>NC_091549.1:941044-948544 GCF_042767895.1 Penaeus vannamei
CCATCTATCTATCTATCTATCTATCTACCTATCTATCTATCTATCTATCTCTCTCTCCCTCTCTCTCTTCCACACCTTACCTATTTGAGAAAAGTCTACACAACCCTCATTCAGTCTAAACATAATAACGCAAGCAGAATTACCTCTTTTTATGCAGTTTCCTCTTAGCTTCCCAAAGGACTTACATTACAAGATATTTAGTTGGCATTATCATAGATTTTCAGTGTTCCAAGCAAGGTCAGTGACAATCGACACAAGAGCCGTTCTCCTGGAATTTATTTTGAAACTTTATATGACGCTGAGATTAAAAAAAAAAAAAAAAAAAAAAAAAAAAAAAAAAAAAAAAAAAAAAAAAAAGAGAGAGAGAGAGAGAGAGAGAGAGAGAGAGAGAGAGAGAAGAAGAAGAAGAAGAAGAAGAATTTGTAACGTTGAATTGTCATAAGTTCTTTTACTATTGTAATTTTGTTTACGATATTGCCATTAAGGTTTTATTAGTTTCTTTTGTTTTCTGTATATTGATTTTGTGTTAACGTGGTTTAATATTCTTTTTTTTTCTCTTCTACGTACAAGAAAAGTTCAAAATATAGTAATTTGGAGATGTAGGAATAATATAAAAGTTAGGAATTAAGATTTATATAGGACTTAAGAGTTATAGGAATTTCGAGCGCTAGGAATTATGAGTTTGAAGTCATAGGAATTAGGAATTAAGAGTTTTAGGAATTTGGAGCTATGGGAATTATGAACTCTAGAACAATGAAATTATGGAATTTACGACTTAGAAGATGATAACTTCGAACAAAAGACTAATTCAGTAAATATCTTCTACCATTCATGTTTGACCTACTTGGCTATTTTTGTTTATTCAGTTATGCCCTGTATATGCATTTATTATATTCGTGTTTGATCTACTTGGCTATTTTTGTTTATTCAGTTATGTCCTGTTTATGCATTTATTATATTCGTCATATAATTACAGAGGGAAATATAACACGATTACCCTACACTTTCCCTTGAACTGGCAAAGAGGATTCCGCAATCTCCAAAGTTAAGCAGATGTTCACATACATAGAGATCATTAGCATATAAGCATTTTGGCCTTTTTTTGTATGCGGTGAATCGTCTTATTTTTCGCTTTTGAAGACATAATCTTCTTTGGGCGCGAGTAAGTGGATTTTCATTAAAAACACTTTTTTTTTTTATTCAACTCCTGCTTGTAAGTGCGTGTTTAGCTTTAATTCATTGGTGTGTTATATCTGTGTACGTGTTTGTGTATGTAATTGAATATGTGTGAGTGCGTAACTTACGTTCATATTAAGGCTATGTATCTATCTTTGAATCTCTTCAGTGCTTGCAGACGTGACTGTATAATGCATGCAACACTTCATAAATCTTGCGAACACTTCATTATAGCCAACATGCACCATATGACATGTAACCTGCATATTTCCTTCAGTTTCACACACCTGAATAAAACACAGAATATGGTATATAAGTCAGATGATGAAATTAAGACAAATCCTAGAGATTTGGTCGTCACAAGGAGAAAATGGAGGGCGAAAGAGGAAAAGAGACATATTTTGCATATATATATATATATATATATATATATATATATATATATATATATATATATATATATATATATATATATATATATATTAGCCAGTATGCTTATTAATTACCACCAGAACTATCTTGCCCTTGACCCCGAGACTCTGAAAGTTCAAGGTCAAAGCCAGGATAGTTCAGCAGGGAAACCAGGTCAAGGGCGTCCCTGGAATGTGAATCTAAAGGATTGCTTATCGCGAGAAATTAATCACACATTTGGCCTTCTATTCTTTATCTCCATTAACATTTGAATTACAAGAGTATTTTCTATAGATACTCATTTCTATCAAATAAAAACGATTTTTTCAAAAATCTTTTTTTCTCTCTGTAATATATCATTCCTAAACTTTCACCAGATTAAGTGAAAATTGCAATTCAACAATCCCGATGCAAATTGCTGTTGAAATGAATATCTCTCTCTGTGGCCCAAAGAGGAATTAAAACAGCGTAAAACTAGCGTCTCTGTGATCATACTCTGAAAGCCTTCAAAGGAGCTGTGATCTGCTTATTCACGACTGTCAGCCACGGCTTCCCGGTTGCGAAGAGTAATTTATTCTCCTTTTTTATTCGCGTTGATGGAGAGGCCTTGATGTAAGCGGTCTGTGACTTGGATGGAAAGGGAGTCAAAGAGGGGATGGGGGGATGAGGGAGTGGGGGAGAAAGGGAGTGAGTAAAGGAGGGAGAGAGAGGGGGGATATGTGAGCGTGAATGAGTGAGTTGAGTGAGTGAGTAAGAGAGAGGGAGACAGACGGACAGATTAGTAGAATAATAGATAGATAGAGAGAGAGAAAGACACGAGACACGAGACAAAGGGGAACAAGCACACAAACAAACACAAACACACACAAACACACCCTCCCCCTCCCCCCCCCCACCCCCCCCCCCACCCCACCCCCCACACAAAGAACACCAAAAAAAATACAAATATAGAAGACCCTGAAGACTCAACACTCTACCCCCTGCAAAGCCCGACGACCCAAGCACAGTGCCATTGCTCGTCAGACGGAAACAACACTCGCTCAGGAACAGAGAAATGCCAAAGGGACTGCGTGGCACTGCTGTTTCTAGGAAGGCGTGGGCAAGGAGGCAAAATATCACTATATTCATGTCTGAATTCAAGTGATGGGGATGATAACAGTATGAGTGTTGTTCATAATGATTATGATGATGATGATGATAACGGTGAATGATGATGATAATAAAAGTAATAATAATAGTGATGAATAATAATAATGATGATATTTTTAACAACAACAGTAATAATGATAATGTGATAATAATAATGATAAAGACAATAAAAATAATGATAGTGAAAATAATAGTAATAATGATCATAACAATAATAAAAATAATGATAATAGTAATAATAATAATAATTATAGTGATAATAACGATAATGATAAAAAATAACAGTGATGATGATACTACTGCTACTACTACTAATAATAATGAAAATGATATTGATAATAACAACAAGAATAATGATAATAATGATGATAATAATAATACTAATAACAATAACAATAACAAGGTTATGGCGATACTACTACTACTGTTACTACTACAAATGATAATAACGATAATGATAATGATAACAACAATAACAACAATGATAATAATAATAATGATAATAATAATAATAACAATCATAATCATAAAAAACAATGATACTAGTAATAATAAGGATAACAATAATCATGAAAATGAAAACAAAAATTGAAATTAAACATAATAACAACAATAGCAAAATCAATAATGATATCTATAATGATAAAAAAAATTACTGTTACATAAACACTATCACCATTCCATAACTTGTCTATGCTTCCATTAATTGGTGCTTAATAGTCTTTTAAATGACATTGATATTATCAAAAGGGAATAACTTGACTGAATGGGAAAGCTTATACAATATAATTTCCAGAAGCCCTTTTACAAATCCAATAATAATGACACAGCATAAGTTGAAAAAATTGAGAAGCTTGTAAATAAAATATCTAGAAACCTTTTTACAATGAAGACGACACAATATAACCTGCCTTGAAAAGCTAATAAATAAAATTCTCAGAAGCCCCTTTTACAGAGGCAATAAACACGGCACACGGCATTTAAACGGCTCATAAAAGGAGTATTGACCAAAGACTCAAAAACGAGTCAGATATTGCGGTTTGGCTGAAGCAGAAATTCCTTGGACTTCTACGTCTTCTCCTCAACTTCTTCAAGACGAAAGGCAGAGGCGGGAGGGAAGACTTGTCACTATAGAAAAAAAGAGAAGAGGGAGCGAAGAAAAAGGTGAAAGAGAGTAAGAAATGAACGAGAGAGAGAGCAGAGAGAGAGAGAGAGAGAGAGAGAGAGAGAGAGAGAGAGAGAGAGAGAGAGAGAGAGAGAGAGAGAGAGAGAGAGAGAGAGAGAGAGAGGGAGAGAAAGATAAAGAAAGAGATAGAGAGAGAGACAGAGACAGAGAGAGAGAGCGAGAGAGCGAGAGAGAGAGAGAGAGACAGAGAGAAAGAGAGAGAGCAAGAGAAACCCAGAAACAAACAAAGATAAACAGAAGCAGCACAAGAAAATCCTCCCATTCATAATAAAGTGCACACAGCTCTTTCGCATCATCACATTCCCTTTGTATTTTAGTCACACTCATTCATCCTTCCCTCTAGTGCTTCCAGGAATTTTATGTTATAAAATTCCCTTGACTTTGAAGAAAAACAGAAAGAAAGAGAGAGAGAGAGAGATAGAGATAGAGAGAGAGAGAGAGAGAGAGAGAGAGAGAGAGAGAGAGAGACCGAGAGATAGACAGAGACAGACAGACAGAGTGAGAGAGAGAGAGAGAGAGAGAGAGAGAGAGAGAGAGAGAGAGAGAGAGAGAGAGATAGAGATAGATAGATAGAGAGAGAGAGAGAGACCGAGAAAGAGAGGGAGAGAGAGAGAAACATCTGGCGCTGAAGGCAAACAGACAGCAGTTGCAACCATAAAGTCAAATTAGTTTAAATGAGATGGGTATTGCACCCGAGCCTCCATCAAAGGGGGGAATACATTGCAAGGTTTCAGACAAGTAAATGCATATGCATCAATACGAACATTAGGACACGAATATTGCTATTTCAAAATATTTACCCTATTAAGTACAGTATTAATGCGCATTAGTCAACAGCACGCAACATGCAGAATAGTTAATATGACGCATCACTATAAAATGGAATATATTATAATATGCCAGAAACATTCATTTAAATTCTTGTTAAAAGTTTATTCACTTCATTATCACTGTGCTTTAGGGGGATACGTTTCAACACACACGCATACTGACCTGAATATAATCATAACAGAAAATCCACTGGATGTGTTTGACATATTATTAGATAATATTATGATGTGATGTGTCTGATTTTCTTTTTGTTTTTCATTCTATGTGCTGTTAATGGACTTATGTCGAAAACTTCATCTATTATGTTGGAGTAGAATTAGAATCTCGAATTTTCTCTTTAACTTCAGTATCGTGTCTTCCTGTTCAAGATAAATCTACTATCATGGGGCTTATCTTTTCGCCTTATTTTCTCATTTCTTTCTCCGTGTTATATCTCGAATGATTATCCATATATTCATAATCTCGTCCACGTCTCTCTTATCTCCAGACTCCCTCTTCCTGTCTCACTCAGAGAGGTGGTTTCCTTATCCCATTTGGCTCCATCATTTCATGTCGTTTTTTTCTTCTAATATTCCAAATGTTCGTAATCTTTTGCTCTATCTCCATCTGGCATTTCTTCTCTCCTTTCTTACGGCCTTTCAGAATTCTTTAACCGTGTCTAGATCTTTCTCCTTTATTATCGAGACTAATTATCTCTCATTTATTGAATTTTTCCCTTGTCCATATTCCTCACTCTTTCGATATGTCCTCCTCCATTACAACTTCTAATGATTTCCTTTTATCTCTTTTACTTCCTGGTCTCTCATATCACTTCTACGTAATTAATTGCTCATTATCTTCTCTTTTGATAAGTCTTACCCATAACATGTGTCAAGACCACATGGAAAGAAAAACTTTTATGATCCTCTGTTTTTTACTTTTTTTTATTGTCTTACTCGAAACTGATTTTTTTCGTAAACTTCTCATGGAAAGTATAGTGTATTTTGATGATCCTTTTCGGCGCATATTTTTCGTGGTTGACAATGAAAATAATGTAGATATGTTATACCACTGTCTGTATAGGGACGTCATAGAACTCTTTTTTGAATGAGAATTGTAGTTGTAGAAAACGAAAATTAAGATTTGTTGATCCTATAGTATCTATAGTTAATTTAAGAACATACTATGATGGAAATTATAATGTCTGTGAAGAACGGAATAATAGCATTTTTTTTTTACGAAATAATAGCAATAGCAATAATAATCATTCTTCTCCTGATAATAGCTCTAATGATGTCAGAGTAGATCAGACACAAACAATAAGGAAATGAATAAATAAATAAATAAATAAGAAGAAAAATAATGATAATAGTAAGAAAAAGAATAATGATAATAAGAAAAAGAAGAAGAAGAAGAAGAAGTAGAGGAGGAGGAAGACGAATAAGAAGAATGAGAACAAGAAGAAGAGAAGGAGGAGGAGGGGGAGGAAGAAGAAGAAGAAGAAAAAGAAGAAGAAGAAGAAAATAGTAATAGGAGGAGGAAGAGGAGAAGAAGGAGGAGGAGGAGAAGAAGGAGGAGGAGGAGAAGAAGGAAGAGGAGGAGGAGAAGAAGGAAGAGGAGGAGGAAGAAGAAGAAGAAGAAGAAGAAGAAAATAATAATAATAATAGGAGGAGGAGGAGAAGAAGAAGAAACAGGCAGTCGCACGGCATCCGAAGACAACACAGCACCGAATGACGTCATAACCGTTACGACCCGCCTTCATTCCCGCGACCAGACTGGCTAAGGCACCCTCATCCAAGGCAAAAGGTCGTTTTTCATCCCCGTCAAAAGAGGCGGTATTTGTGTTCAGGGAATCATCAAGAGGGACATATTACTCCTCTTTATTCCTTTTATGGCACAATTAGTTTGTGTCCGCGACTTTCCTCTTGAATGGGAATAACCGGGAGTCGCTGAGTTCGCCGGCGAGAGCGAAATGAACAGCTCTTCGCAAGCTCACTTGGGTTCGGTCGAGTCGGGGCGGTGGCAGTGACCATGACGGTGATAGAGAGAGAAAAAATGTGACGGTAAGTGAAAATAATAGTAACCGATGAAAGTGTGTTAAATACATACCTATATATATATATATATATATATATATATATATATATATATATATATATATATATATATATATATATATATATATATACATACGCATACAGATATCTCTGTCTCTCTCTATCTCTATCTCTCTCTCTCTCTCTCTCTCTCTCTCTCTCTCTCTCTCTCTCTCTATATATATATATATATATATATATATATATATATATATATATATATATATATATATATATATATATATATATATATATATATATATATATATATATATATATATATATATATATGTATATATATACATATATAGATAAGTAGATAGATAGAGAGAGAGATATATCTGTATGCGTATGTATGTATATTTATACATACATACATACATACATATATATATATATATATATATATATATATATATATATATATATATATATATATATATATATATATATATATATATATATACATATATATATATATATATATATATATATATATATATATATATATATATATAGATAGATAGATAGATATAGATATATGTATACATATACATATATATATATATATATATATATATATGTACATATATATATATGTATATATATACATTTATATATATATATATATATATATATATATATATATATATATATATATATATATATATG
>NC_091549.1:961452-966452 GCF_042767895.1 Penaeus vannamei
GGGCAGAGAGAGGGAGAGGGAAGGATGGAGAAGGAGAGGGAACACAGAGGGAGAGGGAGGGATGGAGAAGGAGAGGGCAGAGAGAGGGAGAGGGAAGGATGGAGAAGGAGAGGGAACACAGAGGGAGAGGGAGGGATGGAGAAGGAGAGGAACACAAAGGGAGAAGGAGGGATGGAGAAGGAGAAGGCAGAGAGAGGGAGAGGGAGGGATGGAGAAGGAGAGGGCAGATAGAGGGAGAGGGAGGGATGGAGAAGGAGAGGGAAGAGAGAGGGAGAGGAAGGGATGGAGAAGGAGAGGGCAGAGAGAGGGAGAGGGAGGGATGGAGAAGGAGAGGGAAGAGAGAGGGTGAGGGAGGGAAGGAGAAGGAGAGGGAAGAGAGAGGGAGAGGAAGGGATGGAGAAGGAGAGGGAACACAGAGGGAGAGGGAGGGATGGAGAAGGAGAGGAACACAAAGGGAGAGGGAGGGATGGAGAAGGAGAGGGCAGAGAGAGGGGATATCGTGGGAATTCGTCCTAATGGTTCGAGAAGAATCATTGGTTGGGTTGGAAATGGGTTGGAAACGGGTCCCGAAGGCGTGTAAGGGGGGGGGGGGGGGCGGGTCGATACGCTGCTGTGGTTTCCTTTGACATAAAAACAAATTATTTCTCGTGATGGAATTATATACCAGAGGTTACACACCATAACCAGAGGTCGGGAAGAAGGACAGTCAGAATAAAGCTAATTGGAAATAATCAAAACATGAAAATTCTCAACAGAATAACAAAATGGACGTCGAAATTACCAAATCCGCACGAAATCGTATTAATATAGCGACCCAAAAAGAAGGAAAAAAAAACAACCCCACCTTAAAAAAAAAAAAACAAAAAAACAGCCAGAACAAGGCATCAATACCATCGTCAATACTGCTTGAGAATACGTATCCCAGCAGTCAGGAATCGGCGAGAAATCGGGGGGTTTGGCGGTGTCAGTCTAACCCCCATTATTATGCATTACGTCCAGCCTGCAGAGCGTAAAATTAAGCCCAGCTGTTAAAGGCGTTTGCTAAGGGGATCGAATATTCTTTCGCACTTCATAATCGGCCGTTATGGCATCCGATACCCTTTTGCATTTTATATTTTGTTTGTGTTTGTATAATCAGAAATGCGTTTCATGTTTATAAATGTGTGCTATAGAAAGGTATTCATAGAAGACCACTGGCATGACGCCATGATATCCATTCAAGTTCTTAGGATCTTATTTTTTCCTGTATTTCTTTGTGTCTGCCTTATTATCGTACACACACAAAAAAAAATGAAATGTCGGTGTTGAATATTGACATATAACAGGATTCAGTGTGTGTGTGTGTGTGTGTGTATGTGTGCGTGTGTGTGTGTGTGTGTGTGTGTGTGTGTGTGTGTGTGTGTGTATGTGTATGTGTGTGCGTGCGTGTGTGTGTGTGTGTGATTGTGCATATGTATATATGTGTGTATATGTATATACATAGATAGATTGATAGATAGATAGATAGATAGATAGATAGATAGATAGATAGATAGATAGATAGATAGATAGATAGGTAGATAGATAGATAAATAGATATAGATAGATAGACAGACAGAGATAGACAGACAGATAGATAGTTAAAGCAAAAATAGAAGACTCCAAAGAGCGACACCGACATCCTCAGCATCCCCGCGTGACCTTTCTGCCCAACAGCTACAAGTGTGCGGGAGCGAGAGGACAGGAGCGTGATAATGGGCGCCTCTGTTCCAACGACGGGAAGTGGAAGATGGGGAGAGGGGAAGGGAGGAAGATGCAAGAGGGATGACTAATGGAGAGAGGGGGAGGAGAGAAAGAGAGAGGGGGGGAGGGAGAGAAGAAGGAGGAAAGCGTATGGAGAGGGAGAAGGAGAGAGGGGAGGAGGGAGGGAAGGAGGGAGAGCGGGAGAGAGGGAGGGAAGGAGGGAGAGAGAGAGAGAGAGAGAGAGAGAGAGAGAGAGAGAACGAGAGAGAGAGAGAGAGAGAGAGAGAGAGAGAGAGAGAGAGAGAGAGAGAAAGAGAGAGAGGGGGGGGGAGGGAGAGAGCGAAGGAGAGAAAGAGAGAGATTCCATATAAGACAAAGACAAAGAAAAAAATACCCATAGACCTAAAGAATACAACAGAAAAAGACAAAAAAACACAACACGAAACCGATATAAACGTAATGAGAACCAACAAAAAAATCAAAGAATAAAACAAACAAAATAAAATAAGAAAATAAATAAAGAAAGAAATACACAGCGACAAGGAACGAAATGCAAAATCCAAGCAGCAATCGCCATCAAGTGTTTCCGCAACTTAAAAGACCTCTTTAGAAGCAAAGATCACACAGAGTAATATTGCAAGAATTTCGGACCGCAGAAGAGCTCTCGTTAAGACCAAAGGAATGCACAGTGGTCATTAAATAACTCCATTAAATATATGCAAATAGTTTAATCCTCCAGTAGGCATGAATAAATTATACTTTTTCTATTAGAATACAATGACGTAAAAATGGTGTTGGTATATAGGTTTTCAATGGTGTATACGAATGAATAATAGTGTTAAATTCAGCACGCAGACTAAATCTACAAAAGGAAGTCAATGGAAAGAAATGAAATCAAGCGTGAAATAGGACAAAGGGCGTCATATGAGGGTCAGCATCATGAATGTCATTATCAAAAGTCATATAAGATCGTAGTGGGCTCGTTATGTGCTCCAGATTTAGATGTGATGGTAAACTCACTCACTCAGGGGTAAAAATGAGACCTTTTGTAAGAATATTCAAAGGGGAAGAATGAAGAATGGAAGTGTCTATCCAGAGGTAAGGATGAGAATAGTCTGTTGGGTAACATATTGATAGACTGATAGTGCGATCTGTGGGTATTCACCGGAGCTAATAACAAGAAAACAAAGAAGAAAATGTTCTCCTCTTTCGCTTTCCTCCTTTTACTTCTCGCCTCTCCTCTCCCTTTTCCTTTCCCTCTCCCTCTTGTTTATACTTTCCTTCTACCTTTCTTTTTCCCGCTCTGCCACCTCATCTCACATCTCCGAATCTTCCTTAAATTCAATCCTTCCTTTCTATTTCAAATCCTACATTTGCTACTTACAGCTTCCCTCATTTTCCTCCTCAAAGTCCCCTCACTTCCTTATGTCCCTTATCCTCTTCCTTGTCTCCCTCATTCCCCTCTTTTATGTGATCCATCTCTCCCTGATTTTTGTCTTTCTTCTTCCCACCCCTTTCTTCTTTAAGTCCCCCTCTGTTTCCCCTTTCTCATCTCCCTTTCCTATTGAAACTCTCTTCCCCTCCCTCTCTCCTTTTCCCCCTTTCTCCATCGCCTTCCCTTCCCCTGTCGCTCCTCCTTTCCTCCTTAGCCTTCTCCCTCGGAGAGTCGTATAAATAGTAAATGTACACAAACTGACGGTCAATTACGTCGGTGCAGTAAAATTGCTTCCAGAAAGAAGAATGGTGAGAATGATAAGAAACAAAAATAACAACAATAAGGATGACATTAGAGTAAGAATGGGAATCTCATAGACTCGTATTATGATGCGCAGGTGCACGGCCATTCATTTATACTTATGCTGTCCATCAATCTTAGTTTTTTCACTATAATTAAGCAACGTTACGTCTGCACGTACATGGAATATAGTTACAGTCATAAAATCTTAATCGTACATCAAACTTCAAATTCGCACTGGCATGGAATATGACAACCCGACACCAAGCATATCGAGCACACTTCCTTCTTACGAACAAAATCAATCAAAAAGCTTTCCAGTCTGAAGGGCGACAACGCCTTCGACCCCCCTTAGCCAACGCCCTCAACAGCTGGTCCTAATTTCACGGTCTACGGGATGGACGTAATGCATGATAAATGGCTTCAGACTGACATCGCCAACCTCCCGGTCTCTCGCCCTCCTTTCTTGAAGTTAAGCTGTGTGATCTGTGGCAGAGTGGTTGGAGTGATGCAATGGCCATAGATGTGTTGTATATGCATTGCTTTTTCGTGTTTTGGTTAATTGCTACAAAATTGGTTGATAGATGAAATTCAAATGATTATTTTATTTCAGATTGTCTGTGGTATGTTATCTCTGATTCGAAAAATATGATCAAAGAAGGAAAGTTATCCTAATCAACTGTAAACCAACACATTCCCTAATAAGGATACCAACACTGAAGATATCATTCGGCAATCCATTTGAAATGATCTTTTTTTTCTTGTTTTTTGTATAAAGGAAATCACACAATCTGCAAGGATAATCGTTTAATAATCTATCAATACAATCAATCAAATTTATTCCCATACTTAAAGCACATCCGCTCAATCAACATTATTCATACAAACAAACAACCAAGTATATTTACTCACCCTTCAGAATGAGTCATCGACCTCGGCTGACTCTCCACGCGTGAAATATTATGAAAGATCACGAAATCTTATGAAAAGTGTGATTATTAGAGGAGCGAAATGCCTCTCCCTGATGAGTTATGAGTCACCTGTGAGTTATTATGTGCATTGTTTATAACCGGGTGGGCGTGAATGGCGGAGGAGGATTAAGGCAGATAAATACAGATATTAAAGGTGAAAATTCAAAGAGAGAGGTATAGAGAGAAAGAAGGAGAGACGAAGACGGATATATATATATATATATATATATATATATATGTATATATATGTGTGTATATATATATATATATATGTATGTATGTATGTATATATGTATATATATATATATATATATATATATATATATATATATATATATATATATATGTATGTATATATGTATATATGTATATATATATATATATATATATATATATATATATATATATATATATATATATATATATATATGTATATATATATATATATATATATGTATGTATATATATATATATATATATATATATATATATATATATATATATGTATATATGTATATATGTATAAATATATATATATATATATATATATATATATATATATATATGAATAT
>NC_091549.1:968952-986452 GCF_042767895.1 Penaeus vannamei
TCTTGTTTGAAGGGAAGGTTGTCCGACCTCCTCGTCGCTTCAGGGAGGTGCCCAGGCGACAGACTGTTCGCCATAAACGTCGTTTGTCACAGGAGAGCGACGGAGAGAAGTTTAGAGCTAAACGTCTAAAAGTTTCTTTGGAGACAGAGCCTGAAGCGACAGTTGTAAAGAACGTAGAGTCCTTGTCTGCTGAAGTCCCGGTCACCAGCAGCTCTCTCTTCCGTGTTCTCGGCCAAGGGTTAGCTTCGAGCGAATCCAAACCGCCCTCGTTGGGTGAGCTTTTGGGCTTCACGGACGACGAGGACGTGGAGGATGACGTGTTCCTGCCGGAGGGATCAGAGTCCGAGACTTCACCCGAACGATACGAGGAGTCCTTGCAACTCATTCTAGATACTCTTCGCTACGGGACAGAAGACTCCATTCAAACGTTACTAGGGTTTCTACGCACATCGTTATAATGTAGGCCTTCAGTATGATAATCCCAGTGTTGACGCAATAAATAATTATAGAGTACGAATGCAATCATTTTAATTATAATAGCCAGTAATTATCAAAATGATGATTAATTATTAAAATGATAATCAATTATTAAAATGATAATCAATTATTAAAATGATAATTAATTATTAAAATGATAATTAATTATTTAAATGATAATTAATTATTAAAATGATAATTAATTATTAAAATGATAATTAATTATTAAAATGATAATCAATTATTAAGATGATAATCAATTATTAAGATGATAATCAATTATTAAGATGATAATCAATTATTAAAATGATAATCAATTATTAAAATGATAATTAATTATTAAAATGATAGGTAATTATTAAAATGATAATTAATTATTAAAATGATAATTAATTATTAAAAGGATAATTAATTATTAAAAGGATAATTAATTATTAAAATGATAATTAATTATTAAAAGGATAATTAATTATTAAAAGGATAATTATTTATTAAAAGGATAATTAATTATTAAAAGGATAATTAATTATTAAAAGGATAATTAATTATTAAAAGGATAATTAATTATTAAAATGATAATTAATTATTAAAAGGATAATTAATTATTAAAAGGATAATTAATTATTAAAATGATAATTAATTATTAAAAGGATAATTAATTATTAAAATGATAATTAACTATTAAAATGATAATTAATTATTTAAATGATAATTAATTATTAAAATGATAATTAATTATTAAAATGATAATTAATTATTAAAATAATTAATTATTAAAATGATAATTAATTATTAAAATAATTAATTATTAAAATGATAATTAATTATTAAAATGATAATTAATTATTAAAATGATAATTAATTATTAAAATGATAATTAATTATTAAAATGATAATTAATTATTAAAATGATGATTAATTATTAAAATGATGATTAATTATAAAATGATAATTAATTAAAATGATAATTAATTAAAATGATAATTAATTAGTAAAATGATAATTAATTATTAAAATGATAATTAATTATTAAAATGATAATTAATTATTAAAATGATAATTAATTATTAAAATGATAATTAACTATTAAAATGATAATTAATTATTAAAATGATAATTAATTATTAAAATGATAATTAATTATTAAAATGATAATTAATTATTAAAATGATAATTAATTATTAAAATGATAATTAATTATTAAAATGATAATTAATTATTAAAATGATAATTAATTATTAAAATGATAATTAATTATTAAAATGGTAATTAATTATTAAAATGGTAATTAGTTATTAAAATGATAATTAATTATTAAAATGATAATTAATTATTAAAATGATAATTATTAAAATGATAATTAGTTATTAAAATGATAATTAATTATTAAAATGATAATTATTAAAATAATATTTATTAAAATGATAATTAATTATTATAATGATATTTATTAAAATGATAATTAATTATTATAATGATAATTATTAAAATGATATTTATTAAAATGATAATTAATTATTAAAATGATAATTAATTATAAAAATGATAATTAATTATTAAAATGATAATTAATTATTAAAATGATAATTAATTATTAAAATGATAATTAATTATTAAAATGATAATTAATCATTAAAATAATAATTAATTGTTAAAATGTTAATTAACTATTAAAATGATAATTAATTATTAAAATGATAATTAATTATTAAAATGATAATTAATTATTAAAATGATAATTAATTATTAAAATGATAATTAATTATTAAAATGATAATTATTAAAATGATAATTAATTATTAACCCACCCGCGCCGGGGTACATTTTGTAGCCAAAATTAAAAAAATCCGGGAAGCTACAAAATCGGCGGGCGGAGCTTCCCCGGAGTCTGTCCGCCCGCCCGGCCGCCCGCCGCTTTTGCCGCGAAGCACGGCAAGAGAGAGAGAGAGAGACAGAGAGAGAGATTAAAAGAAGGCGCATAAATACCACCCAATGAAACATAAATATAAAAAGAAAAAAATACAAAGCCTACTAAAATCTCGAGACTAAACGGAAAGAAACATCAAAATGCAAAATTCAAAGGAAAATCACCATCAACGGTTTTCTGAATATCAAAGAGCTTCTTTATAAAGGCTCTAATTTTCTCAAGGCCTGGACTACTGGGGTATTCCAACAACTGTGTGTAAAGATAATGAGAAATGGAACAAATATTATGAATATGAAACTAATAATTAGATATGTCTGTGTGTGCGCATACATATGTGTGTGTTTATATATATATATATATATATATATATATATATGTGTGTGTGTGTGTGTGTGTGTGTGTGTGTGTGTGTGTGTGTGTGTGTGTGTATATATATATATATACATATATATATATATATATATATATATATATATATATATATATATATATATATATATATATATATATGTATATATATGTATATATATATATATATATATATACATATATATATTATATTTTATATATATATATACATATATATATTATATTTTATATATATATATAATGTATGTATATATATGTATGCATGTATATGTATATATATATATATATATATATATATATATATATATATATATATATATATATATATATATATATATGTATATATATATATTATGTATATATATATATTATGTATATACATAATATGTATATACATATATATTATATGAATATATATAGATGTATATATAACTATACTCGAATCATAGCTTTTGCATCTCATTAGGAACAATATATCATACCTAAAAGTAATTGTTCTAAAGAAAATGTATTACATCCAGCCGTACGTATAACGAACCACATCTCAAGATTAAATCACTTCCAAATTGGTGGTTCCAGTGACCTGTTAGTAGGTATCAGGATTGTGCAGCAATCACTCAGGTGCATTCACAGGAAGGAAGGAACCAGGTAAGCTAATCCGGTGGTTTGACCTGACTGATGCTGTTTTAAATAAAAGACGTCGTTTTCTTGACATCCCACAGTCAGATATCGTGATGGAGCAGTCGACAGCAAAGTTCTTGTTTGAAGGGAAGGTTGTCCGACCACCTCGTCGCTTCAGGGAGATGCCCAGGCGACAGACTGTTCGCCATAAACGTCGTTTGTCACAGGAGAGCGACCGAGAAAAGTTTAGAGCTAAACGCCTAAAAGTTTCTTTGGAGACAGAGCCTGAAGCGACAGTTGTGAAGAACGTAGAGTCCTTGTCTGCTGAAGTCCCGGTCACCAGCAGCTCTCTCTTCCGTGTTCTCGGTCAAGGGTTAGCTTCGAGCGAATCCAAACCGCCCTCGTTGGGTGAGCTTTTGGGCTTCACGGACGACGAGGACGTGGAGGATGACGTGTTCCTGCCGGAGGGATCAGAGTCCGAGACTTCACCCGAACGATACGAGGAGTCCTTGCAACTCATTCTAGATACTCTTCGCTACGGGACAGAAGACTCCATTCAAACGTTACTAGGGTTTCTACGCACATCGTTATAATGTAGGCCTTCAGTATGATAATCCCAGTGTTGACGCAATAAATAATTATGGAGTACGAATGCAATCATTTTAATTATAATAGCCAGTAATTATCAAAATGATGAGCAAATTAAAAAGGTAATTAATGATTAAATTAATTATCAAATCAATTTAATTATTCAAATGGTAATTGATTATTAAAATGATAATTAATTATTCAAATGGTAATTGATTATTAAAATGATAATTATTAAAATGATAATTAATTATTAAAATGATAATCAATTATTAAAATGATAATCAATTATTAAAATGATAATTAATTATTAAAATGATAATTAATTATTAAAATGATAATTAATTATTAAAATGATAATTAATTATTAAAATGATAATCAATTATTAAAATGATAATCAATTATTAAGATGATAATCAATTATTAAGATGATAATCAATTATTAAAATGATAATCAATTATTAAAATGATAATTAATTATTAAAAGGATAATTAATTATTAAAAGGATAATTAATTATTAAAATGATAATTATTTATTAAAAGGATAATTAATTATTAAAAGGATAATTAATTATTAAAAGGATAATTAATTATTAAAAGGATAATTAATTATTAAAAGGATAATTAATTATTAAAAGGATAATTAATTATTAAAATGATAATTAATTATTAAAAGGATAATTAATTATTAAAATGATAATTAATTATTAAAATGATAATTAACTATTAAAATGATAATTAATTATTTAAATGATAATTAATTATTAAAATGATAATTCATTATTAAAATGATAATTAATTATTAAAATGATAATTAATTATTAAAATGATAATTAATTATTAAAATAATTAATTATTAAAATGATAATTAATTATTAAAATGATAATTAATTATTAAAATGATAATTAATTATTAAAATGATAATTAATTATTAAAATGATAATTAATTATTAAAATGATGATTAATTATTAAAATGATAATTAATTATTAAAATGATAATTAATTATTAAAATGATAATTAATTATTAAAATGATAATTAATTATTAAAATGATAATTAATTATTAAAATGATAATTAATTATTAAAATGATAATTAATTATTAAAATGATAATTAATTATTAAAATGATAATTAATTATTAAAATGATAATTAATTATTAAAATGATAATTAATTATTAAAATGATAATTAATTATTAAAATGATAATTAATTATTAAAATGATAATTAATTATTAAAATGATAATTAATTATTAAAATGATAATTAATTATTAAAATGATAATTAATTATTAAAATGATAATTAATTATTAAAATGATAATTAATTATTAAAATGATAATTATTAAAATGATAATTAATTATTAAAATGATAATTAATTATTAAAATGATAATTAATTATTAAAATGATAATTATTAAAATGATAATTAATTATTAAAATGATAATTAATTATTAAAATGATAATTAATTATTAAAATGATAATTAATTATTAAAATGATAATTAATTATTAAAATGATAATTAATTATTAAAATGATAATTAATTATTATAATGATAATTATTAAAATGATATTTATTAAAATGATAATTAATTATTAAAATGATAATTAATTATAAAAATGATAATTAATTATTAAAATGATAATTAATTATTAAAATGATAATTAATTATTAAAATGATAATTAATTATTAAAATGATAATTAATTATTAAAATGATAATTAATTATTAAAATGTTAATTAACTATTAAAATGATAATTAATTATTAAAATGATAATTAATTATTAAAATCATAATTCATTATTAAAATGATAATTAATTATTAAAATGATAATTAATTATTAAAATGATAATCAATTATTAAAAGAATTATTAATTATTAAAGGATTATTAATTATTAAAAGGATTATTAATTATTAAAAGGATTATCAATTATCAAAAGGATTATTAATTATTAAAAGAATTATTAATTATTAAAATGATAATTAATTATTAAAATGATAATTATTAAAATGATAATCATTAAAATGATAATCAATTATTAGTATGATAATCAATTATTAAAATGATAATTAATTATTTAAATGATAATCAATTATTAGTATGATAATCAATTATTAAAATGATAATTAATTATTTAAATGATAATCAATTATTTAAATGATAATCAATTATTTAAATGATAATCAATTATTTAAATGATAATCAATTATTTAAATGATAATCAATTATTAAAATGATAATCAATTATTAAAATGATAATTAATTATTAAAATGATAATTAATTATTAAAATGATAATTAATTATTAAAATGATAATTAATTAATAAAATGATAATTATTAAAATGATAATCAATTATTAAAATGATAATTAATTATTAAAATGATAATTAATTATTAAAATGATAATTAATTATTAAAATGATAATTAATTATTAAAATGATAATTAATTATTAAAATGATAATTAATTATTAAAATGATAATTAATTATTAAAATGATAATTAATTATTAAAATGATAATTAATTATTAAAATGATAATTAATTATTAAAATGATAATTAATTATTAAAATGATAATTAATTATTAAAATGATAATTAATTATTAAAATGATAATTATTTAAATGATAGTTAATTATTAAAATGATAATTAATTATTAAAATGATAATCAATTATTAAAATGATAATCAATTATTAAAATGATAATTAATTATTAAAATGATAATCAATTATTAAAATGATAATTAATTATTAAAATGATAATTAATTATTAAAATTATAATTATTAAAATGATAATTATTAAAATGATAATTAATCATCAAAATGATAATTATTAAAATGATAATTAATTATCAAAATGATAATTAATTATTAAAATGATAATTAATTATCAAAATGATAATTAATTATTAAAATGATAATTAATTATCAAAATGATAATTAATTATCAAAATGATAATTAATTATTAAAATGATAATTAATTATCAAAATGATAATTAATTATTAAAATGATAATTAATTATTAAAATGATAATTAATTATTAAAATGATAATTAATTATTAAAATGATAATTATTAAAATGATAATTATTAAAATGATAATTGATTATTAAAATGATAATTATTAAAATGATAATTAATTATTAAAACGATAATTAATTATCAAATTGATAATTATTAAAATGATAATTAATTATTAAAATGATAATTAATTATTAAAATGATAATTAATTATTAAAATGATAATTAATTATTTAAATGATAATCAATTATTAAGATGATAATTATTAAAATGATAATTAATTATTAAAATGATAATTAATTATTAAAATGATAAATAATTATTAAAATGATAATTAATTATTAAAATGATAATTAATTATTAAAATGATAATTAATTATCAAAATGATAATTAATTATCAAAATGATAATTAATTATTAAAATGATAATTAATTATTTAAATGATAATTAATTATTAAAATGATAATTAATCATTAAAATGATAATTGATTATTAAAATGATAATTAATTATTAAAATGATAATTAATTTTTTAAATGATAATTAATTATTAAAATGATAATTAATTATTAAAATGATAATTAATTATTAAAATAATCAATTATTAAAATGATTAATCATTAAAACGATAATTGATTAAAATGATAATTAATTGTTAAAATGATAATTAATTATTAAAATGATAATTAATTATTAAAATGATAATTAATTGTTAAAATGATAATTAATTGTTAAAATGATAATTAATTATCAAAATGATAATTAATTATTAAAATGATAATTAATTATTAGAATGATAATTAATTTTTAAAATGATAATTAATTATTAAAATGATAATTAATTATTAAAATGATAATTAATTATTAGAATGATAATTGATTATTAAAATGATAATTAATTATTAAAATGATAATTAATTATTAAAATGATAATTAACTATTAAAATAATTATTAAAATGATAATTATTAAAATGATAATTAATTATTAAAATGATAATTAATTATTAAAATGATAATTAATTATTAAAATGATAATTAATTATTAAAATGATAATTAATTATTAAAATGATAATTAATTATTAAAATGATAATTAATTATTAAAATGATAATTATTTATTAAAATGATAATTAATTATCAAAATGATAATTAATTATCAAAATGATAATTAATTATTAAAATGATAATTAATTATCAAATGATAATTAATTATCAAATGATAATTAATTATTAAAATGATAATTAATTATCAAAATGATAATTAATTATTAAAATGATAATTAATTATTAAAATGATAATTAATTATCAAAATGATAATTAATTATTAAAATGATAATTAATTATCAAAATGATAATTAATTATTAAAATGATAATTAATTGTTAAAATGATAATTAATTATTAAAATGATAATTAATTATTAAAATGATAATTAATTATTAAAATGATAATTAATTAATAAAATGATAATTAATTATTAAAATGATAATCAATTATTAAAATGATGATTAATTATTAAAATGATAATTAATTATTAAAATGATAATCAATTATTAAAATGATAATCAATTATTAAAATGATAATTAACTATTAAAATAATTAATTATAGAAATGATAATTAATTATTAAAATGATAATTAATTATTAAAATGATAATTAATTATTAAAATGATAATTAATCATTAAAATGATAATGAATTATTAAAATGATAATGAATTATTAAAATGATAATTAATTATTAAAATGATAATTAATTATTAAAATGATAATTAATTATTAAAATGATAATTAATTATTAAAATGATAATTAATTATTAAAATGATAATTAATTATTAAAATGATAATTAATTATTAAAATGATAATTAATTATTAAAATGATAATTATTTAAATGATAGTTAATTATTAAAATGATAATTAATTATTAAAATGATAATCAATTATTAAAATGATAATTAATTATTAAAATGATAATCAATTATTAAAATGATAATTAATTATTAAAATGATAATTAATTATTAAAATTATAATTATTAAAATGATAATTATTAAAATGATAATTAATTATCAAAATGATAATTATTAAAATGATAATTAATTATCAAAATGATATATAATTATTAAAATGATAATTAATTATCAAAATGATAATTAATTATTAAAATGATAATTAATTATCAAAATGATAATTAATTATCAAAATGATAATTAATTATTAAAATGATAATTAATTATCAAAATGATAATTAATTATTAAAATGATAATTAATTATTAAAATGATAATTAATTATTAAATGATAATTAATTATTAAAATGATAATTATTAAAATGATAATTATTAAAATGATAATTGATTATTAAAATGATAATTATTAAAATGATAATTAATTATTAAAATGATAATTAATTATCAAATTGATAATTATTAAAATGATAATTAATTATTAAAATGATAATTAATTATTAAAATGATAATTAATTATTTAAATGATAATTAATTATTAAGATGATAATTATTAAAATGATAATTAATTATTAAAATGATAATTAATTATTAAAATGATAAATAATTATTAAAATGATAATTAATTATTAAAATGATAATTAATTATTAAAATGATAATTAATTATTAAAATGATAATTAATTATTAAAATGATAATTAATTATTAAAATGATAATTAATTATTTAAATGATAATTAATTATTAAAATGATAATTAATCATTAAAATGATAATTGATTATTAAAATGATAATTAATTATTAAAATGATAATTATTTTTTTAAATGATAATTAATTATTAAAATGATAATTAATTATTAAAATGATAATTAATTATTAAAATAATCAATTATTAAAATGATTAATCATTAAAACGATAATTGATTAAAATGATAATTAATTGTTAAAATGATAATTAATTATTAAAATGATAATTAATTATTAAAATGATAATTAATTGTTAAAATGATAATTAATTGTTAAAATGATAATTAATTATCAAAATGATAATTAATTATTAAAATGATAATTAATTATTAGAATGATAATTAATTATTAAAATGATAATTAATTATTAAAATGATAATTAATTATTAAAATGATAATTAATTATTAGAATGATAATTGATTATTAAAATGATAATTAATTATTAAAATGATAATTAATTATTAAAATGATAATTAACTATTAAAATAATTAATTATTAAAATGATAATTATTAAAATGATAATTAGTTATTAAAATGATAATTAATTATTAAAATGATAATTAATTATCAAAATGATAATTAATTATTAAAATGATAATTAATTATTAAAATGATAATTAATTATTAAAATGATAATTAATTATCAAAATGATAATTAATTATCAAAATGATAATTAATTATTAAAATGATAATTAATTATCAAATGGTAATTAATTATCAAATGATAATTAATTATTAAAATGATAATTAATTATCAAAATGATAATTAATTATTAAAATGATAATTAATTATTAAAATGATAATTAATTATCAAAATGATAATTAATTATTAAAATGATAATTAATTATCAAAATGATAATTAATTATTAAAATGATAATTAATTGTTAAAATGATAATTAATTATTAAAATGATAATTAATTATTAAAATGATAATTAATTATTAAAATGATAATTAATTATTAAAATGATAATTAATTATTAAAATGATAATCAATTATTAAAATGATGATTAATTATTAAAATGATAATTAATTATTAAAATGATAATCAATTATTAAAATGATAATCAATTATTAAAATGATAATTAATTATTAAAATGATGATTAATTATTAAAATGATAATCAATTATTAAAATGATAATTAATTATTAAAATGATAATTAATTATTAAAATGATAATTAATTATTAAAATGATAATTAATTATTAAAATGATAATTAATTATTAAAATGATAATTAATTATTAAAATGATAATTAATTATTAAAATGATAATTAATTATTAAAATGATAATTAATTATTAAAATGATAATTAATTATTAAAATGACAATTAATTATTAAAATGATAATTATTAAAATGATAATTAATTATTAAAATGATAATTAATTATTAAAATGATAATTATTAAAATGATAATTATTAAAATGATAATTATTAAAATGATAATTAATTATTAAAATGATAATTAATTATTAAAATGATAATTATTAAAATGATAATTAATTATTAAAATGATAATTAATTATCAAAATGATAATTATTAAAATCATAATTAATTATTAAAATGATAATTAATTATTAAAATGATAATTATTAAAATGATAATTAATTATTAAAATGATAATTAATTATTAAAATGATAATTATTAAAATGATAATTAATTATTAAAATGATAATTAATTATTAAAATGATAATTAATTATTAAAATGATAATTAATTATTAAAATGATAATTATTAAAATGATAATTAATTATTAAAATGATAATTAATTATTAAAATGATAATTATTAAAATGATAATTATTAAAATGATAATTAATTATTAAAATGATAATTAATTATCAAAATGATAATTATTAAAATGATAATTAATTATTAAAATGATAATTAATTATTAAAATGATAATTATTAAAATGATAATTAATTATTAAAATGATAATTAATTATTAAAATGATAATTATTAAAATGATAATTAATTATTAAAATGATAATTAATTATTAAAATGATAATTAATTATTAAAATTATAATTATTAAAATGATAATTAATTATTAAAATGATAATTAATTATTAAAATGATAATTATTAAAATGATAATTAATTATTAAAATGATAATTAATTATTAAAATGATAATTATTAAAATGATAATTAATTATTAAAATGATAATTATTAAAATGATAATTAATTATTAAAATGATAATTAATTATTAAAATGATAATTAATTATTAAAATGATAATTAATTATTAAAATGATAATTAATTATTAAAATGATAATTAATTATTAAAATGATAATTAATTATTAAAATGATAATTAATTATTAAAATGATAATTAATTATTAAAATGATAATTAATTATTAAAATGATAATTAATTATTAAAATGATAATTAATTATTAAAATGATAATTAATTATTAAAATGATAATTAATTATTAAAATGATAATTAATTATTAAAATGATAATTAATTATTAAAATGATAATTAATTATTAAAATGATAATTAATTATTAAAATGATAATTAATTATTAAAATGATAATTAATTATTAAAATGATAATTAATTATTAAAATGATAATTAATTATTAAAATGATAATTAATTATTAAAATGATAATTAATTATTAAAATGATAATTAATTATTAAAATGATAATTAATTATTAAAATGATAATTAATTATTAAAATGATAATCAATTATTAAAATGATAATTAATTATTAAAATGATGATTAATTATTAAAATGATAATTAATTATTAAAATGATAATCAATTATTAAAATGATAATTAATTATTAAAATGATGATTAATTATTAAAATGATAATCAATTATTAAAATGATAATTAATTATTAAAATGATAATTAATTATTAAAATGATGATTAATTATTAAAATGATAATCAATTATTAAAATGATAATTAATTATTAAAATGATAATTAATTATTAAAATGATAATTAATTATTAAAAGGAAAATTAATTATTAACCCACCCGCGCCGGGGTACATTTTGTAGCCATAATTTAAAAAATCCGGGAAGCTACAAAATCGGCGGGCGGAGCTTCCCCGGAGTCTGTCCGCCCGCCCGGCCGCCCGCCGCTTTTGCCGCGGAGCACGGCTCCGAGACAGCATCGCACTGGCGGGCAGCCCGAAACTGTTTATTTTTTCCCTGTGTCTGATATATGTGACACCTTAAAATGATAATTAATTATTAAAATGATAATTAATTATTAAAATGATAATTAATTATTAAAATGATAATTAATTATTAATATCATAATTTATTATTAAAGTGATAACTAATTGTTAAAATGATAATTAATTGTTAAAATGATAATTAATTATTAAAATGATAATTAGTTATCAAAATGACAATTAATTATTAAAATGATAATTATTAAAATGATAATTATTAAAATGATAATTATTAAAATGATAATTATAAAAATGATAATTATTAAAATGATAATTATTAAAATGATAATTATTAAAATGATAATTAATTATTATTATCATAATTCATTATTAAAGTGATAATTAATTATTAAAATAATTAATTATCATTATCATAATTCATTATTAAAGTGATAACTATTTGTTAAAATGATAATTATTAAAATGATAACTAATTATTAAAATGATAATTAATTATTAAAATGATAATTAATTATTAAAATGATAATTAATTATTAAAATGATAATTAATTATTAAAATGATAATCAATTATTAAAATGATAATTAATTATATAAAGGATAATTATCAAAATGATAATTATCAAAATGATAATTAATTATTAAAATGATAATTAATTATTAAAATGATAATTATTAAAATGATAATTATTAAAATGATAATTATTAAAATGATAATTATTAAAATGATAATTAATTATTAAAATGATAATCAATTATTAAAATGATAATTAATTATTAAAATGATAATTATTAAAATGGTCAATGTAATTAATGGCCAATATAGTTAATAGTCAATATAATTAATGATCAAAATTATTAATAATCAAAATGAAAATTAATGATCAAAATTATTAATAATCAAAATGAAAATAAATGATCAAAATTATTAATAATCAAAATGAAAATTAATGATCAAAATTATTAATAATCAAAATGATAATCCATGATGGAATTGGTAATCAATAACGAAAATGAAAGCCAATAATTATCAAAACCATAAAACAACAGTGACTTGCACTCTTCATATATTCAACACAACACAAAATGACCTCTTTTATAAACTTGACCTCACTGCGTACGTGCACCCGTTATAAATAGTATGAAGCTCTTTCACCTCACATTCAGTTATTAAGATGGCTTCTGCTTCACTTAAGCTGCAAATGGAAGGTGCGGTTCACCGACCTCTTCCCCAGGATTTAAGTAACCACTCCCCCTTTGTCTCAAGTGGCTTCCTGTGCCGAAAACGCCGCTTATTGGCTGAGAGCGACGCTGAGGATAGAATTGCGAAACGTTTTAAAGTGTGTGAAAATCACTTTCTTGAAAGCGTTACAGCTGTTTCTAAACAATCAAAAGCTTCTCAGACTTCTTCTGTGGCCATTCCGCGACTTCCAACCGCCAGTCGTTCCTTCCCGGTGCCTTGGGGTGTCCGTCGACCCTCGTCGTCGACTCAGACCGTCAGCAGTCCAAGAACAAGCTCCGTTGATGACCTTTGTGATGTTTCTGACGACGAGAATGTGTTGGAGGACGAGGTGTTTGCATCCGACAGCGAGTGCTTGCAGGAAATCCTGAAAGCTCTGCACTATTTGTCCGCGCGGGAGTCCTTGGGCGATGAGACGCAAGTGGATGAAGGCCTCCTGCCTGACCTTCCTGAAGAAGGAAAGGCCTCCGACGTGGAAGGCGCCTTCGTGTGCTCTGTCTCCGACGGCAGGCGAGACGTGGCCACGAACACCTTGAACGTTTCGCTGAGATCGCCTGCTTTGCCTCCGCCTCGACGAAGGTCCTGGAGGAAAGCAAGTCGAACTTGGCGCTCGAGGAAGAACACTTGTACGTCTGCAACTCAAACTGATTGATTGTTGTTACATTCCGAATAAAAAGTACAATTGAAAAAATAACACTTATCGTTAATCATTTGATAGTAATCGCCACTTATTTATCATTTAATATTATAGCTTTGATGATAATTATTAATGAAATAATGATAATGGTAATAATGATGCTTCAACTCAAACAAATCATGACTTTCTTCTATTTCCTTATTAAAACATGATCAGTAATTCATTGCTTGGCAGAAGACAACATGAGGAAACGCGAGCCTGCATTACATATATATATATATATGTATAAGAAAAATAAAGAAAGTGTTCATTGCTTGGCAGAAGAAAATCTTTGAGATTGCAATACATTCTCTCTCATACATTACACACACACATATACATGTGTGTGTTTGAGTTTGTGCGTCATTATGTTTATATACTTATGTATATGCGTGTTTGTGTGTGTATATATATATATGATAACAAATAGTTATATATATATATATAGATAGATAGATAGATAGATAGATAGAGATAGAGATAGAGATAGATATAGATAGATATAGATATAGATATAGATATAGATATTGATATAGATATAGATATAGTTATAGATATATATAGATATATATATAGATATATATAGATATAGATATTTACATTTACATATGTATGTACATGTAAGAATATATATATATATATATATATATATATATATATATATATACAAAATACTATATGCTATAAAATATATCATATACCATTTTAAATACTTTGCGTTATTTGATATATTCTATATTCTTTAAGATATTGTATATTATTATAAAAAGTGTGTACTATGTTAAATATTAGGTATCATTTTGAATTATTTTAGATACTGTTTTATTCTCAATATCAAATTACTTTTCTATTGCATATTATATTCATATCAAATATAATTATCTATTATATATCATATTCACATTAAACATCATTATTTTGTATTATATATTATATTCACATATGATATATTTCCAAAAATCATAAAACAATAATTGGCAATAATTATAACAATTAGTTATAAAAATAAAAACGAATGATTATCAAATAACCAGCGATCACTATGATAACCAATTCTTTTATAATATATATATATATATATATATATATATATATATATATATATATATATATATATATATATATATATATATATATATATATATAATTAATTAATGTCAACGCAGATTATAAACTTTGCATGATTCGCCATGGAATATCAAAGGAACATTATATTTCTCTCTCTGCATTCATGGAAGTATACAAGAAGTTGACATTGCTCTCCTTTCACTGTCCTTCTCCCAGTGGTATCTGAGAGGAATGGTTATGCGAATAAGTAAAGTCTATATGGCTATACATAATCATGTGTGTCGGGACAATTACTCTAACGTCGTTCTTAATTTAAAAAGCGTCAGTCGTAGGTATAAGAAACCAAACAAGGAAACTGAGATGATTCCAAATTGGCAGTTCCAGTGACCTGTTTATAGGTTTCAGGATTGTACAGCATGTCAAGTTAACAGTAAAAATTGCTTCGACTTATGTTTTTATAAAATCAGTGATCACAGCCGTTATACAATAATCATCACAACAAAACAAAAACTGGAAGAAGCATCTGCATTTGCGTGCTTTGTCTCCGATGGCAGCCGAGAAGCGGCCTCGAAAACCTTGAACGTTTCTTTGTGGTCGCCTCCCTTGCCTCGACGAAGATCCTGGAGGAAAGCGAGTCGAGTTTGGCGTTCGAGGAAGAGCACGTATTTCAACTCTTCAACTAAAGAAAGTGATTATTGTACTTTGATATACTAATACACACACACATTACTAGTTATGGAAATATTCCAGTTTATTGATGTATGAGAGATACAGGTATATATACAGGTAATGTAAGTCTTATTCTTTTCACTGATAGTTATTGGTTATCATTCTGATTATTGGCTATTGTTTGGATAACTGGCGGTCATTTTTGATAAATATTGGTTAACATTTTCATGCATATTGGTTATTTTGATGATCATTGGTAATACTTTTTTAATTATTAGTTAATACTCTTGATAATTATTGGATTATTATTTGTTATAGTTTGGATAATTATCATTGGATGATTATTTGGTATAGTTTGGATAATTATCATTGGATGATTATTTGTAATTATCTTGATATCATTATAGACAGTTATTGGTAGCATTCTGCTCATTATTACCGTTATTGCTTGGTTATCATTATCAAGATTTATTTTGTTGTGATTAATATTATATGAATCGCCAATCTATATTCACCACCAATGGGAGTTAATAAAAATGTTTATATTTGCATTCTATAACAATTTACTGCGTCAACACTGGGATTATCATACTGAAGGCCTACATCATAACGATGTGCGTAGAAACCCTAGTAACGTTTGGATGGAGTCTTCTGTCCCGTAGCGAAGAGTATCTAGAATGAGTTGCAAGGACTCCTCGTATCGTTCGGGTGAAGTCTCGGACTCTGATCCCTCCGGCAGGAACACGTCATCCTCCACGTCCTCGTCGTCCGTGAAGCCCAAAAGCTCACCCAACGATGGCGGTTTGGATTCGCTCGAAGCTAACCCTTGGCCGAGAACACGGAAGAGAGAGCTGCTGGTGACCGGGACTTCAGCAGACAAGGACTCTACGTTCTTCACAAGAAACTTTTAGACGTTTAGCTCTAAACTTCTTTCCGTCGCT
>NC_091549.1:991452-993952 GCF_042767895.1 Penaeus vannamei
TATATATATATATATATATATATATATATATATATATATATATATATATATATATATATATGCATTTATGCATTTATATGTATACATGTGTATGTACGTATAATTGCTCGCATTTTATTCTATCAATTTTTATTCATTAACACTAGGTTTGTTATCCATAACTTTTGCGATGGCCTACATCACAGCGATGAGCGCAGAATGTCCAGCGTTGTTCGTAGAGAATTTTCTGTCCCCTAACGGAGAGTATATATAGTTATTTGCGATGGTAACTACAGTTGACATTCGTAACCTACGCTCACATATGATTATTTTTCACTTCACATGGAAATTCAATTCATAATTTCCGTAAAAGCGAAAATATGGAAAGAACGTCTTTTCACATTCCAGTTTCATGCTTGTATATGCCTTTGATGTTCCAATTTTGTTTGAGTAAAAGGAACAGATATTAATTCTGTCTTCATCAAGCAAACAAATAGCAAACAATCTTTTCATTCGTTCTAAAGGATGGATTTCGCATCCTTTAGAAGTTCTAAAAGTTCTAAACATTCATTACTGCATATAGTTTTATTTTGTTAAAATAGTTGTCACGGGGAATTTTCTCTCCTAAAATCATATGAAAATTAAGCACGAAGACTGACTAGTATTTTATGTACGGACTCTTCTGTCCCGTAACAGAGGGTATCTAGTATGTATTGCCAAGACTCCTCGCATTCTTCATCAACGGAAGTCTCTGCCTCTGAACCGTCGAGAAGAAAGACGTCATCCTCCATAAAATCATCATCCATGAACACCGAACCTTCACGAAATTCATCGCTGGAAGACGGTGGTGACCCTCGACCAAGAATGAAGGAGAGCGTGGTGCTGGAGACCTCATTCGGCGAAAAGACTGCTTCTTCCACAACGGGGGAGGAAGGCGTTGAGTCTGTGTCGGTATCAAAGGATATTCTAGGACTTCTAATAGCTGTAGAGTTATCTCGGTCACTTCCTTGCAACATTCGACGTTTTTGACGGACAATCTGTGGAGTGTTTGTCCTTTTGTACCGATAAGCTGGTCGGTATACCTTTCCCTCAACCAACAATTTAGCAGCAGCGCGTTCCATTACGGCGTTTGACTGTGATAAAACCAGTCGTATGACGTCTTTTATCCCTAACAACAAGAATCAGGTCAGAAAATCCTGTGATCAAAAAAGAAGTCACTGGAACCGCGATTTTTATTTTCAGGTAAAATGTTATTACCTGTTAGTGTTGGTGATCATAAAAGATACAGCACCAATTTGTTATTAAAGAAAACAGGAGACATATTTATAAAACCAAATGAATTACTGTTTTATAGGCAATCACGACGAAAACATAGTCTCACAATATTGTTATCAACAATGAAACAGTTGATATTATGTTTACTATCACTATCATCAGTACAATCATATCAATTACTACTCCTATATGTATACAAATATATATATATATAGATATATATATATATATATATATATATATATATATATATATATATATATATATATATATATATATATATATATATATATATATGTATATATATATATATATACATATATATATATATATATATATATATATATATATATATATATATATATATATATAATCTGTTACTAAATAGAAATCACATTTGTTTGAGATGGTGGAGTGCGAGATCTTTTCCTCGCCAATTTCGGCTCGCTGCCTCTAGGACCTTCGTCGAAGCAGAGCCAAAGGAAGGGATCTCGTGGGAATGGATAGGATGCTCGTGGCCACGTCTCGCCTGCCATCGTAAACGGAGCATACTAATGTGCCTTCCGTGGCGGAGATTTTTCGTTCATTCACTCGTGTCTCGTTGCCCGGGCAAAGAGTACAGAACTTTCAGGATTTCTCGCTTACACAAGCACTACGTCCTCCAACACATCTACGACTTCAGGACAATCACATAGATCAACAGAGCTTGATCTTGGATTACTGACGTTCTCAGCTGAAGACGATCAAGGGGGTCGACGGACACTCCAATGTACTAGAAAGGAATGATTACTTTGCAATAGTTATTTAATTTTCGAAAAATTTAAGCGTTTCGCATTCTCTCAGCTATACAAAAAAAAGTCGAACCGTACCGTAATATGCGGCTTAAGTGAAGAAGAGGCTATCTTGGAACTTCCTGTAAGGCACAATGGGCTTCTCGCTGTTCGGTACACGTTGAGGTCAATGAATCCCGACCTACAACACATCGCGAATGCAGATTATTTTTTTCTATTTGGCATGCTATAGGTAACGATAATTTTACATAGTATGCGGACGGTGTCACAAGCTGGAATAATTCTACATTGGAATCCTCAGAGTGAAAATATTATTGATTAATGAAACGTATACACAAGTCATTGAAAGCTTATAATGAATTAATGGTTTGGTTTATATAACAAAAAGGGGACCAAAACCATGGAAAACTAAGTTCTGGTGACCATTATTTTTTGAAAGAGGACATTTTGGTCGG
>NC_091549.1:998952-1011452 GCF_042767895.1 Penaeus vannamei
TTATCATTAATTATAATTATCATTATCATTAATTATAATTATCATTATCATAAATTATAATTATCATTATCATAAATTATAATCATCATTATCATAAATTATAATCATTATTATTATCAGTTATAATTATCATTATTATCAGTTATAATTATCATTATTATCAGTTATAATCATCATTAGTATCAGTTATAATTATCATTATCATGAATTATAATCATCATCATTAGTATCAGTTATAATTATCATTATCATGAATTATAATCATCATCATTAGTATCAGTTATAATTATCATTATCATGAATTATAATCATCATCATTAGTATCAGTTATAATTATCATTATCATTATGATCAATGATATTATTATTATCATTATTATTATCATCAATTATGCTTATCATTATCGGCTATTATAATCATCGATTGTTATTATTTCCCTGATTATTTAGTATATTTATCATTATTATCACTATAACTTTTTATCATTAAGTATTATTATCAATAATTGCTATCAATTATTACCATCAATTATTACCATCAATTATTACTATCAATTAATTGGTATCATCAATTATTATCATTTTTGTCAATTATTATTTTTACTATCTTTAGTACCATTTGTCTTTTTTTATAGTCAGTATTACCACCATTATGTTATCAGTATCATTAAAGCTATAATATTAAAGGATAAACTTTAAGTGATGATTACTATTAAGTGATTAACGATAACAATTGTTATATTTTTAATTGTACTTTTTATTCGGAATAAACCAACAATCAATCAGTTTGAGTTGCAGACGTACAAGTGTTCTTCCTCGAGCGCCAACTTCGACTTGCTCTCCTCCAGGACCTTCGTCGAGGCGGAGGCAAAGGAGGCGATCTCAGCAAAACGTTCAAGGTGTTCGTGGCCACGTCTCGCCTGCCGTCGGAGACACAGCACACGAAGGCGCCTTCCACGTCGGAGGCCTTTCCTTCTTCAGGAAGGTCAGACAGCAGTCCTACCACTTGCGTCTCATCGCCCAAGGACTCCCGCGCGGACAAATAGTGCAGAGCTTTCAGGATTTCCTGCATGCACTCGTTGTCGGATGCAAACACCTCGTCCTCCAACACGCCATCATTCTCGTCGTCAGGAACATCACAAAGGTCATCCACAGAGCTTGTTCTTGGACTGCTGACGGTCTGAGTCGACGACGACGAAGAGGGTCGACGGACACCCCAAGGCACCGGGAAGGAACGACTGGCGGTTGGAAGTCGCGGAATGGCCACGGATGAAGTCTGAGAAGCTTTTGATAATCTAGGAACAACTGCCACGCTTTCAGGCAGTTCGTTTCCACACACTCTCTGGCGCTTCGCACTCCTCTCCTCAGGATCACTCTCAGCCAGTAGGCGTTTTCGGCCCAGAAAGCCACTCGAGGGAACGGAAGAGCGGGGAAGAGGTCGGTGAACCGCGCCTTCCATTTGCAGCTTAAGGGAAGCAGAAGCCATCTCGGTGACTGAGTGTGAGGCTGAAGGGGCAGCGCAGGGTTTATATGCGGGACAGAGACGCAGTGAGGTCAGCATTTCGTCTCGATGTAGTTGTCTGTTTGTTGCTAAACTATCGTCATACTACGGATGATTTATCTGGCTGAATAACTGTATGTATAACTATATATATTTATATATAAATACTTATATATATGTATATATATAATTATGTATACATGTATATACGAGTATGTATATATGATTACGTATATATATTTACGTATATATGTATATATATTTACGTATATATGTATATATATTTACGTATATATGTATATATATTTACGTATATATGTATATATATTTACGTATATATGTAAATATATTTACGTATATATGTATATATATTTACGTATATATGTATATATATTTACGTATATATGTATATATATTTACGTATATATTTCAAATATTCTTTTATATATTTCTATATACTTGTCTCCTTGGAGGAAAGGAAGTCCAAACTGTGAAACTGAGAAAGTAATTCTTCGGCTTGGATGAAGACCAATAAAATGTATTTTTACGTAGAAGTTTGTTGCTCTTTAATTGCGTCAATTATATCACCTACTGTTCCTAATCACGAGAACCACAACTGTCACGTTTTACGGTGCATTATCTAACAAAGACAAATAGACTTATAGTCTGGATATGACATGGTCTCGCGGATGGTCATGAGCTTACCCTTTTCTTTTTTATTTCAACTTAATTCTATCTCTGTCGTTTAATCTGTAAAATACTTATGCATCAAGCGGAATAATTCATGTTTTTTCTCAGTTTTTTTATACGATTCTCGGGTATTGTAATTCATATTTGACTGTTCAGTTTACTATCCTATGTATTGGTGTAATATTTTAGATATCGTCAATGTGACCTTGATTTAACATCCTTACAAACAATAATAGAGAGGAAAAGGAAAATTTTGGTAACTACTAAAGAGAGAGAGAGAAAGAGAGATAGATAAAGAGAGAATGAGGAGAGTTATCATACTGCGGAAAAAAATATTTTTTATAAACGTTTCTTACTCCGGTTAATCACTTTCAAGCAGAATTATATACCCGATGAAAAAGTAAAATAGAAATAAAACAAACTGTTTATAACAATATTCTCCGGCCATTCTAAGCTTTCCGAAATCCGGACTTGCAGCGACACAGCGTTTCCATCCATCATCTCTTCATTAAGCTTAGCGGAGGCGGAGAGTGAGGGGAGAGAGGACAGCGGCCGAGGCTTTTCATTATACACAAGGGGAATGTATTGCAACATTCAGCGATTTACGTAACGCTTCCACTTTTTCATTATGGCTTCGCAAAATGGATAATTTGGAGGTTTCTCTCTTACGTCATACTGTGTTTTATGACTGGATATTGGCTTTTGACTCGGATGTTCATTATTTACGTTGTATTCTAATTTGTTTTTGCAAAGCACGATTGTAATATTTGTGTTATATAACTCCTAGTGTTGTGCTCGTGTTATTTGACCAATATATTCCATGGACTAAGAAATAACGGACATAATTACCCTGGCAGCGTTACAACGATGAGGCCATATTTTGATAGGATAAAAGTCAAAGGGAATAGGAATCACTATTGGGGTAACTATACTATCTTTATATTGATGTCTTAGTAGACACAGTCATATGTGAATAAATGTACTAAACGTACACAGCAAAGGTTCAAAGGAAGGGGAGAGAGATGAGTGAATTCATGAGAGAGAGAGAGAGAGAGAGAGAGAGAGAGAGAGAGAGAGAGAGAGAGAGAGAGAGAGAGAGAGAAAGAGATACATAGGTAAATAGACATAGATAGATAGATAGTGGGAGAAGTGCATTATCTCTCCCATCCCTTTATAAACACAGTGTGGATTGGCGCGAGGGCGTCTCTCGTGTTCAAAAGGAAAACAGGCGGCGAGAGAGGTTCCTAGACAATCCCTCCTCAATCCGATGATCCTTAATGATATCAAAGGATATCGCAGCCATCTTTCCCTCGGTCGTGAAAGGAGACTCATGTTTAAAATATTGCCTCCTGTGGCCATGCCTTAGGTACGTGATTTTGAATATAAATAGACGACTGAATGCATAGAAGGAAAGGATATTATACCTAATATACAGCGAGGCAATGACACGGGTTCCTGTTTACTAGAGTTGATTAGGCGGAAGGGTAGAGGCAACGGCGAAGTCCTGATTCGAGGGAGCTGGGTTGATGTGCGTAATGTGGACGCCTACACACATTTACACACACGCCTGATCATACATACACAACAGATAAAAAAAAAAAAAACATACAATGATGCATATACACGGAACTCACTTTCTCACAGACAGACACACCATCACACACACATCCACAAACAGTCCCTCATCCACCCGCAAACTTACACAAACATCCACCCTCTCTCCCACACAGGATCAGTATATATCCGCAGACAAACAAAACCACAACACATCCTTTTACCTAAGTTTCCCCTCGCCTTTTCCCTCAACCCGATGGACCTAAATGAAGTAATTTGGATGAGACTGCAAAACTGTTGATAAAGTTTGGGGATTCAATCAAGCGTGAACTTTGCCTGACCTTCGCCTAAGGTCGCTCAGTGGTTAAGAGAGTTAAGAGAGAGAGAGGGGGAGGAAGAGAAAGAGAGGACACATACACACAGTGAAAGAGAGGGAGGGGGGGATACACACAGTGAGAGAGAGAGAGGGGGGGATACACACAGTGAGAGAGAGAGGTAGATAGAGAGAGAGAGAGGTAGATAGAGAGAGTGAGTTAGATAGATAGATCGACAGATAGATAAAGAGAGAGAGAGAAAGATAGACAGAGAGAGAGAGAGAGAAGGTAAGAAAATGAAAACTAACACGGAGGGTGACATCATTTGTGAAGTATATATTATAACAAGTAATGTTTTAGAAAGAAAAAAGTACATATTGTTTTGTTCGCAGCTAATCTAATAATTCCACAAAAAACCAAGGGTGATTTTCAGTTCTGATTCAACGGACCTTTTTAGTTAAAGATGTATAAGTAATACGCTAACACTGATGATGATGAATAGTATTATGATAAGAATAAATAGTATTATGATGATAATAATAATGACAAGGATAATAATAATTATCATCATGATAATAATAATTATCATTATGATAATAATAATTATCATTATGATAATAATAATTATCATTATGATAATAATAATTATCATTATGATAATAATAATTATCATTATGATAATAATAATTATCATTATGATAATAATAATTATCATTATGATAATAATAATTATCATTATGATAATAATAATTATCATTATGATAATAATAATTATCATTATGATAATAATAATTATCATTATGATAATAATAATTATCATTATGATAATAATAATTATCATTATGATAATAATAATTATCATTATGATAATAATAATTATCATTATGATAATAATAATTATCATTATGATAATAATAATTATCATTATGATAATAATAATTATCATTATGATAATAATAATTATCATTATGATAATAATAATTATCATTATGATAATAATAATTATCATTATGATAATAATAATTATCATTATGATAATAATAATTATCATTATGATAATAATAATTATCATTATGATAATAATAATTATCATTATGATAATAATAATTATCATTATGATAATAATAATAAGCAGTTACATGAGTTGATGAACTCGCGAATTTCCTGAAAGGGTTGAGTTTAACGGGTGCTCAGGAGCGTCTTGGAAGGGTGTCCAATTCCGGTTAGGATCTCTCTCGATCCGTCTATTTACACTCCATATCTGACAATATATCTATATATGTATATATTGTCTTTATATGATTTCTAAGAAAAATATAAATTCATAATTTTTTATGTCAACACTGGGATTATCATAATCAATGTTTTTGTGTGTTATTGGATTTAGATTATTTTTTCATATCAAAATGCTTTCATCCATATTTTTACTTTATTGATCAACACTGGGATTATCATAAGAACACTCCTGAAGGATTACAACGACGTGCGAAGATGCCCCAGTAAAGTTTGTATGGCATCTTCTGCCCCGTAACGAAGGGTATCGAGAATCAGCTGCAAGGATTCCTCGTATCCTTCGGTCTCGGACTCAGAACCCTCCGACAGGAAGGGTTCTGAGGCGGCGAGAGAGGTTCCTAGACAATCCCTCCTCAATCCGATGATCCTTAATCTGTATCTCATGTTTAAAATATTGCCTCCTGTGGCCATGCCTTAGATGCGTGATTTTGAATATAAATAGACGACTGAATGCATAGAAGGAAAGGATATTACACCTAATATACAGCGAGGCAATGACACGGGTTCCTGTTTACTAGAGTTGATTAGGCGGAAGGGTAGAGGCAAGGGGGAAGTCCTAATTGGAGAGGTCTGGATTGATGTGCGTAATATGGACGCCTACACACGCCACACACACACGTGATTACACACATACGCAATAAAAAAAAACATACAATTATGCATATACACGAAAACATAAACACAAACTCACCTTCTCACAGACAGACACACGATCACACACATCCACAAACAATCCCTTATCCACCCGCAAACTTACACAAACTTACACCCAATCTCTCACACAGGATCAGTACATATACACAGACAAACAAAACCAAAACACCTCCTTTTACCTAAGTTTCCCCTCGCCTTTTCCCTCAACCCGATGGACCTAAATGAAGTAATTTGGATGAGACTGCAAAACTGTTGATAAAGTTTGGGGATTCAATCAAGCGTGAACTTTGCCTGACCTTCGCCTAAGGTCACTGAGTGGTTAAGAGACAGAGAGAGGGAGGGGGAGAGAGGAAAGAGAGGAGAGAGAGGAGAGAGAGGAGAAAGAGGAGAGAGAGAGAGAGAGAGAGAGCAGCTAATCTGAATAACAATGTCAATAATAATAGTCATAAGACCAAACAAGCAACAATAATGTACATGATAAACCCTGTAGACATGATATGAATTGCGTCTCGGAGAATCTCAATCCGGGGACAGGTTAAGGGACGAAACGGGCGTTCACGAGAACCAGAAGCAGTTGCATTGAGTTGATGAACTCGCGAATTTCCTGAAAGGGTTGAGTTTAACGGGTGCTCAGGAGTGTCTTGGAAGCGTACCCGATTCCGGTTAAGATCTCACTCAGTCCGTCTATGTGAACTATATATCTGACAATCTATCTATATTTATATAATTCAGAATTAACCATATAAGTAGTTATACTAAATATTTAGTTCTTGTTTAAATGTCTTATTGTCTTTAGATTATCTTTGCAAATGAAAATGCTTTCATCCATATTTTTACTTTATTGACCAACACCGGGATTATCATAATAACATTCTCCTGAAGGAGAACACTACAACGACGTGCGAAGTGAGGTCGAAGAGCTCGGCATCGCTGGAACCGGCTTCGTTCTCGGCTGAAGGCGACCCTCGTCCAAGAACACAGAACAGAGAGCTGCTGGTGACAAGAATATCAGTAGCCAAGGATTCGGTTTTCTCTGCAACAACAGCATTAGGCTCAAAAGAAATTTTATGACGCTTAGGGTTGACATCTTTTCCGTCGTTCCCTTGAGACAGACGTCGTTTATGGCGAGTAACTTGTAGACCACTTTCAGCCTTGTAGCGATAAGCTGGTCGGTTCACCTTTCCTTCCATCGAGAACTTCGCTGATGAGTAGTCCATGGTAATGAATGTGTCTTTCAGCGCAGTTCACTGTCTCTTATACCAGACAGCAACTGTCAGGTCAACAAAACTGCCATAATTACAGCCTCCTTTTCTATACCTGACCAAATGCTACACAATCCTGATAACCACAAAAAGGTCACAGGAAACTCCAGTTACTTTGAACTGATTTGTAGTCATATCTAGAGCTGAAAGTTATTGTTTTATTTGTTATACTTCATGGTTTTATAAATATGTTATTCCTATACGAAATAACTTTACAATAGAATATATCCTTATTGAAGTCTATTGCAATATTTAATGATGCACAAATATCATCCATGGAGTTATATTTCTATAAATCGATGAAAGACTCCTAAAACGAAGATAAGGAAGAATATGAAACATAATGAAATGTTCCTGAATGTCAATAGTAATGATTTTTACGTATTCATATAGGAACTGTTTTCAGAAATTCAGTATTCATATATTCTAACAAGCATATTTACTTCCAGTTGTAGAAATGACTGCAAATTAGATCCAAGTAATTGTAGTTCCCTGTAAACTTTTTGTGGTCTTCAGGATTGTGCAGCAAGGAGTCAGGTATAACGATACTGAAAACTTTGATAAGAATGATACTGATACTGTTGATTATGTTTATGATTATATTGATAATGTTCACAATGATACAAATAATTGTAAGGGTAATGGTAATAATGTCAGCAATAATTATTGCAATTATTGTTATCGTTACAATGATAATAGTAGCAAAAGTGAAATCAAAAGCAACAATATTGATAGGAACATTGATAATAATAATAGTAATAGTAATAATAATAGTGATAGTAACAATAATAATGACAATAATAATAACAATAATGATATTAGTAATAATAATTATAGGAATAGGAATAAAAAATGGTAATAGTAATGATAATAGTAATAGGAATAGTAATAAAAAATAGTAATAACAATAACAATAGTAATAGTAATGATGATAACAATAATGGTTGTGAATCTAATAGCATTAGTAATAATAGTAATGGTAATGATAATAATAAGTAAAGATAATAGCATTGATAATAATAATAGTAAAGCATCGATAATAATATTAGGAAAGATAATAGCACTGATAACAATAGCAATAGTAATGACAATAACAATAGTAGTAAAGGATAGTAAATGTTATAATGATAATATTAGTTGTAATAACGCTAATTATAATAAGGATAATAGTAATAAAATGGAAACAGTAATAAAATAAGAATGATAATAGTAGTATGGATAATAGTAGTACTACTACAAACATGTCAAATCTTTTGTTTCTCAAAAGCCAATACCGACTCTTTCCTCCAGCATCGTTGTGGAAGCTGTTGCGATCACAAACAAACGTTAAATGTTCGCAGCCGTTTACCGTGTAAAGTAAAGTAAAGGATTATACTAAGGAATTTTATTGTATGTTTTATTTGGTATAATACAGCCATCAATCAGTTTGAGTTGCAGACGTACAAGTGTTCTTCCTCCAGCGCCAACTTCGACTTGCTTTCCTCCAGGACCTTCGTCGAGGCGGAGGCAAAGGAGGCGATCTCAGCGAAACGTTCAAGGTGTTTGTGGCCACGTCTCGCCTGCCGTCGGAGACACAGCACACGAAGGCGCCTTCCACGTCGGAGGCCTTTCCTTCTTCAGGAAGGTCAGGCAGAAGTTCATCCTCTTGCATCTTATCGCCCAAGGACTCCCGCTCGGACAAGTAGTGCAGAGCTTTCAGGATTTCATGCATGCACTCGTTGTCGGATGCAAACACCTCGTCCTCCAACACACCATTCTCGTCGTCAGGAACATCACAAAGGTCATCCACGAAGCTTGTTCTTGGACTGCTGACGGTCTGAGTCGACGACGACGAAGAGGGTCGACTGACACCCCAAGGCACCGGTAAGGAAAGACTGGCGGTTGGAAGTCGCGGAATGGCCACGGAGGAAGTCTGAGAAGTTTTTGATAATCTAGGAACAACTGCCACGCTTTCAGGCAGTTCGTTTCCACACACTCTCTGGCGCTTCGCACTCCTCTCCTCAGGATCAGTCTCAGCCAGTAGGCGTTTTCGGCCCAGAAAGCCACTCGAGGGAACGGAAGAGCGGGGAAGAGGTCGGTGAACCGCGCCTTCCATTTGCAGCTTAAGGGAAGCAGAAGCCATCTCGGTGACTGAGTGTGAGGCTGAAGGGGCAGCGCAGGATTTATATGCGGGACAGAGACGCGGTGAGGTCAGCATTTCGTCTCGATGTAGTTGTCTGTTTGTTGCTAAATTATGGTCATACTACGGATGATTTATCTGGCTGAATAGCTGAATGTATAACTATAAGGTACTTATATATAAATACTTACATATGCGTATATATATTTATGTATATATATATATATATATATATATATATATATATATATATATATATATATATAAATATATATTTATATATACATATATATATATATATATATATATATATATATATATATATATATATATATATATATATTCATATAAATATATATATATGTATATATATATATATATATATATATATATATTTAAATATGTATATATATATATATATATATATATATATATATATATATATATATATATATACATATATATATATATATATATATATATATATATATGTATATATTCATATATATATATATATATATATATATATATATATATATATATATATATATATTCATATATATATATATATATATATATATATATTCATATATATATATATATATATATATATATATATATATATGTATATTCATATGTATATATATATACATATATTCATATATATATGTATATATATATATACATATATTCATATATATATATATATATATATATATATATATATATATATATATATATATATATATATATATATATTCACACACACACACACACACACACACACACACACACACACACACACACACACACACACACATATATATATATATATATATATATATATATATATATATATATATATATATATGAATAAATATACTAAACGTATACAGCAAATGTTCAAAGGAAGGGGAGAGAGATGAATGAGTTCATGAGAGAGAGAGAGAGAGAGAGAGAGAGAGAGAGAGAGAGAGAGAGAGAGAGAGAGAGAGAGAGAGAGAGAGAGAGAGAGAGAGAGAGAGAGAAAGAGATACATAGATAAATAGACATATATAGATAGACACTGTGGGAGAAGTGCATTATCTCTCCCATCCCTTTATAAACACAGTGTGGGTTGGCGCGAGGGCGTCTCTCGTGTTCAAAAGGAAAACAGGCGGCGAGAGAGGTTCCTAGACAATCCCTCCTCAATCCGATGATCCTTAATGATATCAAAGGATATCGCAGCCATCTTTCCCTCGGTCGTGAAAGGAGACTCATGTTTAGAATATTGCCTCCTGTGGCCATGCCTTAGATGCGTGATTTTGAATATAAATAGACGACGGAATGCATAGAAGGAAAGGATATTACATCTAATATACAGCGAGGCAATGACACGGGTTCCTGTTTACTAGAGTTGATTAGGCGGAAGGGTAGAGGCAAGGGCGAAGTCCTAATTCGAGGGAGCTGGGTTGATGTGCGTAATGTGGACGCCTACACACACATGTACACACACGCGTGATCATACATACACAACAGATTAAAAAAAAAAAAAACATACAATGATGCATATACACGGAACTCACTTTCTCACAGACAGACACACCATCACACACACATCCACAAACAGTCCCTCATCCACCCGCAAACTTACACAAACATCCACCCTCTCTCCCACACAGGATCAGTATATATCCGCAGACAAACAAAACCACAACACATCCTTTTACCTAAGTTTCCCCTCGCCTTTTCCCTCAACCCGATGGACCTAAATGAAGTAATTTGGATGAGACTGCAAAACTGTTGGTAAAGTTTGGGGATTCAATCATTCATTTTAATTATCATTATCATTCATTTTAATTATCATTATCATTCATTTTAATTATCATTATCATTCATTTTAATTATCATTATCATTCATTTTAATTATCATTATCATTCATTTTAATTATCATTATCATTCATTTTAATTATCATTATCATTCATTTTAATTATCATTATCATTCATTTTAATTATCATTATCATTCATTTTAATTATCATTATCATTCATTTTAATTATCATTATCATTCATTTTAATTATCATTATCATTCATTTTAATTATCATTATCATTCATTTTAATTATCATTATCATAAATTATAATCATTATCATAAATTATAATCATTATCATAAATTATAGTCATTATCATAAATTATAATCATTATCATAAATTATAATCATTATCATAAATTATAGTCATTATCATAAATTATAATCATTATCATATATCATAATCATCATTATTATCAGTTAAAATTATCATTATCATGAATTATAATCAACATCATTAGCATCAGTTATAATTATCATTATCATTATGATCAATTATAAATATCATTATTATCATCAATTATAAATATCATTATTATCATCAATTATAATTATCATTATCGGTTATTATAATTATCGATTGTTATTGTCCCCATTGTTATTAACTATAATTATTATTATCACTTTTTAATTTTCAATTTTTATCATTAAGTATTATTATCAATTATTATTTTTAATTATTACCATCAATTATTATCATCAATAGTTACAATCTATTATAACCATCAATAGTTACAATCTATTATAACCATCAATTATTACCATCAATTGGTATCATTAATTGGTATCAATTGGTATCATTTCTGTCAATTATTATTTTTACTATCATTAGTACCATTTGTTATTCATTTTTGATTATGTTTTTTATAGTCAGTATTACCACCATTATGTTATCAGTATCTATAATATTAAAGGATAAATATTGTGATGATTACTAAGTGATTAACGATAACAATTGTTATATTTTTATTGTACTTTTTATTCAGAATAAACCAACAATCAATCAGTTTGAGTTGCAGACGTACAAGTGTTCTTCCTCCAGCGCCAACTTCGACTTGTTTTCCTCCAGGACCTTCGTCGAGGCGGAGGCAAAGCAGGCGATCTCAGCGAAACGTTCAAGGTGTTCGTGGCCACGTCTCGCCTGCCGTCGGAGACACAGCACACGAAGGCGCCTTCCGCGTCGGAGGCCTTTCCTTCTTGAGGAAGATCAGGCAGGAGGCCTTCATCCACTTGCGTCTCATCGCCCAAGGACTCCCGCTC
>NC_091549.1:1016452-1021452 GCF_042767895.1 Penaeus vannamei
ATAATAATAATTATGATAATAATAATTATGATAATGATAATTATGATAATAATAATTATGATAATAATTATTATGATAATAATAATTATGATAATAATAATTATGATAATAATAATTATGATAATAATAATTATGATAATAATAATTATGATAATAATAATTATGATAATAATAATTATGATAATAATAATTATGATAATAATAATTATGATAATAATAATTATGATAATAATAATTATGATAATAATAATTATGATAATAATAATTATGATAATAATAATTATGATAATAATAATTATGATAATAATAATTATGATAATAATAATTATGATAATAATAATTATGATAATAATAATTATGATAATAATAATTATGATAATAATAATTATGATAATAATAATTATGATAATAATAATTATGATAATAATAATTATGATAATAATAATTATGATAATAATAATTATGATAATAATAATTATGATAATAATAATTATGATAATAATAATTATGATAATAATAATTATGATAATAATAATCATGATAATAATAATCATGATAATAATAATTATGATAATAATAATTATGATAATAATAATTATGATAATAATAATTATGATAATAATAATTATGATAATAATAATTATGATAATAATAATTATGATAATAATAATTATGATAATAATAATTATGATAATAATAATTATGATAATAATAATTATGATAATAATAATTATGATAATAATAATTATGATAATAATAATTATGATAATAATAATTATGATAATAATAATTATGATAATAATAATTATGATAATAATAATTATGATAATAATAATTTTGATAATAATAATTATGATAATAATAATTATGATAATAATAATTATGATAATAATAATTATGATAATAATAATTATGATAATAATAATTATGATAATAATAATTATGATAATAATAATTATGATAATAATAATTATGATAATAATAATTATGATAATAATAATTATGATAATAATAATTATGATAATAATAATTATGATAATAATAATTATGATAATAATAATTATGATAATAATAATTATGATAATAATAATTATGATAATAATAATTATGATAATAATAATTATGATAATAATAATTATCATTATGATAATAATAATTATCATTATGATAATAATAATTATCATTATGATAATAATAATTATCATTATGATAATAATAATTATCATTATGATAATAATAATTATCATTATGATAATAATAATTATCATTATGATAATAATAATTATCATTATGATAATAATAATTATCATTATGATAATAATAATTATCATTATGATAATAATAATTATCATTATGATAATAATAATTATCATTATGATAATAATAAAAAGCAGTTGCATTGAGTTGATGAACTCGCGAATATCCTGAAAGGGTCGAGTTTAACGGGTGCTCAGGAGCGTCTTGGAAGCGTGTCCAATTCCGGTTAGGATCTCTCTCGATCCGTCTATGTAAACTCCATATCTGACAATATATCTATATATGTATATATTGTCTTTATATGATTTCTTACAAAAATATAAATTCGTATTTTTTTAGCTGTCAACACTGGGATTATCATAATCAATGTATTTGTGTGTTATTGGATTTAGATTCATTTTTCAAATGAAAATGCTTTCATCCATATTTTTACTTTATTGACCAACACTGGGATTATCATAAGAACATTCTCCTGAAGGATTACACTACAACGACGTGCGAAGATGCCCCAGTAAAGTTTGTATGGCATCTTCTGCCCCGTAACGAAGAGTATCGAGAATCAGCTGCAAGGATTCCTCGTATCCTTCGGTCTCGGACTCAGAACCCTCCGGCAGGAACACCTCGTCCTCCATGGCGTCGTCGTCCGTGAGGTCGAAGAGCTCGGCATCGCTGGAACCGGCTTCGTTCTCGGCTGAAGGCGACCCTCGTCCAAGAACACAGAACAGAGAGCTGCTGGTGACAGGAATATCAGTAGCCAAGGATTCGGTTTTCTCTGCAACAACAGCATTAGGCTCAAAAGAAATTTTATGACGCTTAGTTTCAAGATCCTTTCCTTCGTTCCCTTGTGACAGACTTCGTTTACGAGTAACTTGTAGACTACTTTCTGCCTTGTAGCGATAAGCTGGTCGGTTCACCTTTCCTTCCATCGAGAACTTCGCTGCTGAATAGTCCATGGTGATGAATGTGTCTTTCAGCGCAGTCCACTGTCTCTTATACCAGACAGCAACTGTTAGGTCAACAAAACTGCCATAATTACAGCCTCCTTTTCTGTACCTGACCAAATGCTACACAATCCTTATGACCACAAAAAGGTCACAGGAAACTCCAGTTACTTTGAACTGATTTGTAGTCATATCTAGAGCTGAAAGTTATTGTTTTATTTGTTATACTTCATGGTTTTATAAATATGTTATTCCTATACGAAATAACTTAACAATAGAATATATCCTTATTGAAGTCTATTGCAATATTTAATGATGCACAAATGTCATCCATGGTGTTATATTTCTATAAATCGATGAAAGACTCCTAAAACGAAGATAAGGAAGAATATGAAACATAATGAAATGTTCCTGAATGTCAATAGTAATGATTTTTACGTATTCATATAGGAATTGTTTTCAGAAATTCAGTATTCATATATTCTAACAAGCATATTTACTTCCAACTGTAGAAATGACTGCAAATTAGATCCAAGTAATTGTAGTTTCCTGTAAACTCTTTGTGTTCTTCAGAATTGTGCAGCAAGGAGTCAGGTATAACGATACTGAAAACTTTGATAAGAATAATATTGATACTGTTGATTATGTTTATGATTATATCGATAATGTTCACAATGATACAAATAATTGTAAGGGTAATGGTATTAAGGTCAGCAATAATTATTGCAATTATTGTTATCGTTACAATGATAATAGTAGCAAAAGTGAAATCAAAAGCAACAATATTGTTAGGAATGATAATAATAATAGTAATAGTAATAATAATGGTGATAGTAACAATAATAATGACAATAATAATAACAATAATGATAATAGTAATAATAATAATAGAAATAGGAATAAAAAATGGTAATAGTAATGATAATAGTAATAGAAATAACAATAGTAATAGTAATGATGATAACAATAATGATTGTGAATCTAATAGCATTAGTAATAATAGTAATGGTAATGATAATAATAATAGTAAAGATAATAGCATTGATTACAATAGCATTGATTACAATGACAATAGCAATAGTAATAAAAGATAGTAAATGTTATAATGATAATATTAGTTGTAATAACGCTAATTATAACAAGGATAATAGTAATAAAATGGAAATAGTGATAGCATAAGAATGATAGTAGTATGGATTATTACTACTACTACATACATGTTAAATCTTTTATTTCTCAAAAGCCAATACCGACTCTTTCCTCCAGCATCGTTGTGGAAGCTGTTGCGATCACAAACAAACGTTAAATGTTCGCAGCCGTTTACCGTGTAAAGTAAAGGATTATACTATATCAGGAATTTTATTGTATGTTTTATTTGGTATAATACAGCCATCAATCAGTTTGAGTTGCAGACGTACAAGTGTTCTTTCTCGAGCGCCAACTTCGACTTGCTTTCCTCCAGGACCTTCGTCGAGGCGGAGGCAAAGGAGGCGATCTCAGCGAAACGTTCAAGGTGTTCGTGGCCACGTCTCGCCTGCCGTCGGAGACACAGCACACGAAGGCGCCTTCCGCGTCGGAGGCCTTTCCTTCTTCGGGAAGGTTAGGCAGGAGGCCTTCATCCACTTGCGTCTCTTCGCCCAAGGACTCCCGCGCGGACAAATATTGCAGAGCTTTCAGGATTTCCTGCAAGCACTCGTTGTCGGATGCAAACACCTCGTCCTCCAACGCATCTTTCTCGTCGTCAGGAACATCACAAAGGTCATCCACGGAGCTTGTTCTTGGACTGCTGACGGTCTGAGTCGACGACGACGAAGAGGGTCGACGGACACCCCAAGGCACCGGGAAGGAACGACTGGCGGTTGGAAGTCGCGGAATGGCCACAGAAGAAGTCTGAGAAGCTTTTGATAATCTAGGAACAACTGCCACGCTTTCAGGCAGTTCGTTTCCACACACTCTCTGGCGCTTCGCACTCCTCTCCTCAGGATCAGTCTCAGCCAGTAGGCGTTTTCGGCCCAGAAAGCCACTCGAGGGAACGGAAGAGCGGGGAAGAGGTCGGTGAACCGCGCCTTCCACTTGCAGGGAAGCAGAAGCCATCTCGGTGACTGAGTGTGAGGCTGAAGGGGCAGCGCAGGGTTTATATGCGGGACAGAGACGCGGTGAGGTCAGCATATCGTTTGATGTAGTTGTCTGTTTGTTGCTAAATCATCGTCATACTACGGATGATTTATCTGGCTGAATAGCTGAATACACACACAGACATATATATATATATATATATATATATATATATATATATATATATATATATATATATATATATATATATATAAATGTGTACATAAATATATAAATGTGTACATAAATATATAAATGTGTACATAAATATATAAATGTGTACATAAATATATAAATGTGTACATAAATATATAAATGTGTACATAAATATATAAATGTGTACATAAATATATAAATGTGTACATAAATATATAAATGTGTACATAAATATATTAATGTGTACATAAATATATAAATGTGTACATAAATATATAAATATGTATATGAATATGTATATAAAATATAAATGTGTATATAAATGTGTATATAAATGTATAGATGTGTATATAAATATATAAATGTGTATATAAATAAATAAATAAATATATATATATATATATATATATATATATATATATATATATATATATATATATATATATATATATATATATATATTCCCTTGCTCGAGGACTCCCAGTCGGAAAACTGTGTAGAGCTTACACAATTCACTGCATTCACTCGCTA
>NC_091549.1:1026452-1033952 GCF_042767895.1 Penaeus vannamei
CGTCCAAGAACACAGAACAGAGAGCTGCTGGTGACAGGAACATCAACAACTTGGGGTTCTATTTCCTTTAAAACAGTTTCTTCAGGCTCTGCCTCAAAAGAAATTTTATGACGCTTAGCTTCAAGATCCTTTCCGTCGTTCCCTTGTGACAGACGTCGTTTACGGTGAGTAACCTGTAGACTACTTTCTGCCTTGTAGCGATAAGCTGGTCGGTTCACCTTTCCTTCCATCGAGAACTTCGCTGCTGAATAGTCCATGTTGATGAATGTGTCTTTCAGCGCAGTCCACTGTCTTTTATACCAGACAGCAACTGTTAGGTCAACAAAACTGCCATAATTACAGCCTCCTTTTCTGTACCTGACCAAATGCTACACAATCCTTATGACCACAAAAAGGTCACAGGAAACTCCAGTTACTTTGAACTGATTTGTAGTCATATCTAGAGCTGAAAGTTATTGTTTTATTTGTTATACTTCATGGTTTTATAAATATGTTATTCCTATACGAAATAACTTTACAATAGAATATATCTTTATTGAAGACTATTGCAATATTTAATGATGCACAAATGTCATCCATGGAGTTATATTTCTATAAATCGATGAAAGACTCCTAAAACGAAGATAAGGAAGAATATGAAACATAATGAAATGTTCCTGAATGTCAATAGTAATGATTTTTACGTATTCATATAGGAATTGTTTTCAGAAATTCAGTATTCATATATTCGAACAAATATATTTACTTCCGGCTGTAGAATAATTGTAGTAAATGTAGTTTCCTGTAAACTCTTTGTGGTCTTCAGGATTGTGCAGCAATGAGTCAGGTATAACGATACTGAAAACTTTGAAAAGAATGATATTGATACTGATTATGATGTTTATGATTATACTGATAATGTTCACAATGATACAAATAATTGTAAGGGTAATGGTAATAATGTCAGCAATAATTATTGCAATTATTGTTATCGTTACAATGATAATAGTAGCAAAAGTGAAATCAAAAGCAACAATATTGATAGGAACATTGATAATAATAATAGTAATAGTAATAATAATGGTGATAGTAACAATAATAATGACAATAATAATAACAATAATGATAATAGTAATAATAATAATAGGAATAGGAGTAAAAAATGGTAATAGTAATGATAACAGTAATAGGAATAGTAATAGAAATAGAAATAACAATAACAATAGTATTAGTAATGATGATAACAATAATGGTTGTGAATTTTAATAGCATTAGTAATAATGGTAATGATAATAAATGCATTGATAATGATAATAATAGCATTGATAACAATAGCAATAGTAATGACAATAACAATAGTAGTAAAGGATAGTAAATTTTATAATGATAATATTAGTTGTAATAACGCTAATTATAATAAGGATAATAGTAATAAAATGGAAATAGTGATAGAATAAGAATGATAATAGTAATATGGAATATTATTACTACTACAAACATGTCAAATCTTTTGTTTTTCAAAAGACACGCCTCCAGCATCGTTGTGGAAGCTGTTACGATCACAAACAAACGTTAAATATTCTCAGCCGTTTACCGTGTAAAGGATTATACTATATAAGGAATTTTATTGTAGGTTTTATTTAGTATAATACAGCCATCAATCAGTTTGAGTTGCAGAAGCACAAGTGTTCTTCCTCGAGCGCCAACTTCGACTTGCTCTCCTCCAGGACCTTCGTCGAGGCGGAGGCAAAGGAGGCGATCTCAGCGAAACGTTCAAGGTGTTCGTGGCCACGTCTCGCCTGCCGTCGGAGACACAGCACACGAAGGCGCCTTCCGCGTCGGAGGCCTTTCCTTCTTCAGGAAGGTCAGGCAGGAGGCCTTCATCCTCTTGCGTCTCATCGCCCAAGGACTCCCGCGCGGACAAATAGTGCAGAGCTTTCAGGATTTCCTGCATGCACTCGTTGTCCGATGCAAACACCTCGTCCTCCAATGCATCATTCTCGTCGTCAGGATCATCACAAAGGTCATCCACGGAGCTTGTTCTTGGACTGCTGACGGTCTGAGTCGACGACGACGAAGAGGGTCGACGGACACCCCAAGGCACCGGGAAGGAACGACTGGCGGTTGGAAGTCGCGGAATGGCCACAGAAGAAGTCTGAGAAGCTTTTGATAATCTAGGAACAACTGCCACGCTTTCAGGCAGTTCGTTTCCACACACTCTCTGGCGCTTCGCACTCCTCTCCTCAGGATCACTCTCAGCCAGTAGGCGTTTTCGGCCCAGAAAGCCACTCGAGGGAACGGAAGAGCGGGGAAGAGGTCGGTGAACCGCGCCTTCCATTTGCAGCTTAAGGGAAGCAGAAGCCATCTCGGTGACTGAGTGTGAGGCTGAAGGGGCAGCGCAGGATTTATATGCGGGACAGAGACGCGGTGAGGTCAGCATTTCGTCTCGATGTAGTTGTCTGTTTGCTGCTAAATTATGGTCATACTACGGATGATTTATCTGGCTGAATAGCTGAATGTATAACTATAAGGTACTTATATATAAATACTTACATATGCGTATATATATTTATGTATATATATATATATATATATATATATATATATATATATATATATATATATATATATATATATATATATATTCATATATATATATATATATATATGTATATATATATATATATATATATATGTATATATATATTTATATATATATATATATATATATATATATATATATATATATATATATATATATATATATATATATATATATATATTCATTTATATATATATATATATATATATATATTCATATATATATATATATGTATATATATATATATATATATATATATATATATATATATATATATATATATATATATATATATATATATATATTCATATATATATATATATATATATATATATATATTCACACACACACACACACACACACACACACACACACACATATATATATATATATATATATATATATATATATATATATATATATATATATATATGAATAAATATACTAAACGTACACAGCAAATGTTCAAAGGAAGGGGAGACAGATGAGTGAGTTCATGAGAGAGACAGAGAGAGAGAGAGAGAGAGAAAGAGATACATAGATAAATAGACATATATAGATAGACACAGTGGGAGAAGTGCATTATCTCTCCCATCCCTTTATAAACACAGTGTGGATTGGCGCGAGGGCGTCTCTCGTGTTCAAAAGGAAAACAGGCGGCGAGAGAGGTTCCTAGACAATCCCTCCTCAATCCGATAATCCTTAATGATATCAAAGGATATCGCAGCCATCTTTCCCTCGGGCGTGAAAGGAGACTCATGTTTTAAATATTTCCTCCTGTGGCCATGCCTTAGATGCGTGATTTTGAATATAAATAGACGACTGAATGCATAGAAGGAAAGGATATTAAATCTAATATACAGCGAGGCAATGACACAGGTTCCTGTTTACTAGAGTTGATTAGGCGGAAGGGTAGAGGCAAGGGCGAAGTCCTAATTCGAGGGAGCTGGGTTGATGTGCGTAATGTGGACGCCTACACTCGCCACACACACATTTACACACACGCGTGATCATACATACACAACAGATTTAAAAAAGAAAACATACAATGATGCATATACACGGAACTCACCTTCTCACAGACAGACTCACGATCACACACACACATCCACAAACAATCCACCCGCAAACTTACACAAACATCCACCCTCTCTCCCACACAGGATCAGTATATATCCGCAGACAAACAAAACCAAAACACACCCTTTTACCTAAGTTTCCCCTCGCCTTTTCCCTCAACCCGAGGAACCTAAATGAAGTAATTTGGATGAGACTGCAAAACTGTTGATAAAGTTTGGGGATTCAATCAAGCGTGAACTTTGCCTGACCTTCGCCTAAGGTCACTAAGTGGTTAAGAGACAGAGAGAGGGAGAGAGGGAGGAAGAGAAAGAGAGGACACATACACACAATGAAAGAGAGAGAGAGAGTGGACACACAGTGAAAGAGAGAGAGGGGGGATACACACAGTGAGAGAGAGGTAGATAGATAGATAGAGAGAGAGAGAGGTAGAGAGAGAGAGAGAGGTAGATAGATCGACAGATAGATAAAGAGAGAGAGAGAGAGAGAAGGTAAGAAAATGAAAACTAACACGGAGAGTGACATCATTTGTGAAGTATATGTTATAACAAGTAATGTTTTAGAAAGATAAAAAGTACATATTGTTTTGTTCGCAGCCATCTAATAATTCCACAAAAAAACAAGGGTGACTTTCAGTTCTGATTCAACGAACCTTTTTAGTTAAAGATGTATAAGTAATACGCTAAGACTGATGATGATGAATAGTATTATGATAAGGATAAATAGTATTATGATTATGATGATAATAATATTGATTAGGAAAATAATAATTGTTATTATGATAATAATAATTATTATGATAATAATAATAATTATGATAATAATAATAATTATGATAATAATAATAATTATGATAATAATAATAATTATGATAATAATAATAATTATGATAATAATAATTATTATGATAATGATAATAATTATGATAATAATAATAATTATGATAATAATAATTATTATGATAATAATAATTATTATGATAATAATAATTATTATGATAATAATAATTATTATGATAATAATAATTATTATGATAATAATAATTATTATGATAATAATAATTATTTTGATAATAATAATTATTATGATAATAATAATTATTATTATGATAATAATAATTATTATTATGATAATAATAATTATTATTATGATAATAATAATTATTATTATGATAATAATAATAAGCAGTTACATGAGTTGATGAACTCGCGAATATCCTAAAAGGGTCGAGTTTAACGGGTGCTCAGGAGCGTCTTAGATTCATTTTTCAAATGAAAATGCTTTCATCCATATTTTTACTTTATTGACCAACATTGGGATTATCATAATAACATTCTCCTGAAGGATTACACTACAATGACGTGCGAAGATGCCCCAGTAAAGTTTGTATGGCATCCTCTGTCCCGTAATGAAGGGTATCGAGAATCAGCTGCAAGGATTCCTCGTATCCTTCGGTCTCTGACTCAGAACCCTCCGGCAGGAACACCTCGTCCTCCATGGCGTCGTCGTCCGTGAGGTCGAAGAGCTCGGCATCGCTGGAACCGGCTTCGTTCTCGGCTGAAGGCGACCCTCGTCCAAGAACACAGAACAGAGAGCTGCTGGTGACAGGAACATCAACAACTTGGGATTCTATTTCCTTTAAAACAACTCCTTCAGGCTCTGCCTCAAAAGAAATTTTATGACGCTTAGTTTCAAGATCCTTTCCTTCGTTCCCTTGTGACAGACTTCGTTTACGAGTAACTTGTAGACTACTTTCTGCCTTGTAGCGATAAGCTGGTCGGTTCACCTTTCCTTCCATCGAGAACTTCGCTGATGAGTAGTCCATGGAGATGAATGTGTCTTTCAGCGCAGTTCACTGTCTCTTATACCAGACAGCAACTGTTAGGTCAACAAAACTGCCATAATTACAGCCTCCTTTTCTGTACCTGACCAAATGCTACACAATCCTTATGACCACAAAAAGGTCACAGGAAACTCCAGTTACTTTGAACTGATTTGTAGTCATATCTAGAGCTGAAAGTTATTGTTTTATTTGTTATACTTCATGGTTTTATAAATATGTTATTCCTATACGAAATAACTTAACAATAGAATATATCCTTATTGAAGTCTATTGCAATATTTAATGATGCACAAATGTCATCCATGGTGTTATATTTCTATAAATCGATGAAAGACTCCTAAAACGAAGATAAGGAAGAATATGAAACATAATGAAATGTTCCTGAATGTCAATAGTAATGATTTTTACGTATTCATATAGGAATTGTTTTCAGAAATTCAGTATTCATATATTCTAACAAGCATATTTACTTCCAGCTGTAGAAATGACTGCAAATTAGATCCAAGTAATTGTAGTTTCCTGTAAACTCTTTGTGTTTTTCAGGATTGTGCAGCAATGAGTCAGGTATTTTGATACTGAAAACTTTGATAAGAATAATATTGATACTGTTGATTATGTTTATGATAATATTGATAATGTTCACAATGATACAAATAATTGTAAGGGTAATGGTAATAATGTCAGCAATAATTATTGCAATTATTGTTATCGTTACAATGATAATAGTAGCAAAAGTGAAATCAAAAGCAACAATATTGATAGGAACATTGATAATAATAATAGTAATAGTAATAATAATGGTGATAGTAACAATAATAATGACAATGATAATAACAACAATGATAATAGTAATAATGATAATAGGAATAAGAATAAAAAATGGTAATAGTAATGATAATAGTAATAGGAATAGTAATAGAAAAAGAAATAACAATAACAATAGTAATAGTAATGATAACAATAATGGTTGTGAATCTAATAGCATTAGTAATAATAGTAATGGTAATGATAATAATAAGTAAAGATAATAGCATTGATAATAATAGTAATTGTAATGATAATAATAATAGGAAAGATAATAGCATTGATAACAATAGCAATAGTAATGACAATAACAATAGTAGTAAAGGATAGTAAACGTTATAATGATACTATTAGTTGTAATAACGCTAATTATAATAAGGATAATAGTAATAAAATGGAAATAGTGATAGAATAAGAATGATAATAGTAGCATGGATTATTACTACTACTACATACATGTCAAATCTTTTATTTCTCAAAAGCCAATACCGACTCTTTCCTCCAGCATCGTTGTGGAAGCTGTTGCGATCACAAACAAACGTTAAATGTTCGCAGCCGTTTACCGTGTAAAGTAAAGGATTATACTATATCATGAATTTTATTGTACGTTTTATTTGGTATAATACAGCTATCAATCAGTTTGAGTTGCAGACGTACAAGTGTTCTTCCTCCAGCGCCAACTTCGACTTGCTTTCCTCCAGGACCTTCGTCGAGGCGGAGGCAAAGCAGGCGATCTCAGCGAAACGTTCAAGGTGTTCGTGGCCACGTCTCGCCTGTCGTCGGAGACAGAGCACACGAAGGCGCCTTCCGCGTCGGAGACCTTTCCTTCTTCGGGAAGGTCAGGCAGGAGGCCTTCATCCACTTGCGTCTCTTCGCCCAAGGACTCCCGCGCGGACAAATAGTGCAGAGCTTTAAGGATTTCCTGCAAGCACTCGTTATCAGATGCAAACACCTCGTCCTCCAACACACCGTTCTCGTCGTCAGGAACATCACAAAGGTCATCAACGGAGCTTGTTCTTGGACTGCTGACGGTCTGAGTCGACGACGACGAAGAGGGTCGACGGACACCCCAAGGCACCGGGAAGGAACGACTGGCGGTTGGAAGTCGCGGAATGGCCACAGAAGAAGTCTGAGAAGCTTTTGATAATCTAGGAACAATAGCCACGCTTTCAGGCAGTTCGTTTCCACACACTCT
>NC_091549.1:1038952-1053952 GCF_042767895.1 Penaeus vannamei
CCTTCCATCGAGAACTTCGCTGCTGAGTAGTCCATGGTGATGAATGTCTTTCAGCGCAGTCCACTGTCTCTTATACCAGACAGCAACTGTCAGGTCAACAAAACTGCCATAATTACAGCCTCCTTTTCTGTACCTGACCAAATGCTACACAATCCTGATGACCACAAAAAGGTCACAGGAAACTCCAGTTACTTTGATCTGGTTTGTTGTCATATCTAGAGCTGAAAGTTGTTATTTTTTCGAATACTGAATTTCTGAAAACAATTCATATATGAATACGTAGAAATCATTACTAACGACAATCACAATCAGCCACCATGTACAGCCATGTAGGATTTACTTTGCCACATAATCATTTCATAATCCGGTAAACGGAGGGAAGGCAATTTTATACTTCATGCTTATATAAATGTTATTCCTATACGAAATATGTTCTACAAATGAATGCTCTTATTGGTCTCTTGTAATATTTCATTATACACAAATGTCATCCATGGAGTTACATTTCTAAAAATAGATGAAAGAATCCTAAAACGAAGATAATGAAGAATATGAAGCAAAATGAAATGTTCCTGAATGTCAATAGTAATGATTTTTACGTATTCATATAGGAATTGTTTTCAGAAATTCAGTATTCATATATTCTAACAAGCATATTTACTTCCAGCTGTAGATATGATTGCAAATTAGATTCAAGTAATTGTAGTTTCCTGTAAACTCTTTGTGGTTTTCAGGATTGTGCAGCAATGAGTCAGGTATAACGATACCGAAAACTTTGATAAGAATAATATTGATACTGTTGATTATGTTTATGATAATATTGATAATGTTCACAATGATACAAATAATTGTAAGGGTAATGGTAATAATGTCAGCAATAATTATTGAAATTATTGTTATCGTTACAATGAAAATAGCAAAGGTGAAATCAAAAGCAACAATATTGATAGGAACATTGATAATAATAATAGTAATAGTAATAATAATGGTGATAGTAACAATAATAATGACAATAATAATAACAATAATGATAATAGTAATAATAATAATAGGAATAGGAATAAAAAAATTGTAATAGTAATAATAGTAATACGAATAATAATAGAAATAACAATAACAATAGTAATAGTAATGATGATAACAATAATGGTTGTGAATCTAATAGCATTAGTAATAATAGTAATGGTAATGATAATAATAAGTAAAGATAATAGCATTGATAACAATAGCAATAGTAATGACAATAACAATAGCAATGACAATAACAATAGTAGTAAAGGATAGTAAATGTTATAATGATAATATTAGTTGTAATAACGCTAATTATAATAATGATAATAGTAATAAAATGGAAATAGTGATAGAATAAGAATGATAATAGTAGAATGGAATATTACTACTACTACAAACATGTCAAATCTTTTGTTTCTCAAAAGCCAATACCGACTCTTTCCTCCAGCATCGTTGTGGAAGCTGTTGCGATCACAAACAAACGCTAAATGTTCGCAGCCGTTTACCGCGTAAAGTAAAGGATTATACTATATCAGGAATTTTATTGTGTGTTTTATTTGGTATAATACAGCTATCAATCAGTTTGAGTTGCAGACGTACAAGTGTTCTTCCTCGAGCGCCAACTTCGACTTGCTTTCCTCCAGGACCTTCGTCGAGGCGGAGGCAAAGGAGGCGATCTCAGCGAAACGTTCAAGGTGTTCGTGGCCACGTCTCGCCTGTCGTCGGAGACACAGCACACGAAGGCGCCTTCCGCGTCGGAGGCCTTTCCTTCTTCAGGAAGGTCAGGCAGGAGGCCTTCATCCACTTGCGTCTCTTCGCCCAAGGACTCCCGCTCGGACAAATAGTGCAGAGCTTTCAGGATTTCCTGCAAGCACTCGTTGTCGGATACAAACACCTCGGCCTCCAACACATCATTCTCGTCGTCAGGAACATCACAAAGGGCATCCACGGAGCTTGTTCTTGGACTGCTGACGGTCTGAGTCGACGACGACGAAGAGGGTCGACGGACACCCCAAGGCACCGGGAAGGAACGACTGGCGGTTGGAAGTCGCGGAATGGCCACAGAAGAAGTCTGAGAAGCTTTTGATAATCTAGGAACAACTGCCACGCTTTCAGGCAGTTCGCTTTCACACACTCTCTGGCGCTTCGCACTCCTCTCCTCAGGATCAGTCTCAGCCAGTAGGCGTTTTCGGCCCAGAAAGCCACTCGAGGGAACGGAAGAGCGGGGAAGAGGTCGGTGAACCGCGCCTTCCACTTGCAGCTTAAGGGAAGCAGAAGCCATCTCGGTGACTGAGTGTGAGGCTGAAGGGGCAGCGCAGGATTTATATGCGGGACAGAGACGCGGTGAAGTCAGCATATCGTCTCGATGTAGTTATGTCTGTTTGTTGCTCAATTATCGTCATACTACGGAAGATTTATCTGGCTGAATAGCTGAATGCACACACAAACATATATATTCATATATATGTATATAAATATATAAATATGTATATAGATATATAAATATGCATATAGATATATGAATATGCATATAGATATACAAATGTGTATATAGATATATAAATGTGTATATAGATATATAACTATGTATATAAATATATAAATATGTATATGAATATATAAATATGTATATGATAATATAAATATGTATATGATAATATAAATATGTATATGATAATATAAATATGTATATAAAAATATAAATATGTATATAATAATATAAATATGTATATACAAATATAAATATGTATATAAATATGTTTATAAATATATATGTACATAAATATATAAATATATATGTACATAAATATATAAATATATATATTTATATATACATATGTATATGTTTATATACAATAATGATAGTAATAATAACAATGATAATGATAGTAATAGTAGTAATGATAATGTCACTCGTATTCCCTTGCTCGAGGACTCCCAATCGCAAAACTGTGTAGAACCTACACAATTCACTGCATTCACTCGCTGCCCGTTGCGAGCACACCGTCCATCAACAGGATGCCAGAAACACCACACAGGTCAACAGAACATGCCCATGGGTACTCGCTTCGAAGCAGTTCTTTCTCTCATATTTTAAATCGGTACGAACTCTGGCCATGAACAACACAGAAACCCACTTGCTTTGAAGGAAGAGTGGGTGTTCATTGTCTCGGGAAAAGGTCATTGGAGCGCACCTTTTCCCTGCAGTTTAAACAAAGCACGTCCCATCTTGGTGACTAAATGGGATGTACAAGGGGTATTTATTTATAATGAGCATACGTACGCATGAAGATCAACACATTTTGCATGAGTTAAGCGAACTTTTTCACGTTATATATATATATATATATATATATATATATATATATATATATATATATATATATATATATATATATATATATATATATATGTATGTATGTATGTATGTATGTATATATTATACATGTATTGCTGAATGGCATTCTTTTGTTTAGGAATAATAGGAATGGTGCCTGAATAAATATGATTCCTATATTTTTTTACTATTTAAATTGTGATAATCATTTTGCATGCACTCGCAGTCGGTTGAGAACACACCGCCCATCAACACATTATCCAGGACATCAGGAACATCACATAGATCAACAGACCTCGTGGATACTCGCATCCAAGCAGTTCTTTTCCGCACACTTTAAAATGTTACGGATTCTGTCCAGCGAACGGCACAGAAATCCACTTGCCTCGAAGAAAGAGTGGGTGTTCTTTGTCTGGGGAAAAGGTCAGTGAAGCGCACCTTTTCCCTGCAGTTTAAACAAAGCACGTCCCATCTTGGTGACTGAATGGGACGTACACGAGGCTTTTATTTATATTGGGTATACGTGCGCATGAGTTAAGCAATGTATTATATATATATATATATATATATATATATATATATATATATATATATATATATATATATATATATATATATACATATATATGTATATATATATATATATATATATATATATATATGTGTGGGTGTGTGTGTGTGTGTGTGTGTGTGTGTGTGGGTGTTTGAGTATGTGAGTGTGTGTGTGTATGTGTTACTGAATAGTATTGTTTTTTATATGAATGATAGGAAAGGTGCTTGAGTAAATTATGTTTTTACTATTATAGCCATTACCGTTAATCTTATCATTACCGTTATCATTATCCTTAGCCCTATCATTATTGAATTAATGGAGGGGATTATTAATTGCTGCAATCAATTATTCGTTGTTATAATCAGTTTTTGTTACTAATCATTTCTTGTACCTACTTCTGACACTAATTAGTAATTGTAATTAATTAACGAAAGCATTTTACTGAAGGTGATCGCCCAGACGATGATCATCGCAAAGTTTAGATAGTCACGCCTTTTCAATTAAGGCATATTATTATTTTCTCGGAAAGGTCATTAGGGGAAAGTCACAAGTGAATCTACCTATTAGGGAAAGGTCGACCATTCATTAATTTCTAGTTCAGTTTAAAAAAGGTTATTTTGATCCTTTTTATGGTATTTTGCGTGGGTGTTGTGAGGAGATGAACAGCTGAAAGAGTACTGCTTGTAAGATTTTCTTTCACAGAGAACACCATCGTCCTCACAAATGCACATCACATTTATGGCTTCCGACTGGTTATGATAAGTTACACGGAATTATCTGTCCACAAGAAAAAAAATAATTACAATTAGCTAACAAAATCATATTTTCATAAACGTAGTTCCGACTTGATTTAATGGTTTAATAGAAAAAATATATATATAGAGAGAGAGATTCTTCGTATTACATGAGATTCTTTTACAGCTTCTGTGTTCGTCGAGGAAAGACTTCCACAGGCAAATGTACGTTTTAGGCCCATTCCTGTAGACGAGGTAATTTTAGGAATGGCAGTTTAATTTCAGCTGTTCTGTTGATTAATGATAATTCGCAAGACAAAAGTAGAAGCGAGAAAACATAAATAGCACACACAATTATTTTAATTCTGGTTGATCTCATTTGATGAGGTTACGTCATGTCTCGTGATACTTATCTTTAATTTATTCCATGTGTTTAGATGTTTAGATAAGTGTATTTATTCATTCATTCTATGTCTGTATATATTTTTACTCATTATGTATATGTATGTATATATATATATATATATATATATATATATATATATATATATATATATATATGTGTGTGTGTGTGTGTGTGTGTGTGTGTGTGTGTGTGTGTGTGTGTGTGTACGTGTGTGTGTGTGTGTGTGTGTGTGTGTGTGTGTCTGTGTGCGCATGTGTATGTCCGTTCCTTTATGCTTTATCACTTTATTTATTTTTTCCATAATCTGTATATATACACAACTTTACTCATCATCCATGTATATAAAAGCAGCATTTATTCAACATCTGTGTATTCATTTACTTATCACTTATTTATTATTTATGTATTTATTCATTATGTGTTTTGGCCCAAACTGATTTTCTTTGGCATATTGCAGCTATAAATGTAGACATTTCCCCTTACGTGACAAATCTGTAAACAAAACAGACTGTAGATGAATGGAAGAATATAGATGAAACAATATTTATATTCAGTATATATTTATAAACCTTTAACGTAATAAACACACTTTTTAGGGTCTAAAAGAGTATAAAACTATTTCGGGGCGAGTTGACAAGTTTAGACGGTTCGTTAACGCTTGGGAGAAATACTTATTTGGTGGCGGGAAGAAAGTTGCGTCTTTTAGAATTTTCCCGCGCGAATCCAATAGCCGATAAGACTCCTTTTGAAAATTTAGATTTCTAATTCTTGGTGTGTTTAAATTGCCAACAAGACTGGGCGCATGTTTGTTCTTTTTAATATATAGATATATTTGAGTATGCGGCTTCGAGGTTACGTCAATTTGGGTCAAATATTTTTTCACTTGTACCAGCTCCCAATAAGTTCAGTTTAGCTAACAAATAACAGCTACGTTTGGCTTAGGCATTTTTTCATCAAGGCGTGGGTTAGTGTATGAAACCACACTCAACACATAAGAAAGTTGCATGTTATAAGGACTTTGATTAAGATGCTAAGCACATCCATTGGTTTGAGCGCCTTTGCCATTCTCTGCTGAGAAGAATGGAACTTTATTCCGATTGAAGACGTGGTTCTCTCTCTCTCTCTCTCTCTCTCTCTCTCTCTCTCTCTCTCTCTCTCTCTCTCTCTCTCTCTCTCTCTATCTATCTATCTATCTATCTATCTCTGTTTATCTGTCTATCTCTCGACGTTAAACTTACGCAAGGGAACGTAAAAGAATATTAGCAAATATACGGTTGTGAATCGACGCTTTCCGATAATGGCGTTCCGACCCAACAGCTATTATCCGCCAATTTGTGTGTAATTATTTTTCTGTCACGGAAACAGAGAAAATCTAACAATGCAATTTAAAAAAAAAAAACATTTTGTTACAAGGGAGCGATGGTTAAAAAAGCATAAACCATTATGACGTTTCAGGCTTTTAATCAACGTCAGTTCCACTAATAAGACGAAGGCCAAATGTAAAGAGATTTGGGCGTAGAGATAATTGAATAAACTGAAGGTAAAGCAGAATTGTGGAAAGCATGAATGTGGAAAAGGTAAGACAGCTAAAGAGACTGAATGGGAAGGAGAGCGCTAAGGCATTCACAAATTACTATCATTATCATAATTATCACCATTATTAGTATCATTACTATTATTACTCTCATAGCTGTAATTACTATCATTGCCATTATTACTACTATTACTATTATTTCTACCTTTATTAATATTACTACCATTACTATTATCATCACCATTACTATTATCATTACCATTACTATCATTATTACCATTACTATCACTATTATCATTATCAATATCATTGCAATCATTATTACTATCTTTATTATTATTACTGTTATTACTATAATTATTTCTCTTATCACTATAATTATTTCTCTTATCACTATAATTATTTCTGTTATCACTATAATTATTATTATCATTATTGCAATTATCATTATTGCTATTATCATTATTTTTTATTATTATCATTATCATCATTACCATTATCATTATGATAATTGTTATTATTATCACTATTTTTATTATCATCATTTTTATGATTACTATTATTGTCATTATTGTTATCATTTTATGGTAATGATTATAAATATTACTATTGCTATTATTATTATTACGATCATTATTATTGCTATCATTATCATTATTCTTATAGTTACTATCGTTATCATTATCATTATCATTACTATCACTTTTATCATTACCATCATTATCATTATCATTATTACCATAATCGTTTACAATTATCATTATCATTTCTATTATCATTATTATTTCTATTATCATTATTATTTCTATTATCATCATTATTTCTATTATCATCATTATTTCTATTATCATTATTATTTCTATTATCATTATCATTTCTATTATCATCATTATTTTTATTATCATTATTATTTCGATTATCATTATTATTTCGATTATCATTATTATTTCGATTATCATTATTATTTCGATTATCATTATTATTTCTTTTATCATTATTATTTCGATTATCATTATCATTTCGATTATCATTATTATTTCGATTATCATTATTATTTCGATTATCATTATTATTTCGATTATCATTATTATTTCGATTATCATTATTATTTCGATTATCATTATTATTTCGATTATCATTATTATTTCGATTATCATTATTATTTTGATTATCATTATTATTTCGATTATCATTATTATTTCGATTATCATTATTACTTCGATTATCATTATTATTTCGATTATCATTATTATTTCTTTTATCATTATTATTTCGATTATCATTATTTCGATTATCATTATTTCGATTATCGTTATTTCGATTATCATCTCGATTATTTCGACCATTGTAATTATCATTATTATTATTATTATTATTATTATCATTATTATTATTATTATTATTATTATTATTATTATTATTATTATTATTATTATTATTATTATTATTATTATTATTATTATTATCATTATCATCACAATTATAATTGTTACAATTATCATTATTATTGTTATTACAATTATCATAATTATTGTTATTACAATTATCATTATCATTATTATTACAATTATTATTATCATCAATATTATAATCACTATTATTAATATTATTGTTATTATTATTATTGGTATCACTGCTTTAGTTATCGTTATGTGCATCACTATCATAATCAGTATCAATATTTTATTATCAAAGTTATCAGCATCATAAACGTTTCACTTTGTTTCATAATTTAGTCACCATTTTCGATTTACTATTCATTTTTCATTCATTTCTAGAAATGTAAATCTACTGATGACATTTATACAGAATAAAATATTGCAAGAGACTTCAGTAAGCACATCTGAAATTAATTGATTTTGTGGAAAAGTAAAATCTATTAAATTGTACATGGTGACAGATTGTGAATGTCGATAGCAATATTTTTGCGTGTCCATATTTGAATTGTTTTCAGAAATTCTGTATTCATACATTCCAACAAAAATAATTACCTCGAAGTCTAGGTATGACTAGAAAAGTAAATTAAATAATAACCTCGAACTCTGGATATGACTAGAAAAGTTATTTAGGTTTCCTGTGACTTGCTTGTGGCCATCATGACTGTGTAACTATACGTCGTTTACAGTCACACTAAGGAAAATATGCAATGATTGTAATTTATCACATTTGGTACTGTTTTCCCTCCGTTTAAATAATTAATCTATTATGTGGATAAGTAAATTCTATATGACTACATGATGGCTGGCTGTGATTGTCGATAGTAATGATTTTTTGCGTATTCATGAATTGTTTCAGAAATCTAGTATTCATATATTCCAGCTGTACAATAGCTGTGACTACAAATTATTTTTACAAGAAGTTGGCGGTTACTGTGACCTTTTTATGGGCACCAGGATTGTGTAGCATGGACTATTCAGCAGCGAAGTTCTCGATGGAAGGAAAGGTGAACCGACCAGCTTATCGCTACAAGACAGAAAGTAGTCTACAAGTTACTCGCCGTAAACGACGTCTGTCACAAGGGAACGACGGAAAGGATCTTGAAACTAAGCGTCATAAAATTTCTTTTGAGGCAGAGCCTGAAGGAACTGTTTTAAAGGAAATAGAATCCCAAGTTGATGTTCCTGTCACCAGCAGCTCTCTGTTCTGTGTTCTTGGACGAGGGTCGCCTTCAGCCGAGGACGAAGCCAGTTCCAGCGATGCCGAGCTCTTCGATCTCACGGACGACGACGCCATGGAGGACGAGGTGTTCCTGCCGGAGGGTTCTGAGTCAGAGACCGAAGGATACGAGGAATCCTTGCAGCTGATTCTCGATACTCTTCGTTACGGGGCAGAAGACGCCATACAAACTTTACTGGGGCATCTTCGCACCTCATTATGATGTAAGCCTTCGGGTGATTGTTCTTAATCCCAGTGGACCAATAAAGTGGAAATGTAAAGGAAAACTTTTTTCATTCTATTCATATTAGTATTCTTTTGAGGATAAGAAAGAATATAATAGTTTCCGAAATCTGTGATTCCTTTCTTTATTATATTATTGTTTGTAGTATAATGTAGTATCAGGGTCAACATATAAAATATAAAATTACATCCATATATCTTAGCATGGATTACAATACCTGACATTTATTCATAGACATGGTATACAATTAAAGAAAATTCATCAATTGTTCAGCTTAATGCATCACTATTTTACACATTAAGAGATAGAAGAAGTTAAAATAAAGAACATATATACATACATATACATATATTTACATACATTTATATTTCTATAAATATTCACAATAAAAAGTATATACATATATACATATATATATATGAATAAATAACTAAATATATATGTATATATATGTATATGTATATATATATATATATATATATATATATATATATGTATATATGTATATATATATATATATATATATATATATATATATATATATATATATATATATATATATATACATACATGTATATATATATATATATATATATATATATATATATATATATATATATATATATATATATATATATGTATATATATGTATTTAAATATATATTTGTGTGTATATATATGTATGTATATATATATGTATATATATGTATTTATATACATATGTATATATATTCATATATATATGTTCATATATATATATATATATATATATATATATTTATATATATATATATATTTATATATATATATATATATATATATATCTATATATATATTCATATATATTTATATATATATATATATATTTATATATATATGTTCATATATATATATATATATATATATATATATATATATATATATATATATGTATATGTTCATATGTATTTATATATATATATGTTCATATATATATATATATATATATATATATATATATATATATATATATATATATATATATATATATATATATATATATTCATATATATTTATATATATATATGTATTTATATATATGTAATGTATATATGTAATGTATATATGTAATGTATTCATATACATATATATATGTATATGTATATATATATATATATATATATATATATATATATATATATATATATATATATATATATATATATATATTCATATATATATATACATATATATATTCATATATATTTATATATATATATATATATATATATATATATATATATATATATATATATATATATATATATATATATGTATTTATATATATGTAATGTATATATGTAATGTATTCATATACATATATATATATATATATATATATATATATATATATATATATATATATATATATATATATGTATATATATATATATATATATATATATATATATATATATAGATATATATATATATATATATATATTCACACATATATATATATATGTATTTATATATATGTAATGTATACATGTAATGTATATATGTAATGTATATGTAATGTATACATATAATGTATATGTAATGTATACATGTAATGTATATATGTAATGTATATATGTAATGTATATGTAATGTATACATTACATGTATATATGTAATGTATATGTAATGTATACATTACATGTATACATTACATGTATACATGTAATGTATATATGTAATGTATACATGTAATGTATATATGTAATGTATACATGTAATGTATATATGTAATGTATACATGTAATGTATATATGTAATGTATACATGTAATGTATATATGTAATTTTATATATATGTATATATGTAATGTATACATGTAATGTATATATGTAATTTTATATATATGTATATATGTAATGTATATATATGTATATATGTAATGTATATACATTACATTTACGTCATATATATATATATATATATATATATATATATATATATATATATATATATATATCAGCTATTCATTCAGATAAACTATCTGTAATATGACGGTAATTTAGCAACAGAAGCAAGTACATCGAAACCGTATCATGCTGACCTCACCGCGTGTCTGTCCCGCATATAAATCCTGCGCTGCCCCTTCAGCCTCACATAGCCTCCAGGCTAGTATAGTGGTAACGTGTCGGCCTCTCATCCGAGGGGTCGGCGGTTCGCGCCCCGCCCAGGCGCGAGAAGTTGCAATTGTCGCCCGGAGGTTACTGCTGTGGCCGGGCACCGCGGTGGGTAAGGACTAAGCTCTGTCGCGTCAGCACTCGCTGACACACGGTGATCGAGTCGACATTAGTCGGCACAGGCCGGGCTCCCCCATAGCCCGGGCGAGGCTCAGCTTCGCATATGACTTATCCTTCAGCCTCACACTCAGTCACCGAGATGGCTTCTGCTTCCCTTAAGCTGCAAATGGAAGGCGCGGTTCACCGACCTCTTCCCCGCTCTTCCGTTCCCTCGAGTGGCTTTCTGGGCCGAAAACGCTTACTGGCTGAGACTGATCCTCAGGAGAGGAGAGCGAAGCGCCAGAGAGTGTGTGAAAGCGAACTGCCTGAAAGCGTGGCAGTTGTTCCGAGATTATCAAAAGCTTCTCAGACTTCTTCTGTGGCCATTCCGCGACTACCAACCGCCAGTCGTTCCTTCCCGGTGCCTTGGGGTGTCCGTCGACCCTCTTCGTCGTCGTCGACTCAGACCGTCAGCAGTCCAAGAACAAGCTCCGTGGATGACCTTTGTGATGTTCCTGACGACGAGAATGATGCGTTGGAGGACGAGGTGTTTGCATCCGACAACGACTGCATGCAGGAAATCCTGAAAGCTCTGCACTATTTGTCCGCGAGGGAGTCTTTGGGCGATGAGACGCAAGTGGATGAAGGCCTCCTGCCTGACCTTCCCGAAGAAGGAAAGGCCTCCGACGTGGAAGGCGCCTTCGTGTGCTCTGTCTCCGACGGCAGGCGAGACGTGGCCACGAACACCTTGAACGTTTCGCTGAGATCGCCTCCTTTGCCTCCGCCTCGACGAAGGTCCTGGAGGAGAGCAAGTCGAAGTTGGCGCTGGAGGAAGAACACTTGTACGTCTGCAACTCAAACTGATTGATGGCTGTATTATTCCTAATAAAACATACAATCAGTTTCTTTATATTGTGTAATCCTTTACTTTACATGTAACGTTTATATATATATTACTATTATCATTATTGCTATTTTTATTGATAATTCATTTTTATTACTATCATCATAATCTTTATAAGTCCTATTATTATTGCAACTGATATTATCATCATAACATTTACTATCATTACTATTACCATTGATATTATCACTAGTTTTGGTATTATCAATGCTATTATCTTTACTACTATTACTATCATTACTAACACTATTATTATCGATGCTTTTATTTTTACTACTACTATTTTATTATTTTACTACTACTATTCCTATTATTATCATTATCGTTACCATTCCTATTATCATTATTACTTACCACCATTATCGTTACCATTCCTATTATTACTTACCACCATTATCGTTACCATTCCTATTATTATTATCAATGTTTTTTTCTTAATATTGCTGCTTTTGCTTTCACTTTTGCTACCATTATCACTGAAACGATAACAATAATTGTAATAATTATTGTTGGCATTATCATTATTACCCTTACTATTTCTAGTATTATTGTGAACATTCTCAATATAATCATAAACATCATAATCATTATCAATATTACTCTTATCAAAGTTTTCAGTGTCGTTATACCTGATTGTAAGAACATTCTTTTGTAGAACATATTTCGTATAGGAATAAGATATCTATATGTTTAAAAAAAAATGCTTTTCCTCCGCTTTGAAGATTGTAAAATGATTATGTGGCAAAGTAAATCCTACATGGTGGCTGATTGTGGTTGTCAATAGTAATGATTTTACGTATTCATATATGAACTGGTTTCGGAAATTCAGTATTCATATATCCGAAATAAACAATAACTTCCAGCTCTACATATGACTACTAATCACATCAAAGTAACTGGAGTTTCCTGTGACCTTTTGTGGTCATCAAGATTGTGTGATTTTTTCAGGAATTCAGTATTCATATATTCGAACAAACATAATTACTTCCAGCTGTAGATTTAACTACAAAGTAGAACAAAGTAACTGAAGTTCCCTGTGACTTTATGCGGATATTAGGATTGTGTAGCATCGAGTCAGGTACAGTAAAGAAGGCTTGTAATTATTTTGTTGACCTGACAGTTGCTGTCTGGTATAAGAGACAGTGGACTGCGCTGAAAGACACATTCATCACCATGGACTACTCAGCAGCGAAGTTCTCGATGGAAGGAAAGGTGAACCGACCAGCTTATCGCTACAAGGCAGAAAGTAGTCTACAAGTTACTCGCCGTAAACGACGTCTGTCACAAGGGAACGACGGAAAGGATCTCAACGCTAAGCGTCATAAAATTTCTTTTGAGGCAGAGCCTGAATTTACTGTTTTAAAGGAAATAGAATCCCAAGTTGATGTTCCTGTCACCAGCAGCTCTCTGTTCTGTGTTCTTGGACGAGGGTCACCTTCAGCCGAGAACGAAGCCGGTTCCAGCGATGCCGAGCTCTTCGACCTCACGGACGACGACGCCATGGAGGACGAGGTGTTCCTGCCGGAGGGTTCTGAGTCCGAGACCGAAGGATACGAGGAATCCTTGCAGCTGATTCTAGACACTCTTCGTTACGGGACAGAAGATGCCATACAAACTTTACTGGGGCATCTTCGCACGTCGTTGTAGTAAGCCTTCAGGTGAATGTTTTTAGGATAATCCCAGTGGACTAAGAAAGAATATAGTAGTTTCCGAAATCTGTGATTCCTTTCGTTATCATATTATTGCAGTAAAATTACTTTATCAGGGTCAACATATAAAATGTAAAATTACATCAATATATCAGATAGAAAACAGGACAGTTTTTACATGGATTACAATACCTGACGTTTATTCATAGACATGATGTACAATCAAAGTTCATGAATTGTTCAGCTTGATGCATCACTAGGAATAAGTTGAAATAAAGAAAAGGGTAAACTCGAGACCATGTGATGTCCAGACCATAGCAGTTTTGATAGCACGTCTTTGTCTTTGTTAGACAGCTGTGGCTCTCACGAACAGTAGGTGATACATTCCGTGAATATTTCGGCATCCATTTTCCTTCTAACTGCAACAATAAGCTACTTAAAAGAAGAAAATAGAGGCGCAGAGCATTTATCTCTAAAGCAGCTCAAACAGAGTAGAAGTTAACCCGTTATGTGGGTTCGCTGTTTTCCTTAAAGTTACATTTTTTTCGTTCCATTTAAATATGTGTGGTGATTTTTTCTGTGTAAGTGCATCACGGTTACCTTTCTGCTGTATGCAGATTAGAGACAAGGGCCCCTGGCCGGCAGTGGAGTCGTTTCGAGGGACCATATAGCATGTGGGATGAAAGTTCTTTTTAAGCACGCACTTGTTTCAGTGGG
>NC_091549.1:1056452-1063263 GCF_042767895.1 Penaeus vannamei
AAGCGTGGCAGTTGTTCCTAGATTATCAAAAGCTTCTCAGACTTCTTCTGTGGCCATTCCGCGACTTCCAACCGCCAGTCGTTCCTTCCCGGTGCCTTGGGGTGTCCGTCGACCCTCTTCGTCGTCGTCGACTCAGACCGTCAGCAGTCCAAGAACAAGCTCCGTGGATGACCTTTGTGATGATCCTGACGACGAGAATGATGGCGTGTTGGAGGACGAGGTGTTTGCATCCGACAACGAGTGCTTGCAGGAAATCCTGAAAGCTCTGCACTATTTGTCCGCGAGGGAGTCTTTGGGCGATGAGACGCAAGTGGATGAAGGCCTCCTGCCTGCCCTTCCCGAAGAAGGAAAGGCCTCCGACGTGGAAGGCGCCTTCGTGTGCTCTGTCTCCGACGGCAGGCGAGACGTGGCCACGAACACCTTGAACGTTTCGCTGAGATCGCCTGCTTTGCCTCCGCCTCGACGAAGGTTCTGGAGGAAAGCAAGTCGAAGTTGGCGCTGGAGGAAGAACACTTGTACGTCTGCAACGCAAACTGATTGATGGCTGTATTATTCCTAATAAAACATACAATCAGTTTCTTTATGTTGTGTAATCCTTTACTTTACATGTAACGTTTATATATATATTACTATTATCATTATTGCTATTTTTATTGATAATTCATTTTTATTACTATCATCATAATCTTTATAAGTCCTATTATTATTGCAACTGATATTATCATCATAACATTTACTATCATTACTATTACCATTGATATTATCACTAGTTTTGGTATTATCAATGCTATTATCTTTACTACTATTACTATCATTACTAACACTATTATTATCGATGCTTTTATTTTTACTACTACTATTTTACTATTTTACTACTACTATTCCTATTATTATCATTATCGTTACCATTCCTATTATTATCATTATTACTTACCACCATTATCGTTACCATTCCTATTATTATTATCAATGTTTTTTTTCTTAATATTGCTGCTTTTGCTTTCACTTTTGCTACCATTATCACTGAAACGATAACAATAATTGTAATAATTATTGTTGGCATTATCATTATTACCCTTACTATTTCTAGTATTATTGTGAACATTCTCAATATAATCATAAACATCATAATCATTATCAATATTACTCTTATCAAAGTTTTCAGTGTCGTTATACCTGATTGTAAGAACATTCTTTTGTAGAACATATTTCGTATAGGAATAAGATATCTATATGTATAAAAAAAATGCTTTTCCTCCGCTTTGAAGATTGTAAAATGATTATGTGGAAAAGTAAATCCTACATGGTGGCTGATTGTGGTTGTCAATAGTAATGATTTTTACGTATTCATATATGAACTGGTTTCGGAAATTCAGTATTCATATATCCGAAATAAACAATAACTTCCAGCTCTACATATGACTACTAATCACATCAAAGTAACTGGAGTTTCCTGTGACCTTTTGTGGTCATCAAGATTGTGTGATTTTTTCAGGAATTCAGTATTCATATATTCGAACAAATATGATTACTTCCAGCTGTAGATTTAACTACAAAGTAGAACAAAGTAACTGAAGTTCCCTGTGACTTTATGTGGATATTAGGATTGTGTAGCATCGAGTCAGGTACAGTAAAGAAGGCTTGTAATTATTTTGTTGACCTGACAGTTGCTGTCTGGTATAAGAGACAGTGGACTGCGCTGAAAGACACATTCATCACCATGGACTACTCAGCAGCGAAGTTCTCGATGGAAGGAAAGGTGAACCGACCAGCTTATCGCTACAAGGCAGAAAGTAGTCTACAAGTTACTCGCCATAAACGACGTCTGTCACAAGAGAACGACGGAAAGGATCTCAACGCTAAGCGTCTTAAAATTTCCTTTGAGGCAGAGCCTGAAGGTGCTGTTTTAAAAGAAATAGAATCCCAAGTTGTTGATGCTCCAGTCACCAGCAGCTCTCTGTTCTGTGTTCTTGGGCGAGGGTCGCCTTCAGCCGAGGACGAAGCCGGTTCCAGCGATGCCGAGCTCTTCGACCTCACGGACGACGACGCCATGGAGGACGAGGTGTTCCTGCCGGAGGGTTCTGAGTCAGAGACCGAAGGATACGAGGAATCCTTGCAGCTGATTCTCGATACCCTTCGCTACGGGACAGAAGATGCCATACAAACTTTACTGGGGCATCTTCGCACGTCGTTGTAGTGTAATCCTTCAGGAGTGTTCCTATCATAATCCCAGTGGACCAATAAAGTGGAAATATAAAGGAAAACTTTTTTCATTCTGTTCATATTAGTATTCTTTTGAGGACAAGAAAAATATAAAGTTACATCAGTATATCTGATAGAAAGTCATACATGGATTACAATACCTGATATTTATTCATATACATCGTATACAATCTGAGAATCATGAATCCGTTTAGATAATGTATTTGTTATGCGGAAAAGTAAATTCTATATGACTACATGATGGCTGGCTGTGATTGTCGATAGTAATGATTTTTTGCGCATTCATGAATTGTTTTCAGAAATCTAGTTTTCATATATTCTAGCTGTATAATAGCTGTGACTGCAAATTATTTTTACAAGAAGTTGGCGGTTACTGTGACCTGTTTATGGGGACCAGGATTGTGTAGCAGGTATAGTCACAGGAAAAAAGGTCCGTAGTCATGGTAATTTAGCAGTTTTGTTGACCTGACAGTTGCTGTCTGGTATAAGAGACATTGGACTGCGCTGAAAGACACATTCATCACCATGGACTACTCAGCAGCGAAGTTCTCGATGGAAGGAAAGGTGAACCGACCAGCTTATCGCTACAAGGCAGAAAGTAGTCTACAAGTTACTCGCCGTAAACGACGTCTGTCACAAGAGAACGGCGGAAAGGATCTCAACGCTAAGCGTCATAAAATTTCCTTTGAGCCTAATGCTGTTGTTGCAGAGAAAAACGAATCTTTGGCTACTGATATTCCAGTCACCAGCAGCGCTCTATTCTGTGTTCTTGGACGAGGGTCGCCTTCAGCCGAGAACGAAGCCGGTTTCAGCGATGCCGAGCTCTTCGACCTCACGGACGACGACGCCATGGAGGACGAGGTGTTCCTGCCGGAGGGTTCTGAGTCCGAGACCGAAGGATACGAGGAATCCTTGCAGCTGATTCTCGATACTCTTCGTTACGGGACAGAAGATGCCATACAAACTTTACTGGGGCATCTTCGCACGTCGTTATGAAGTAAGCACTCAGGAGAATGTTCGTATGGTAATCCCAGTGGACCAATAAAGTGGAAATATAAAGGAAAACTTTTTTCATTTCATTTTTCTTTTTTTTTCTTTCTTTCTTTTTCTTTTGAGGATAAGAAAGAATATAATAGTTTCCGAAATATATTATTGTTATATATTATATTATTGTTTGTAGTATAATGATATTATCAGGGTCAACATATAAAATTACATCAATATATCAGATAGAAAGCAGGACATAGATTACAATACCTGATATTCATAGACATCGTATACAATCTGAGAAAAATCATGAATTGTTCATGATTTCATTGTTGATGCATCACTATTTTACACATTAAAAGATAGTAATAAACAACGCAAACAATATCATGGAACGAAATGCGAATAAACAACACTCTCCGTGTATTACTGGAGTACTCGTCTCGCTTCTTCCTCCACTCCTCTCATCTCGCGAGCATTTGGCACTCTCGTCCACGCTGGAGATTAGAGACAAGGCCCGTGGCCGGCAGCGGAGTCGTTTCGGGGACCAAATAGCATGCGGGATGAAAGCTCTTTCTAAGTACGCACTTGTTTCAGTGGGGTTCATGTGTGAGGCACGCGCACACGTGTGTATATATACATATATAAATTTATATACATATATATATACATATATATATACATATATTTATATACATATATATACATATATTTATATACATATATACATATATTTATATACATATATATACATATATTTATATACATATATTTATATACATATATTTATATACATATATTTATATACATATATTTATATACATATATTTATATACATATATTTATATACATATATATACATATATTTATATACATATATTTATATACATATATATACATATATTTATATACATATATATACATATATTTATATACATATATTTATATACATATATTTATATACATATATTTATATACATATATTTATATACATATATTTATATACATATATTTATATACATATATATACATATATATACATATATTTATATACATATATATACATATATTTATATACATATATATACATATATTTATATACATATATATACATATATTTATATACATATACATATCCGTACATATACATATATTTATATACATATACATATCCGTACATATACATATATATATATTCATATACATAGCCGTACATATACATATATATATACATATACATATACATATCCATACATATACATATACATATATATATACATATACATATCCATACATATACATATCCATACATATACATATACATATACATATACATATACACATACATATATATATACATATACATATCCGTACATATATATATATATATATATATATATATATATATATATATATACGTACATATATATATATACATATACGTACATATATATATACATATATACATATACGTACATATATATATATATATACATATCCGTACACACACACACACACATATATATATACATATACATATCCGTACATATACATATACATATACATATATATATATACGTATGTATGTATATATATAATGTATATAATTAATTATATATATGTATATATGCAATGTATATATATGTATATATGTAATGTATATATATATATATATATATATATATATATATATATATATATATATATATATATATATATATATACAAACATATATATGACTATATAAATACATATAAATATACATATATGTATACAGAAATATATATGAATACAAATATATATAGATATGAATATACAAATATATATAGATATGAATATACAAATATATATAGATATCAGCTATTCATTCAGATAAACTATCTGTAAGGTGACAGAAATTTAACAACAGACGGAAGTACATCGAAACCGTATCATGCTGACCTCACCGCGTCTCTGTCCCGCATATAAACCCTGCGCTGCCCCTTCAGCCTCACACTCAGTCACCGAGATGGCTTCTGCTTCCCTTCAGCTGCAAATGGAAGGCGCGGTTCACCGACCTCTTCCCCGCTCTTCCGTTCCCTCGAGTGGCTTTCTGGGCCGAAAACGCCTACTGGCTGAGAGTGATCCTGAGGAGAAGAGTGCGAAGCGCCAGAGAGTGTGTGAAAGCGAACTTCCTGAAAGCGTGGCAGTTGTTCCTAGATTATCAAAAGCTTCTCAGACTTCTTCTGTGGCCATTCCGCGACTTCCAACCGCCAGTCGTTCCTTCCCGGTGCCTTGGGGTGTCCGTCGACCCTCTTCGTCGTCGTCGACTCAGACCGTCAGCAGTCCAAGAACAAGCTCCGTGGATGACCTTTGTGATGTTCCTGACGACGAGAATGTGTTGGAGGACGAGGTGTTTGCATCCGACAACGAGTGCTTGCAGGAAATCCTGAAAGCTCTGCACTATTTGTCCGCGCGGGAGTCCTTGGGCGATGAGACGCAAGTGGATGAAGGCCTCCTGCCTGACCTTCCTGAAGAAGGAAAGGCCTCCGACGTGGAAGGCGCCTTCGTGTGCTCTGTCTCCGACGGCAGGCGAGACGTGGCCACGAACACCTTGAACGTTTCGCTGAGATCGCCTCCTTTGCCTCCGCCTCGACGAAGGTCCTGGAGGAAAGCAAGTCGAACTTGGCGCTGGAGGAAGAACACTTGTACGTCTGCAACTCAAACTGATTGATGGCTGTATTATACCTAATAAAACATACAATCAATTTCCTTATATGGTATAATCCTTTACTTTACATGTAATGTACATGTATGTATATAGTATAATCCTAAAATCATGATTATTCTATTGCAACTTCTGATATTATTGTCAGTTGTTAATGTTACTACTAGTATTACTACAATTACGGTCATTGTTATTTTCATTTTATCCTAATCATTATTATTAACATTATTATGGGAATTATCATTGATATTACATCATCGTTACTGTTTTTATTGATATTTCATTTTTATTACTATTTTCATAATCATTATAAATGCTATTATTATTACAACTAATATTATCATTATAAAATTTTCTATCTTTACTATAACTATTGATATTATCACTACTTTTGATATTATTATCGATGCTATTATCTTTACTATCATTATTTTCATTATCATTGCTATCGTTAGCAACGATATTATATTTACTATTACTATCATTACTAACACTATTATTATCGATGCTTTTATTTTTATTACTATTATTATCATTACTATTATTGCTATTCCTATTACTATAACCATTATTCTCATATCATATCACTTTTGCTACCATTATCACTGTAACGATAACAATAATTGTAATAATTATTGCTGGCATTATTATGATTACCCTTACTATTACAAGTATCATTGTGAACATTATCAGTATAATCATAAACATCATAATCAGTATCAATATCATTCTTTTCAAAGTTTTGAAATAAATATACCTTGACTCCTATTATTGCACAATCCTAGAAGACCACAAAGAGTCAGACAGGAAAAAGAATTATTTCAATCTAATTTGCAATTATATCTATAAGTTTAAAGTAAATAAGGTTGTTCAACATATGAATACTGAATTTCG
>NC_091549.1:1101263-1113763 GCF_042767895.1 Penaeus vannamei
TAGTAATGAAGTAATAAAAAAGATGATTCGACCTCAGCGGAGAAGAATCATTCCTTTCTTATCTCTCCTTTCCTCCTTCTCTCTCCCACTCTCTTCCTCTCTTCGTCTTCTTCTGGTTCCTCCCTCTGCTTCTGTTCGCTGTTTTTAAGCCATCCGTACTATCTAAAACTTATGAAAATGCAAGAGTAACCAAAACAGGCTTCAGGTTTTGCATATCTGCGTCTGTGTATAAACGAAGGCAAGATAGTTCACTTCCATCACACAAATTCGGTTGCCTTTAACAGCGAAGGCTTATATATACGTATATACCCGAGTCTGGTTTTTCGTTAATAAATGTCAGGATTTTAGTTAATGCATGCAAGATCATTGGGGATTTTTCCAGCCATGGGAAGATCTCTTAGGTCCTCTAGACATAAATGAAGAGAATATATTATATTCACTTCCTTCTCTGAGTAGTCTTTATAAGGAAGTTCCTCCGTGTTGTCTATCTTTTTTTAATTAATTTGTTTTCCAATTTATTTTCCTTGTTTTTTTACTTGACGAAAAAAATTAGTGTTTAGGTATTTCGGAGTTCGTCGCATCGTCTCAATTCCATGTCGTTTAACTTACCTTTTCTTGGTTGATTTTTCTTCTTCTTCTTCTTCTTCTTCTTCTTCTTCTTCTTCTTCTTCTTCTTCTCCTTTTCCTTCTCCTCCTTCTCCTTCTTCGTCTCCTTCTCCTTCTGCTTTTCCTTCTCCTTCTTCTTCTTCTTCTTCTTCTTCTTCTTCTTCTTCTTCTTCTTCTCCTTCTTCTTCTTCTTCTTCTTCTTCTTCTTCTTCTTCTTCTTCTTCTTCTTCTTCTTCTTCTTCTTCTTCTTCTTCCTCCTCTTCTTCTTCTTCTTTCTCCTTCTCTTCCTTCTCCTTCTCCTTCTCCTTCTCCTTCTCCTTCTCCTTCTCATTCTCATTCTCCTTCTCCTTCTCCTTCTCCTTCTCCTTCTTCTCCTTCTCCTTCTCCTTCTCCTGCTCCTTCTCCTTCTCCTTCTTCGTCTCCTTCTCCTTCTGCTTTTCCTTCTCCTTCTTCTTCTTCTTCTTTCTTTCTTTTCTTTTTTTTTAATAGCTGTATCAATCAACAACTATCTAATTCTGAATACATGTCTATGCTTCCTTTCATGTTGTTTTATCATGTGATTTTCTTGCCTTTATTTTTCCTTCTTTCATGTCATTCCTTCGCCATCAAGACTCACTTCATACTGTTGAAATCTCTATCTATTTTTGATGTGTTTTGCTCTCTTGTTCTCCTTGGTCTTCGTGTTATTAGACTTATTTCTCTTTCACCGTTTCTCCGCAGCACTGTCATCTCCCCATCTTTAGTCACCTCCTCATCTCTCTCCCCATTATGAGTCGTATCTCCAACACTAAGTCATCTCCCCAACACTAAATCATCTCGAAAACACCAAGTTACTTTTCCAACACTTAGTTATATCCGAAGTCATCTCCCCATCGAGAGTTATATCTCCCTAAGATTGTCATTTTCCGATGACTAAGTCTTCTCTCCTACACTTAGTCATCTCCCCAACAAAAGTCATCTCCCCAACACAAAGTCATCTCCCCATCAAGAGTTATATCTCCCTAAAATTAAGTCATTTTTCGATGACTAAGTCTTCTCTCCTACACTTAGTCATCTCCCCAACAAAAGTCATCTCCCCAACACAAAGTCATCTCCCCATCAAGAGTTATATCTCCCTAAAACTAAGTCATTTTCCGATGACTAAGTCTTCTCTCCTACACTTAGTCATCTCCCCAACAAAAGTCATCTCCCCAACACAAAGTCATCTCCCCATCAAGAGTTATATCTCCCTAAAATTAAGTCATTTTTCGATGACTAAGTCTTCTCTCCAATACTGTCATCTCACAACACTAAGTCATCTCAAAACACTAAGTCATCTCTCCAACATTGTAATCTCCCCAACATAAAGTCATCTCCCCAACAAGAGTCATCTCCCCAAGAGTCATCTCCCCAACACTAAATCATCTCCCCAACAAGAGTCATCTCCCCAACACTCTCCCCCTCACCCATCCCCTCATCTCCCTCACATCCCACAAAAAAAAATATATAGATAGACGCGATAGTGGAATGCCAGGGGGGAGAGGGAGGGAGTGGGGTAGGGAGGATAGACAAGGGGGTTTAAGGGTGGGGGGTTTAAGGGGGAGGTTAATGGGGGGAGAGGGGGGGGGAGAGGGCCTAAATGTCAGCGGTCCGAATGCGGGATTAGCTGCGATCGTTATGAAATGTCAGCATCTATAATTAACGTGTGATCTGCCTGGAACTCAGCTGGTCCGGTCTGGCGGGCGATTCTCTCGGAATGGGGGGAAGGGAAGGGGGGAGAAGGTGGGGGGAGAGAGGGAAGGGAGGGAGGGAGGGAAGGGGATGGGGGAGAGGGAGGTGGGGGAAAAAGAAAAGGGAAAGGGGGGAGGGGGGAGAGAGGAGGGGGGGCGGGGCGGGAGGGAAGGAGAAAGAGGAGGGGGGAGATGATGGGGAGGGAGAGGTGGAGGAATAGAAAGAGGAATAGATGAAGGGAAAGGGGGGAGGAGGAGAGAGGAGAAGGAAGGAGGCGTGGAAAGGAAAGGAGGGGGAGGAGGAGGGGAGGGAGGAAAAGAGAAGGGGGATGGGAAGAGGAAAGTGGGGGATAAAGAGGAGGGAGAGATGATGGGGAGGGAAAGGAAGGAGAAGGGAGGAAAAGAGAGGGAGGGAGAGGAAGGGGAAAGGAAAAGGGATGGGGGAAAGGGAAAGAGTAGAAGGAGAAGTGGAAGGGGCAAAGGAAGAGAGGAAAGGGAGTTGAATAGGGAAGGGAAAAGAGAAGGAGGACGGAAGGGAAGAGAAGGGAAGGAGAAAGGGAAGGAAGCAGGGGAGGAAAAGAGAAGGGAAGGGAGGAAAGGGATGAAAGAGAGGGGAAGAAGAAGGAAAAGAGAAGGGGAAGCAAAAGGGGGAACAGAAAGGAAACGTGAAGTGACAACAACAAAAAATGGAAATTGAAGGAAAAGAGCGAAAATGAAAGAAAAAGTAAAGGGAAGGAAAAAAGGAGGGAGATAAAGGAGAAGAGGAGAATAGAATGTTGATGTTAATAGGAATAAGGATGAGTGAAGGAAAGAGAGACTATGCAATTGTAGTATGTCCGATCTGTATGTGTGCATGTGTGTGTGTGTGTGTGTGTGTGTGTGTGTGTCTGTGTGTGTGTGTCTGTGTGTGTGTCTGTGTCTGCGTGTGTGTTTGTGTGTCTGTCTCTGTATCTAAGCATCGACGTGCCTACTTATGTATGTATCTGCGCGTACATAAGCGTGTGCGTGAGTCTAGCGAAGGCGACCGAGCTCACCTACAGAAATCACGTGGCCATGAAACACGTTCAGCCGCCCACGGTGTCCTCTGATGTCATCACCGCATTCCTTCCACGCCAGCCGTCACCACCACGTCGAAATATATAACCTAAGAAATCATATTTACTCAAACACCAAAATTCCGAACAAAAAAAAAGAGAGATATACTGTATATCTATCACGGAATAATATGCGTTTCTTAACACAAGTAACACGTAAGAGGCAAGACTTGAGAGCAACACGGTGCATTTTCCTCTTCTTATCCACGATCAACAAACAATATGCATTCGGATCCTCAATATTGCACCATCACCGTCAACCCCACACCATATACGGAGACGAAAAAAGGGTTTTTGAACTCCACGCCACACGATTTACAAAGCATCAGCCATTTTCAGCTTCGATATTGGCATATGACGTCACACCCCACGTGACTCTTCGGCGGGTAATGGCGTCTTTTTCTTCTCCTTTTCTCTTTTCTTTGCCTGGTTCCTTGTCTTGGATTTATTCGCTTTGTTTTCTTGTGGTTGATTTAAATGCTCTTTATTCCTCTCTCTCTCTCTCTCTCTCTCTCTCTCTCTCTCTCTCTCTCTCTCTCTCTCTCTCTCTCTCTCTCTCTCTCTCTCTCTCTCTCTCTCTCTCTCATCTTCTCCTCCTTTTCCATTTTTGTCTCTTCTGGTCTTCTATTTCATTATGTTTTCATTTTGTGTGGGTTTCTTCTCGCCTTCTTTTCTGCCTCTTTCATTTCCTTTCATTATTCAAATTCGTCTCTTTCCCCCATTTCCCTTTTCTTTTTTTTTTCTCCTCGATCTATTTTTCTTCCATATTCCTCCATTTCTTTCTCCTCCTACCCACTCCCCCTCTTCCTATTTATCACTTTTCTTCCCCCCCTTCCTCCTCTTTTCTTCCTTCTCTCCTCTTCCACCTTTATCTTTCTTAACATCCCTCTCCTTCCTTATCTTCGAAATATCCTTCATTCTCACATCTTTCTCACTCATTTGTCTATTCCTAGTTTATCTCATCTCCTCTTCTCTCACACCACAATATGGATACAGTTACACTACCTCTTTCACCGTAAAGTCCACCTCGTTTCATCCACATCTCCATGTCCTGTCATCCACACAGAGAATGTCTCCCATATCCACCTGCACTTCCACCTAAGATCTCCCATATCCACCTACATTTCCACCTAAAATCTCCCATATCCACCTACATTTCCACCTAAAATCTCCCATATCCACCTACATTTCCACCTAAAATCTCCCATATCCACCTACATTTCCACCTAAAATCTCCCATATCCACCTACATTTCCACCTAAAATCTCCCATATCCACCTACATTTCCACCTAAAATCTCCCATATCCACCTACATTTCCACCTAAAATCTCCCATATCCACCTACATTTCCACCTAAAATCTCCCATATCCACCTACATTTCTACCTAAGATCTCCCATATCCACCTACATTCCACCTAAAATCTCCCATATCCACCTACATTTCCACCCCTAAGATCTCCCATATCCACCTACATTTCCACCTAAGATCTCCCATATCCACCTACATTTCCACCTAAGATCACCCATATCCACCTACATTTCCACCTAAGACCTCACATATCCACCTACATTTCCACCTAAAAGCTCCCATATCCACCTACATTTCCAGCTAAGATGCCCCATATCCACCTACATTTGCACCTAAAATCTCCCATATCCACCTACATTTCCACCTAAAATCTCCCATATCCACCTACATTTCCACCTAAAATCTCCCATATCCACCTACATTTCCGCCTAAAATCTCCCATATCCACCTACATTTCCACCTAAAATCTCCCATATCCACCTACATTTCCGCCTAAGATCTCCCATATCCACCTACATTTCCACCTAAAATCTCCCATATCCACCTACACTTTCTCACCTAAAATCTCCCATATCCACCTACATTTCCACCTAAGATCTCCATATCCACCTACATTTCCACCTAAGATCTTCCATATCCACCTACATTTCCACCTAGATCTCCCATATCTACCTACATTTCCCACCTAAAATCTCCCATATCCACCTACATTTCCACCTAAAATCTCCCATATCCACCTACATTTCCACCTAAAATCTCCCATATCCACCTACATTTCCACCTAAAATCTCCCATATCCACCTCCACATTTCCGCCTAAGATCTCCCATATCCACCTACATTCCACCTAAAATCTCCCATATCCACCTACATTTCCACCTAAGATCTCCCATATCCACCTACATTTCCACCTAAGATCTCCCATATCCACCTACATTTCCACCTAAGATCTCCCATATCCACCTACATTTCCACCTAAGATCCCCCATATCCACCTACATTTCCACCTAAAATCTCCCATATCCACCTACATTTCCACCTAAAATCTCCCATATCCGCCTACATTTCCACCTAAGATCTCCCATATCCACCTACATTTCCACCTAAAATCTCCCATATCCACCTACATTTCCACCTAAAATCTCCCATATCCACCTACATTTCCACCTAAAATCTCCCATATCCACCTACATTTCCGCCTAAGATCTCCCATATCCACCTACATTCCACCTAAAATCTCCCATATCCACCTACATTTCCACCTAAGATCTCCCATATCCACCTACATTTCCACCTAAGATCTCCCATATCCACCTACATTTCCACCTAAGATCTCCCATATCCACCTACATTTCCACCTAAGATCCCCCATATCCACCTACATTCCACTTAAAATCTCCCATATCCACCTACATTTCCACCTAAGATCTCCCATATCCACCTACATTTCCACCTAAGATCTCCCATATCCACCTACATTTCCACCTAAGATCTCCCATATCCGCCTGCATTTCCACCTAAGATCTCCCATATCCACCTACATTCCACCTAAAATCTCCCATATCCACCTACATTTCCACCTAAGATCTCCCATATCCACCTACATTTCCACCTAAGATCTCCCATATCCACCTACATTTCCACCTAAAATCTCCCATATCCACCTACATTTCCACCTAAGATCTCCCATATCCACCTACATTTCCACCTAAAATCTCCCATATCCACCTACATTTCCACCTAAGATCCCCCATATCCACCTACATTCCACTTAAAATCTCCCATATCCACCTACATTTCCACCTAAGATCTCCCATATCCACCTACATTTCCACCTAAGATCTCCCATATCCACCTACATTTCCACCTAAGATCTCCCATATCCGCCTGCATATCCACCTAAGATCTCCCATATCCACCTACATTCCACTTAAAATCTCCCATATCCACCTACATTTCCACCTAAGATCCCCCATATCCACCTACATTCCACTTAAAATCTCCCATATCCACCTACATTTCCACTTAAGATCTCCCATATCCACCTACATTTCCACCTAAGATCTCCCATATCCACCTACATTTCCACCTAAAATCTCCCATATCCACCTACATTTCCACCTAAAATCTCCCATATCCACCTACATTTCCACCTAAAATCTCCCATATCCACCTACATTTCCACCTAAGATCTCCCATATCCACCTACATTTCCACTTAAGATCTCCCATATCCACCTACATTTCCACCTAAGATCTCCCATATCCACCTACATTTCCACCTAAAATCTCCCATATCCACCTACATTTCCACCTAAAATCTCCCATATCCACCTACATTTCCACCTAAGATCCCCCATATCCACCTACATTCCACTTAAAATCTCCCATATCCACCTACATTTCCACCTAAAATCTCCCATATCCACCTACATTTCCACCTAAGATCCCCCATATCCACCTACATTCCACTTAAATATCCACCTACATTTCCACCTAAGACTCCCATATCCACCTACATTTCCACCTAAAATCTCCCATATCCACCTACATTTCCACCTAAGATCTCCCATATCCACCTACATTTCCACCTAACACCTAAGATCTCCCATATCCACCTACATTTCCACCTAAAATCTCCCATATCCACCTACATTTCCACCTAAAATATCCCATATCCACCTACATTTCCACCTAAGATCTCCCATATCCACCTACATTTCCACCTAACATCTCCCATATCCACCTACATTTCCACCTAAGATCCTCCATATACACCTACATTTCCACCTAAAATCTCCCATATCCACCTACATTTCCACCTAAAATCTCCCATATCCACCTACATTCCACCTAAAATCTCCCATATCCACCTAAGCATTCCTACCTAAAATCTCCCATATCCACCTACATTTCCACTAAAATCTCCATATCCACCTACATTCCACCTAAGATCTCCCATATCCTCCTACATTTCCACCTAAAATCTCCCATATCCACCTACATTTCCACCTAAAATCTCCCATGTTCACCTACATTTCCACCTAAAATCTCCCATATCCACCTACATTTCCACCTAAAATCTCCCATATCCACCTACATTTCCACCTAAAATCTCCCATATCCACCTACATTTCCACCTAAAATCTCCCATATCCACCTACTACATTTCCACCTAAAATCTCCATATCCACCTACATTTCCACCTAAAATCCCCCATACCTCCACCTACATTTCCATCTAAAATCTCCCATATCCACCTACATTTCCACCTAAAATCTCCCATATCCACCTACATTTCCATCTAAAATCTCCCATATCCACCTACATTTCCACCTAAAATCTCCCATATCCACCTACATTTCTACCTAAAATCTCCCATATCCACCTACATTTCTACCTAAAATCTCCCATATCCACCTACATTTCCACCTAAAATCTCCCATATCCACCTACATTTCCACCTAAGATCTCCCATATCCACCTACATTTCCATCTAAAATCTCCCATAACCACCTACATTTCCACCTAAAATCTCCCATATCCACCTACATTTCCACCTAAAATCTCCCATATCCACCTACATTTCCACCTAAAATCTCCCATATCCACCTACATTTCCATCTAAAATCTACCATATCCACCTACATTTCCATCTAAAATCTCCCATATCCACCTACATTTCCATCTAAAATCTCCCATATCCACCTACATTTCCACCTAAAATCTCCCATATCCAACTACTTTTCCATCTAAAATCTCCCATATCCACCTACATTTCCACCTAAAATCTCCCATATCCACCTACATTTCCACCTAAGATCTCCCATATCCACCTACATTTCCATCTAAAATCTCCCATATCCACCTACATTTCCACCTAAAATCTCCCATATCCACCTACATTTCCACCTAAGATCTCCCATATCCACCTACATTTCCATCTAAAATCTCCCATAACCACCTACATTTCCACCTAAAATCTCCCATATCCACCTACATTTCCACCTAAGATCTCCCATATCCACCTACATTTCCACCTAAAATCTCCCATATCCATCTCCCTCATCCACTCTCACCTTTTCTAACCCACAATCATTATACCCCCTTCAAACACGGATTTTCCCTTACCAATTAACATTATCATTAATGTAATTACTTTACCATTATCATCATTATCATAATTATCTCTATCATCATGGTCATCATTATCATTGCCATTATAATCTTCATCATCATCATCATCATTATTATTATCATTATTATTATTATTATTATTATCATTATTATTATTATTATTATTAATATCATTATTATTAATAATAATATCATTATTAATATTGTTATCATTATTATCATTATCATTGTCATTACATGATCATTATTGTTATCATTATTATCATTATCATTATTATTGTCATTATTATTACCATTATCATTACCATCACGATCATCATCATTACAATCATTATCATTATCATCATTATTATTATCATTATTACTATTGTTATTATCATTATTATTATCATTATTACTATTGTTATTATCATCATTATTATCATTGTCATTGCCTTGTCATCATCCTCATATTTATCCTCTTCCTCATCCTCAATATTATTACCAATCTTTAGCGTAGTATATCATGCAGAACGGTACATAATCACACCAAACGTAATTATATCCCGACAGACGCGATATATCTCCTGCCAGACGCAACGTATTCGCTGCCAAACGCACGATATATTTCCTGTCAAACGCTCTATCACCGCGGAGGTGTCACAGCACTATGGCTTCGGAGGGCTAAGTTACAGGTACCAGCGCTCTGACCTCTGACCTCTGACCTCTGACCTCGCCTGTGAGATCGTAGCGGGATGTTCGCTGTTCATTTTGTCTACGAGAGGTGGGAGGAGACGGAGGGAAGTGACATGTTTATTAGGTTTAAAAGAGTCACACACACACGCATATATATATATATATATATATATATATATATATATATATATATATATATATATATATATATATATGTGTGTGTGTGTGTGTGTGTGTGTGTGTGTGTGTGTGTGTGTGTGTGTGTGTGTGTGTGTGTGTGTGTGTGTGTGTGTGTGTGTGTATGTGTACGTGCGTGTGTGTGTTTACGTGCGTGTGTGTGTGTACGTGCGTGTGCGTGTGTACGTGCGTGCGTGTGTGTGTCTGTATATATATATATATATATATATATATATATATATATATATATATATATATATATATATCTATATATATATACATCGTGTCTGTGTAGTGTAGTGGTAGTGTTCTCGTCTAGCCAACTAGCTGATCAGCGTTCAAATCCCTCACTGCCGGTGGGAGGCAACTCCGCCCATTCCACACACAGGGAGTAGTTTAGAAGAGCAAAAGAGAGAGCCGCAGTTCGACTGAAGACACAGGAATCTGTTACACCCAACCTTTGATTATATACATACACACGCGCGCATATGCTTACATATGTGTGTGTGTGTGTGTTTATATATGTGTGTGTGTGTGTGTGTTTATATATTTGTGTGTGTGTTTATATATATATATATATATATATATATATATATATATATATATATATATATATATATATATATATATATATATATGTGTGTGTGTGTGTGTGTGTGTGTGTGTGTGTGTGTGTGTGTGTGTGTGTGTGTGTGTGCGTATGTGTATGCGTATGCGTATGCGTATGTGTGTGTGTATGTGTGTGTTCATACATCGTTACATACGTATATATTACAAATTCAAGGACTTGAATAAACAAAACCAACAGCGTATCACTACAGCTATTTCTATTTAAGCAGTTGAATATAAAACACCAAATTGTTTTTCAATCTCGTTACTTTATTTTTTCATATGCTGGACCAAAGAGTGTTTTCCTATTGCCACACCTGTCTTTAACTCCGACAGGTAAAGGCGAAACATGATAATTCAGTTGGTAAAGAGAGAAACGAAGAAGAGGAGGAGGAGGAGGAGAAAGGAAAGAGATGAAGATAGGAAAGGAAGAAGGGGAGAGAGGAGGACGAAAGAGGAGAAAGGAGATAGGGAAGAGTAAAACGGAAAATGGGAGGAAAGGAGCAGAGGGAAGAAGACGTAGGAAGAATAATATAGAGAGAAAAGAGAGAAACAGGGAGGATAGAAAGAAGAAGAAAACACATAAGAAATTCAAAGGAAAAAGTTAGAAAACAGAGAGTAATAAAAAACAACAATAAAGATAAAAAGACACTTTGAATAATGAAAAGTGGAAAGAAGCGAGATAAGAAAATATATATTTTTTGTCTACTCAGGAAAATGAAAATAGATAAAAACAGAAACTACAGGCTAATAACGGTTAATATTGAGGAGAAGAAAGAGGATAAATATGAGTATGATGGTGAAAATGATGATAATGACAATATAATGACAATGATGATAATAATGATAATAACAATAGTAATAATAATGATAATATTGATAATGATAATGATAATAATCATCATGATAATAATAATGATAATAATCATGATAATAATGATAATGATAATAATCATGATAATAATGATAATGATTGTAATAATAATGATCATGATAATAATAATGATAATAATAACAATAAACATGATAATAATAATGGTGATGATGATGATAATGGTAATGATAATGATGACCATGATGATAGAGATGATTATGATAATAATAATGATGATAACAATAATAATAATAATAATGATAATAATAATAATAACAATAATGATAATAATAATAATATAGACAATACCTAAAATCAGCTTTCAGATAAATGAAAATCAACACTTTAAATCAACGACGAAGCCACAGCTCTCGACTCCGTAAGTTCCAAGTCCCATTATTACGGGAACTTACGACCAAGTTTCCGAGGTCGAGGCGACACCAAGCGAGCGGGAGGAAGCGGGGAAGGTAGCGGAGGAGGAGGAGAAGGGGAAGAGATGAAGATGGGAAAGGAAGAAGGGGAGAGATGAGGACGAAAAAGGCGGTGGCCGATGTGGTTCGTGCCTAAGATTGGGATTTTATTTTTTATTTTATTTTTTTTTTTTTTTTTTTTGGGGGGGGGGTAGGGGGTTAATGGGGATGTAGGTGTGTTTGGTGTAAGGTGATTAAGGTTCGTTTGTTTTTTGGGTGTTTTTGTTGTTGTTGTTGTTGTTATATGTTATGCCATTCTTTCTTTTCTTTTTTTTGGTTGGGTGTCGTTCATCTTTTTTGTTTTCTTTTTTTTTCTTTTTTCTTTTACCTTCTCTCTTGTGTTATGTGGTTTGTTTGTTTTTTGTCTAATCGTCTTTTATGTTTTGCGGTTTTGTTCCTCCACTCCTTATGTTTTGTATTTTTCGTTCTCTCTATCTCTTATGTTTTGCTTTTTCCCACCTCTTAAGTTCTGTGTTTTTGTACATCCCTCCATCCCTAATGTTTTGTGTTTTGCTCCTCAATCCTTTGTGCTTTGTCATTGTCCAATCGTCTGTTATATTTTGTTTTATTCCTTCCCTTACGGTTTGTATTTGTGCCCCCCCCCCACCAATCATTTTTTTTTTTTATTCTTTCTTTTTTTCTTTTTTCTTTTTGTCCCACTCTTTATCTTTTGTATTTTGTTCTCCTTCATGTTTTTTATTATCATTATCATTTTCCTTTCTGTTATGTGTTACCTTTATCCACCATTTTCCTCATTTTCCCCTATATCTCCCTTCAAAGTATGATTTTTTGTTATTGCTGTATCCTTATTTATTCATTTTGTATTGTTTCTTTGTTTTT
>NC_091549.1:1121263-1126263 GCF_042767895.1 Penaeus vannamei
ATTATCCGAAAATACTACTCGTCAACCGGAGTGAGGAATTGGCCGATCGGACGGTCTTAATTTGAACTTTACGCCTAGCTTTTCGAACACCTCTCTTATATCTTGCGATTTTCTAAATGTTTTTTTTTTAATCTGAATAATATTATTGACATTTTTTTCCTTTTCTGTTTTGTCGTGTTGTTATTTTTATTTTATTGCTTGCTTTTCTTCTTAAGATGCTTTAATCTGGATTTATGTGGAGGAAATACCTCATGATAAGGTGGACAGAGAGAGAGAGAGAGAGAGAGAGAGAGAGAGAGGTAGACAAACAGGTAATAACATATACAGTCACACAGATAGAGGCAGACAGAAAGAAAGACAGAGAGAGAGAGAGAGAAGACAGCCAGACAGACAGACAAAAACAGTTAGACAGAAAAGTTTCGCCACAACATTCCAAATAAACAAGGGAACTGCACAGGCTCTAGCAACGCGCCTTGGGGGTAGTAAGCAAGTGAAGGCAGAGGAGCAAGTGTATCTTCAGAGCGTGTGCCGTGGGGTGCCGTGTCCCTGAAGCGTGCCACCAACTGTACTGGTGTGTGGCCAGGATGAGTTAACTGTACTTAGTTTGTTTGTTTTTCCTTTGTTTGTTAGTTCTATTTTTTCGTGCTGTTTCTTTGTGTTGTTCTATTTTTTTGTGCTGCTTCTTTGTGAATCGATCGGTGCTATGTAGGTTTCTCGTGGTCTTTCGTAGCACTGAGGGTTGATATTTGGGTCTGAGTGAAGACGCCGGAGTTATGATACGTGTGTGATATACATGTTATCGTATGTTTTTCCTTCTTTCTTCCTTTCTTTACCGTGCTCTCTGTCACTCGTTATCTTTGGGATTTCATTATGCCTATCCGTACTAGAAACACGAAACGCTGATGGCTAAAAAAAAAAAAAAAAGTATGAGAAAATAGTACTTGCTAAAGTGATTTCCTCGATCTTAATGATGGCAGGTGTATGTCGTAACATGTACTGGCCGGGTGTTTAAGCTGGACGTAGATAAATGTTTTTTGGAGTGTGTTTTTAAGAAGTGTTGTTGCTTTGCGCGTCGTCTGGTGATGTGTAGGTGTATCGTGTTTATTTGGGACTGAAGGACATTCACGTCTTGACAAGACATAGGTGCGTGAACAGTGGTGCTTGATTTCAAGAATGGCCTAAATTCCGTGCGTTGTGTGGATATCTATCTAACTAAATCTCAGTCACGTTACTCGTTCTAGAGAACCATGCCTGCTCGTACTTGAACCACGGACCACTGACGTTCGCAAGATCTTACTGACGAAAAATTTAATGCAAGGTGCAGGAAATGGGTCTGAGAGGAGCAGGTGGATGCTGAATCTTGAAGGTGTGAAGTCTGGAAATGGTTCGTGTGACTCAAATAGAGACGTTTTAGGTTTGGTAAAGAGACACTTCACAACGGAAACATAGTAAAGGGACAGGTAAGTGGAAAGAGAGTGAGAGAAAGAAAGACAGAGAGGAAGGGTTGAGAGAGAGAGCAAGTGAGAGAAAGGGGTGGGCAGAAAAAAAGAGAGTAAGAGAGAGAGAGAGAGAGTCGACCGAGAGAGAGGGGAAATGAGAAAACAAATTGATAGAGAGAGAGAGAGAGAGAGACAGACAGAATGTAAGTGAAAGAAAGAGGGGAGACAGAAAGAAAGATCGTCTGAGAAAGAGAGTGAATAAGTGAAAGAGGGGGGGGGCAGAAAGAAACAAAGAAAGTGTGTGAGAGGGAGAGACAGACAAGCAGGCAGACAGACTGACTGAGATGGAGGGGGAAGGGGGAACTGTAGACTAACAGAGAGAGAGAGAGAGACAGAGGAAGAAAGAGAGAGAGATAGAGCGAACAAGACTATTTTGATTTGGCAATTTATGAAGACACTTCCAAAGGATGAAGCAATATCTAAGTTCGAGTTCTTATAATTTCGCAATTTTAAATAATTACAGCTTAAAGCTTATTTTTGTATCTGGGTGATCTCTCTCTCTCTCTCTCTCTCTCTCTCTCTCTCTCTCTCTCTCTCTCTCTCTCTCTCTCTCTCTCTCTCTCTCTCTCTCTCTCTCTCTCTTTATTTATTCATTTATTATTATTATTATTCTATTGTGTTTTTTTGTTTGTTTGTTTTTTGCCAGTCAGGGACCTTTGTTATCACTATTGCGTAGGTATTAAGTAAATTAAATTGTTAGTAAATAGCTCGCTAAGCTGCATAATCTTGGCTGATTTAAATACTTTCCATCTACTGTCCTGTTCATGATTCTATGCCCTGGTCTAATTTCGTTATACTCAGATTCTTTCTAAGATATATACTTCAATAGATGCATGTGGTGTTCCAGTTTACCTATTTGTTCCTATCATATGATTGTTATTAATTGCGTTTCGTTGTTGCACCTTCTAGATTCTACATTTTAGTTTCTATTCATCGTCGGTCTATTAATTTCAACGCATTAAAACTTAATATTTCCTTTGTTTCTCAGTCTATCTTCTATCAAAATAATCTCAATGATCTGTCCATTTTTTTCTTCTTTTTATTTTTTTATTTATTTATTATTTTTTTTTTTTTCTTTTTTTTTTTTTTTTGCTATCAATATAATCCAATGCATCCCTGATATCTGCCACGAATTATGCTTATTTGTTTGTTAGTTTGTTTGAAGTCCGCTAATAATACCCACTTTGCAATATGTGTTGGTCAAATATATTGCAAAGTTTCAACCCAACCTCAGGGCTGCCTACTCCACCCTGCTCGATGGTGATCAGTCATCATAATCTACCATTTCTTGTGTGTATTCTGAGAGAGAGGAGGAGGAGGGAGAGAGAGAGGGGGGGGGAAGAAGGAGATACAGAGAGGGGGGGAGAAAGAGAAAGAGAGATTTAGAGAGAGGGTGAGATATAGTAACAGAGAGAGAAAAAGAGGAAGAGAGAGAGAGAAAGAGAGAGAAAAAGAGAGGGAGAGAGAGAGAGAAAGATAGAGAGAGGGTGAGAGATAGTGAGAGAGAGCGATTGAGAAGCAGAATACAAGGATGATTATTATTTATTGTTTTAGGGGAGGGGTCTAAACAATTCCCAATCTACATATAGTAACAAAGTAGCATTCTTTATGTTCGATATTCTGAAAATATATTCCAAAATGGGGAAGCCTTTGGAGTAGAACCTTCAAAAAAGTCTTATTTTAAGTCTGGGAACTTTGCCCTTTTTTCTTTTCTTTTTTCTCTATTTTCTCTATTTTTCCTTTTATTGTCTTTTTTTCTTTTCTTTTTTCTTTTTTTTCTTTTCTTTTTCGCTACCTGATTGGAAGGACGATGCGGAATAACCCTTAATAAGGAAACAAGAAATTGATAGAGGCTAAGAAGACATATTTTGATGCCTTTTTTTTTTTTTTTTTTTTTTTTTTTTTTTTTTTTTTTTTTTCTGGAAAAACACTTCTTCCACCGATTTGTGAAATCGATGCCTTTCTGCTGATCTTAAAGACACCAGATTTATTTTGGGAATGTTTGATATTGGTTATTAACTTTCTGCCTTCGTTTTTTTTTTTTGCGCTAATTTGCATAGCCATCCTTTTCTTATGTAACAAATTGCAAATGAAAATGGGAAATGGGAAAATAATTACACCAAAAACAATAACATAATTCTAAGTGCTGAAAAATGAAAAGGTAATAAACTTGATAAAAGTAGAAACAAACTTTATGAAAATAAGAATGTGTTTGACAAAGATACGAACAAATCGTGATATAGAATAACAATAAATTGATTAGAAATAAATCTATTATCAAAGCTGCAAGATGAGGACTTGACTTTTCACCCTGAAGTATTCTTACTCATCCTTCAGTTGGAAAGATAAGGACCTGATTGATCAACCTCATCCTCCAGTCTGCAAGATGAGGGCCTGATGTTTCATCCTGAACTCACTCCTTACTCATCCTCAAAGCTGGAAGATCAGGGCCTGACTTTTCATTTTGAACTCACCCCTTACTCATCCTCAAAGCTGGAAGATGAGGGCCAGACCTTTTACTCTGAACTTATCCTTTACTCATCCTCACAGCTGGAAGATCAGGGCCTGACTTTTCATCCTGAACTCATCCTTTACTCATCCTCAAAGCTGGAAGATCAGGGCCTGACTTTCCACTCTGAACTCATCCTTTACTCATCCTCAAAGCTGGAAGATCAGGGCCTGACTTTCCACTCTGAACTCATCCTTTACTCATCCTCAAAGCTGGAAGATCAGGGCCTGACTTTCCACTCTGAACTCATCCTTTACCCATACTCACAGCTGGAAGATCAGGGCCTGACTTTCCACTCTGAACTCATCCTTTACTCATCCTCAAAGCTGGAAGATCAGGGCCTGACTTTCCACTCTGAACTCACCCCTTACTCATCCTCAAAGCTGGAAGATGAGGGCCTGACTTTTCATTTTGAACTCATCCCTTACTCATCCTCACAGCTGAAAAATGAGAGCCTGACTTTCCACTCTGAACTCACCCCTTACTCATCCTCAAAGCTGGAAGATGAGGGCCTGATGTTTCATCCTGAACTCACCCCTTACTCACCCTCACAGCTGGAAGATCAGGGCCTGACTTTCCATTTTGAACTCATCCTTTACCCATACTCACAGCTGGAAGATCAGGGCCTGACTTTCCACTCTGAACTCATCCCATTACTCTTTTCACCATTGAACTCATCCTCTTTACTTATCCTTCGGTTTAAGAGATAAAGAGCTGACTCTCCCCTCACCCCCTCCCCCCCCTGAACTCATGAACTCATCATCTACTCATCGTCAGAGCTGTTAGACTCTCCCCTCCCCCCCCCTGAACTCCTGAACTCATCATCTACTCATCATCTACTCATCGCCAGAGCTCTTAGACGAGGCGACCTGACCTGCGCTGGTTCCGAGTCAGAGGCCTGCTACGTCAGGTCAGCCGAGCGAACGCGCAGAAACAGCAGTGAAACTCGACCGCCTTTGTCCTCAACCTTCTTTCTCCATTTCCCAACGATT
>NC_091549.1:1136263-1141263 GCF_042767895.1 Penaeus vannamei
ATGGTAACGAATCAAGAGAAACTTACGTAATAAAAAAAAGGAGGAATATATCACCAAGAGACAAACTCTCCCACAGAACGAAACAAAACAAAAAAGCAAAACTTCAGCACAACGAAATCCGCGTCATTACTGGAAAAAGGAAGAGGAGGAGGAGAAACCACCGTCATAATTATAGCCTTCGGTGAACAGAAGAGGTTCTCGGTGTTATCGCCCTGCCAGAGGTGCCAAGCTGACGGCGGAGATGGAATGCTACCCCGCAACAGTGCTGCGTTTGCTGGGCACCTTCCGGGGGAGGGCGGGGGGAGGGGAGAAGTGGGGGTCGGGGAGAAGGGGGAAGGGGGGGGTCAGGGAGAAGGGAAGGGGGGCAGGGAGAAGGGGGTGGGGGGTTGGGGGTCGGGGAGAAGGGGAAGGGAGCGGGAAGAAGGGGAAGAGGGGTCAGGGAGTAGGGGAAGTGGGGGTGAGGGTCGGGAGAAGAGGAAGGGGGAGTGGGGGTCGGGGAGAAGGGATGGGGATGGGGTCGGGAAGTAGGGGGAAGGGAGGGGTTGGGGAGAAGGGGGAAGGGGGGGTCTTAGGAGAAGGGGAAGGGGGGTCAGGGAGAAGGTGAAGGGGGTGGTGGGGGAGAGGCAATGCAGGGACTTATAGGGTAAAGGGAAGGGCGAGGCGGAAGGCGAGGGTCCTGAGCCGAGGGCGGGGGGGGGGTGGCGATTTAGGGACGCGAGGGCGGAAGGAACGAGCTAATGAGAAGAAAAAAGGGAAGGGGAAAGCAGACCGATAGACGTAGTGGAATGTAAAAGAGAAGGGGGTTAGTGAATGATAAAAGGGCGTTTTTCTAGCGCGCAAATGAAAGCAGTATAAATCTCCTCGGTCGGTCCAGGTGCGGTGAGAAGACTGTTAGGTCCAACATGACACGTGTGATGTGCTGTGCATACTAAGGGCAATGCGGCAAAGAGTATGCTATTTAGCTGATGTTGAGACGACCAATTATACAGAAAATAATCTTACTTCCACGTGGGATGTTTGTGTCCGACAGATGCCTTGCAATACATCAGGCATTCTAAAGCGAGTGACGCCCCACGAGATGCCGTCCCGAGCGAGGGCGCGCCAGACGCAGAACAAAACAAAGGAGGAAGACGGCGGGCGCGGCGGCCGTCACTCGCGGCGCTGGCGGAGATAAATGCAGGTGGTAACATAGCAACAGTCGCCCGCGCGGGGGCCGTGTCGCCGACCATCAGCGGCATAACGCGACAGATGGCAGGAAGTGACGCAGCGCTTCCAGGGAATAAGGGAAGGACCCGAGGCGGAGGACGAGCGCCGAGGGGGACCGCGACGTCGGAGGGCGGGGGAGGCGAGGGTACGGAGAGGACGAAGGGCGCGGAGGGAGAGCTCGCCGCCCGGGCCTCGCGAGGGAGAAAGGCGGAGAAAGTGTGGCATATGATCCCGACGCGGCGAGGCGTGAGTGCGTTCCGTGTCGCGCAAAAATATTCCGCGGGTGAGAAGGTCGTCGGTTGCATCTCGGAACAGACTACATTTGCGATTTTGGTCACGTTTCCCCGTTCAGTGACCCCGGCCTTTAATCGCGGCGGCCAGCGAGGACCTCCGCCTCTCCTGCCCCGCGCACTACGGTCGCTAACCAAAGAATAATGCTGTCATCTTCCTTATCTCGTTACTTTCGATAATACCGCCCTTACGCCCGCGCTGCACAAGGGCCAAGATGTGTTGCCTTGTTAAGTATATCACATACATCGCCAGGGCAGGCCGGAGAGCGTCGTCCTTATACCAGGGGCACGAGAGGCGGTTCTCCCGTGCTGCCCCGGGTCGCCGCCAAGCCTACCTGTGAACCAGCACTCGGGTCCTCGCATACTGATGCTGGCGGAGCTCTCGATTCGCAGGCTGCCTCCGCGCCTCATTTGTATGCCGTAATTTCATCAGCTTGTGCAAAATGCAGCGATGAGCCGCAATCAATATAATTCCTGCGGAGTGATCGGCGTCAAAGAGGAAGATAAAAAGGAAGTGTATCGCTCCATTAGGCAGACGAGCAGGGCATCGCGAGTGAATGGGAGGATAAGACGAACAGAGGAGGAGGAGGAGGAGAAGAATGAAGGGGTGGGGGAAGAAGGAGGAGAAGAAGAAGAGGAAGGATGTAAATTAGATAAAAAGGAAGAAATGAGGACTGAAGAGAAAAAAACGAGGGAGATAAGGGAATAGAAAAAACAGTAGAGCAAGAGGGGTAGCAGGAGAAGAGAGAGAGAGAGAAGAGGAGGAAAAGGAAAAGAAGTAGGAGAAGAGGAAGAGGAGGAAGAAAAGAGGGAGAGAAGAGAAGAAAAAGAAGAAAGGGAGGCGTCGGCGACCCCACGCGGTCATGGTACAGTTGGGGCGCGCTGGCTGACCCCGTTGCCCCGCGCCCTCCCCGTTCCACGTCACACACCTGTACGTCACACGCCCCTGCACCGCGTCCCTTCGCGTCCGACACGTTGGCAAGAAAGGCACCCGTGTCACCCGCCGCCGCTTCTTGGTGCCAGTCGTTCGTAGGTGCCATGAACAGCGCCCCCTTGAACTGGAACACCGGGAGAACGAATATACTTTGAGCCACAAAACCATCAATGACTTCAGAACATAATGCACATTTATATCTAACCCTTCCCTCACTCCTTTCTCCTGCTCCCTACCTCCTTCCCTCCCTCCTCCTCCTTCTTCTTCTTCTCCTTCTCCTTCTTCTCCTCCTCCCTCCTCCTCCTCCTTCTCCTCCTACTCTTTCTCCTTCTTCCTTCCTTCTTCCTCTTCTTCTCCTCCTCCTCCCTCCCTCTCTCCCGCCTCCTCCTCCTCCCCCTCCTCCTCCACCTCCCCCCTCCACCTCCTCCTCCACCTCCCCCCTCCTCCCTCCTCCTCCCCCCACCTCCCCTACCTTCCCCCCTTCTCCCTCTCCCCTTCCCCCTCCCCCTACCCCCCCCCCCCCAACCAACCAGAGCGCCGCAAACAGTCCTGCGAGTTCGCATTTGACCAAGCATCCCCCTTCCCAGCCAGCCTCGGCGCCGTGTCCTCCATCGCCAGGAACCCGGTACAACACATCTATGTTGCAGTCTCGTCATCAGCAGGTCATTTCGAAGAGGCAGACACGCCCAGGGTGAGGTCAGTCGAGCGTGGCGGAGGGAGAAGGGTGAGAGAGGGGACAAAAACGGGGCGGGGAGGAGAGGGAGAGAGAGTGAGGGGGGGAGGGGAGGAGAGGGAGAGAGAGAGGGAGGAGGGGGGAGGGGAGAGGGTGGGTCGGTGCACACACGCATGCGCATATACGTAGGTGTGGGGTAGAAAGAGAAAGAGAGACATAACGGGAGAGATGCATAGAGAGAGAGAGAAAGAGAGACAGAACGGGAGAGATGCGGAGAGAGAGAAAAAAAAAAGACAGAAAGAGAAAGAGAGATATAACGGGAGAGATACATAGAGAGAGAGAGAGAAAGACAGACAAGCAGCCAGACAGACATTGGGCAGACTAACTGACTGACAGAGACAGAGAGACAGACAGACAAAGAAAGAGAGAGACAGAGATATAGACAGACAGATAAAACCAGGCAGGCAGGAAAACAGACAGACAAACAGGCAAACAGACAGACACAGACAAACATACACAGAAGAGAGAAATGAACAGACAGAGACAGAGGCAGCGGTAGAAATAGGAAGAGAGACAGAGACGAGTAACAAACATAGAGAAAAAGAATTGCGGGAAATAATCAACATCAATAAGGACGATAAATGCAATTGTATTGAAATTGCATATTGTTGTTATTATTATCATTACGATCGTTATTGTTATCATTATTATCATCATTATTATTACAATGATTATTACTATTATTATTATTAATTATTATTATTATTATTGTTATTATTATTATTATTATTGTTATTATCATTATTATTATGATTAATTATTTATTATTATTATTATTATTATCATTATTATTATTATTGTTATTATTATTACTATTGTTATTCTTATCATCATTATTATCATTATCATTATCATCATTATTATTATCATTATCATTATTATTATCATTAATATTATTATTACCATTATCATTACTATTATTATTATTATTATCATTATTATTATTATAATCATTATCATTGTTACCATTAATGTTATTATCATTATTATCATCATGATTATTATAATGCTTATAATCATTAGTATTATCTTTATTATTATTATTATTATTATTATTATTATTATTATTATTATTATTATTATTATTATTATTATTATTATTATTATCATTATTATTATTACCATCATCATCATTATCATCATCATTATCATTATTGTTATTATTATTATTGTTAGCAGTATTATTATAATCGTTTATTACTATCATTATCATTATCATTATTATTATTATTATCAATGTTGCTGTTGTTATTGTTATCATTATTATCATTACTACTGTTGTTGTTGTTGTTATCATTATTGTTACCATTATCATTGTCGTTATCATATTTTTTATTATCACTCTTATTATCATTGTTATGATTATTATTATAATTACTATCATTGTTTCTGTTATCATTACCATTAATACAATATCATCGTTATCGTTACTATTACTATTATTATTATTATCACCATAATTATCAATACTACCATTACTGTTATTATCATTATCAACATCATCACCATCATTATCTTTATTGAGGATAACATTGTTATCGTTTTATTTATTTGCTGATTATCTGCTTATTGTTGTAATAAGTATTTATTACTATTATCCTTGTTATCTCTGTCATTATTGTTATCAGTTTATCATATCATCATTTATTGATCCTATTAGTCATTTATGTTATTAAGAAGAATGTTAGAGCATTATAATTATTACTAGTAATATCATTGCTATTATTATCCTTATTACCTCCACCAAAGAGGTTTTGTTTTTAATAGTGTTGGTTAGTTTGTTGCTTGATTGGTCCAGGTATAACTGAAAAATTTTGCGGGTAAACAGATTTTCATC
>NC_091549.1:1146263-1148763 GCF_042767895.1 Penaeus vannamei
TCCCTCATCCTCGCCATCCCTCATCCTCGCCATCCCTCATCCTCGCCATCCCTCATCCTCGCCATCCCTCATCCTCGCCATCCCTCATCCTCGCCATCCCTCATCCTCGCCCTCCCTCATCCTCGCCATCCCTCATCCTCGCCATCCCTCATCCTCACCATCCCTCATCCTCGCCATCCCTCATCCTCGCCATCCCTCATCCTCGCCATCCCTCATCCTCGCCCTCCCTCATCCTCGCCATCCCTCATCCTCGCCCATCCCTCATCCTCGCCATCCCTCATCCTCGCCCATCCCTCATCCTCGCCATCCCTCATCCTCGCCATCCCTCATCCTCGCCATCCCTCATCCTCGCCATCCCTCATCCTCGCCATCCCTCATCCTCGAGGGATTCCTTACGACGAGGAGGATATTCCGGGATGGAAATTACTCGGAGGATTCAATAAGGAAGAAGGTTTTTTTTGGGATAATCCCTCATCCTCGCCATCCCTCATCCTCGCCATCCCTCATCCTCGCCATCCCTCATCCTCGCCATCCCTCATCCTCGCCATCCCTCATCCTCGCCATCCCTCATCCTCGCCATCCCTCATCCTCGCCATCCTCATCCTCGCCCTTCCTCCCGCCTCGCCCATCCCTCATCCTCGCCCTCCCTCATCCTCGCCCTCCCTCATCCTCGCCCATCCCTCATCCTCGCCATCCCTCATCCTCGCCATCCCTCATCCTCGCCCATCCCCCATCCTCGCCATCCCTCATCCTCGCCCTCCCTCATCCTCGCCATCCCTCATCCTCGCCATCCCTCATCCTCGCCCTTCCTCCCGCCTCGCCCATCCCTCATCCTCGCCCTCCCTCATCCTCGCCCTCCCTCATCCTCGCCCATCCCTCATCCTCGCCATCCCTCATCCTCGCCATCCCTCATCCTCGCCCATCCCCCATCCTCGCCATCCCTCATCCTCGCCATCCCTCATCCTCGCCCTCCCTCATCCTCGCCATCCCTCATCCTCGCCATCCCTCATCCTCGCCCTTCCTCCCGCCTCGCCCATCCCTCATCCTCGCCCTCCCTCATCCTCGCCCTCCCTCATCCTCGCCCTCCCTCATCCTCGCCCATCCCCCATCCTCGCCATCCCTCATCCTCGCCATCCCTCATCCTCGCCATCCCTCATCCTCGCCATCCCTCATCCTCGCCATCCCTCATCCTCGCCCTTCCTCCCGCCTCGCCCATCCCTCATCCTCGCCCTCCCTCATCCTCGCCCTCCCTCATCCTCGCCATCCCTCATCCTCGCCATCCCTCATCCTCGCCATCCCTCATCCTCGCCATCCCTCATCCTCGCCATCCCTCATCCTCGCCATCCCTCATCCTCGCCATCCCTCATCCTCGCCATCCCTCATCCTCGCCATCCCTCATCCTCGCCCATCCCTCATCCTCGCCCATCCCTCATCCTCGCCCTCCCTCATCCTCGCCCTCCCTCATCCTCGCCATCCCTCATCCTCGCCATCCCTCATCCTCGCCATCCCTCATCCTCGCCATCCCTCATCCTCGCCATCCCTCATCCTCGCCATCCCTCATCCTCGCCATCCCTCATCCTCGCCATCCCTCATCCTCGCCATCCCTCATCCTCGCCATCCCTCATCCTCGCCATCCCTCATCCTCGCCCTTCCTCCCGCCTCGCCCATCCCTCATCCTCGCCCTCCCTCATCCTCGCCCTCCCTCATCCTCGCCCTCCCTCATCCTCGCCCGTCCCCCATCCTCGCCCGCCCTCATCCTCGCCATCCCTCATCCTCGCCGTCCCTCCTCCTCGCCATCCCTCGTCCTCCCCACCCCTCATCCTCGCCATCCCTCATCCTCGCCCTTCCTCCCGCCTCGCCCATCCCTCATCCTCGCCCTCCCTCATCCTCGCCCTCCCTCATCCTAGCCATCCCTCATCCTCGCCATCCCTCATCCTCGCCATCCCTCATCCTCGCCATCCCTCCCTCCTCGCCCTCCCTCATCCTCGCCATCCCTCATCCTCGCCATCCCTCATCCTCGCCCTCCCTCATCCTCGCCATCCCTCATCCTCGCCATCCCTCATCCTCGCCATCCCTCATCCTCGCCATCCCTCATCCTCCGGCCGTAAGTGGCTCTCGATAACAGGTTCCGATCGTCCAAGAAGCCTTATCGCTCGGGCGCAGGATCGCCGTCCCCCGAGATAAGGAAACCCCGAGGGAATCCTTACGACGAGGAGGATATTCCGGGATGGAAATTACTCGGAGGATTCAATGAGGAAGAAGGGTTTTTTTGGATATTCCCTCATCCTCGCCCTCCCTCATCCTCGCCATCCCTCATCCTCGCCCTCCCTCATCCTCGCCATCCCTCATCCTCGCCCTTCCTCCCGCCTCGCCATCCCTCATCCTCGCCATCCCTCATCCTCGCCCTCCCTCATCCTCGCCATACCTCATCCTCGCCATCCCTCATCCTCGCCCTTCCTCCCGCCTCGCCATCCCTCATCCTCGCCATCCCTCATCCTTG
>NC_091549.1:1161263-1166263 GCF_042767895.1 Penaeus vannamei
ACTTTTATTATAATGATTATCATTATCATTATGATCATTATCATTACTATTATCATTATTATTCCTATCATTATCATTATTATCATTATCATTACCATTACCATTACCATTATCAATATTATTATCATATTATTACCATTAATAGTATCCTTATCATTATCATTTTTATCATTTTTTCATTATCATTATTATCATTTTTTCATTATCATCCTTATCATTATTAGTATTTTTTCATTATCATCATCATTATTACCATTATCATAATTATTACCATTATTATTACTCAAGGAAAGTAGAACTAGGTAGGTGCACTTCCATTTAGCTATTGAACCCAAAAATGAGATTTACTTTTTCCTTGGAGTATTCTGACGGCTGTAAATAGTAAGGAACTCTTCGTTATCGTTAATAACAGAGAGGATTTTTTGTTTTACTTCTGATAATTAAAACAATACCGAATAAATCACACAAATAGTTATGCCTCTAGGGATATCTAGCATCTCATGGTGTGCTCTCATTGGATAAACATGGTGACGTCATTAGCTCTGCCCCCGTTGTTGAACCCAACAATTTGTATATTTTAATGGTAAGTGTTTTTCAGTATATTTTCTTTGAAAATGGTTCAGTACTGACCATAGTAATAAAATTCGATAAAGAAACAAAAATAAAACAAAACTAATATTTAATATTTGCAATGAATAAAGCTGTTGGGGCGGGGCTTAACTCAGAAGTTACCAACTAGTATTTTAACCAAGATAGAGTGCTCATACCTGTATAGTTTCCTTATTACTGTTACTATTATCATCATTATCATCATTATTATTACCATCATTTTATTATTATTATTATTATCATTGTTATCAATATCATTATTATTGCATGTAGGGAAAACTGTACGCTGTGTATATAGGTTGACTTACCTCTATATTATAGCATTTAGCATTTCAAGGGCAATGAATGTTGATCGAAGTACAGCTATCTATGTAGGTCGTTGACAGGGATAAATAATTACTTGAAGAGATCTTTCGCAGCAAAACAAAACAAGAAAAATGGATTATCATAATATATATTTTTCCTTTTTTCTTTGTTCACCAGACGTAGTGTACAGAAATCAACGATTTTTTTTATCAAAATATCTCACTGAATCAAAAGTTATTTTCTATTTTCAACCATTGGTTCTAATGAGATTCCTTATCATTTAGTCGCCTAGATTATATGATTATGGACGTGATAACATGGGTAAGTTTCACGCCTTTAGAGTAGTTGAAGTATATAGATTAGTAAGATAAATAACAGCAATACTATGCCTCTGATAATGAGAGTAATGATAATGTTAATACTATTGATACCGATAATAATGACAATAATAATTATTATTATCATTATTATCATAATGAATATGATAGCAATGTTGATATTAATGATGATGATCATCATACTTATGGTGATCATTATTATTATCATTATTATTGTTACCATTATTACTATTATCATGATTACTTTTATTGGTATGTTTATCATTATTATCATTATTATTAGCATGATTATTATTCTTATTATGATTTAATTGTCATTGTCATTACCATCATTATCGTTATTATTATCATTATCGTCATCATTATTACGTTTATTACGTTTTCATGATTATCATTACCATTACCATTATCATTATGACTATGATAATAATACAGTTATAATAATAACAATAAAATTATAATCATTCCAATTGTAACAGTAATGATAATAATAACATTGGTAATAATAATATGATAATGATAACAGCAAGCTCCCTAAGGATCTTTGCCAGTACACCAGTATATTACTACAGAATTTACATCCATTAAATACCCTTTTGCAACAGATGATAGCCACAGAGGAAGCTGAAGACGTAATGATACAGCCATAGTGTAAAAAGAAACACTTACGGCCGGTTTGTTAAAATTGTGCGAGAGTTGACCCAATGAATATTCGTATATATTGACATGCCGATGCACAGAAATAATTGTATATCTGTCTATCAGTTATGTATATATTTTTTTGTCTATTGGTGGGCATGTTTAGACTGATAGATGTGCATTTATTTCAGTAGATAGGCTTATATAATGAGAGTTCATTGTGTCGGCGGTAAATGGAGACTTTTCGAATAAAAACCGTGCTCCTTTTCAGGGTCAAAATGCAGTGGGCGTTTTTCGTCGCATTTTGTCACCCGCTTTATTGTCTTCAGGAAGGATTTAAATTTTAAACTGAATTTGAAGAATCAACTTGACCATCAACTCAAAAGGGATAAAGTCTTTAACAATGCAATTAGTGAACTATAATTAGCGATTTTGTTCAGAGAGTAAAGAAGCAAATCCTTGACAAGTGATCATAATAATGATAATCAAGGGGTATATTTCATTAAGGTTTCACGAAAGTAAAATTGTTACTGAGATGTTTTCAGTCGTTATCTTGAGAGTCCAGAAAGTTTATGAACGAAAATATGTCGTCACTCACTTTATGCAATATGAGAAGTTGCATAAAAATTTAAGGAACGAAAGATTATAATGTTAAGGAGAATTTATGTAAAATTCTTTTAGTTTTTGTTGCTGTTGCTTGTTGCCCAACGAACTGATGGCAATGATTAGGGTCACTGTTGTATTGATAATAATACTGATATTAAGAATGTATGATTATATTGAAAAAAGTAAAAGTAAACTAAGAATGATGATAATGATAATGGTAATCATTATCATCGTTAACATTATCATTATCATTATCATCATTATCATTATCACCACCATTATTATCAATATCATTATCATCATCATTATGATTATCATTATCATAATTATCATATCTTTATTATTGTTATCATTATTATTGTTTCCATTATTACCGTTATTATCATCACTATTATTCATATCATTGCTACCATTGTTATAGATATCATTATCATTATTATCATTATTATTATCATTGTTATATTCAGTGCTATTATATTATCATCAACACTATAATCATCAATATAATCATTAAAATATGATCATTATTACTGTTATTATCAGTTATCATTATCATCATTATTAATAGTTTGGTTGTTGCTATTATTACTGTCACCATCATTACTGTTATTATTTATGTAATCATTATCTTCTACGATCATCATTATCATTATGATTAACATTATTATTTTCATTATCATTAACTGAAACATCTGATTAAAAAAACTATCTTAAAAGGAATATTGTTCATGAAGTGTAAATAATGTAAAGTATATGATACGAGTAGTCTTGTGTACTAAATTCCATTTTTGTTTATAAATGAAGCTTAAAAAATGCATCATTGTCGTTATAATCATTATCCTCATCGTTGTTAATGTCATCATTGTGATTATCATTATCATTATAGTTATCGCTATCAATGATATTATCATTATCATTATTATTAGTAGTATCTTTGATATTAATATCATCATCGTCACCATTACCATCATTATTATCATCGTTATTGTTCCCATGATCATCACTGCTATCATCATTACTATTATCATCGGCGTTGTTCTTATCTTTGTGCTTATCTCCAGGCTATAGATATGTGTTCCCAAATAAATCTTTATTACTCCATTTATCTCCAGAATAGGGATATGCGTTCCTAAATAATTCTTCATTACTTCACATATCTCCAGGCTATAGATACGCGTTCCCAAATAAATCCCCATCACTTTATACAATACACTTTATACTATAGATATGCGTTCCCAAATAAATCCCCATCACTTTATACAATACACTTTATACTATAGATAAGCGTTCCGAAATAAATCTTCATTACCTTATATACCTCCAACCTATAGATATGCGTTCCCAAATAAATCGCCAATACTTTATATAACTCCAAGCTATATATATGCATTCCCAAATTAATCTTCATTGCCTTATATACCTCCATGCTATGGATCTGCGTTCCCAAATAAATCCATTACATGTATACGTCTCCAGACTACAGATCTGCGTCTCAAAATAAATCCCCAATATTTTATACATCTCCAACCTATAGATATGCGTTCCCAAATAAAATCACCATTACTTTATATAGATCCAGGCTACAGATCTGCGTTCCCAAATAAATCTTCATTGCCTTATATACCTCCAAGCTATGGATCTGCGTTCCCAAATAAATCCATTACATTTATACGTCTCCAGACTACAGATCTGTGTCCCAAAATAAATCCCCATTACGTTATACATCTTCAACCTATATATCTGCGTTCCCAAATAAATCCCCATTACTTTATACATCTCCAACTTATAGATATGAGTTCCCAAATAAAATCCCCATTACTTGATAGAGATCCAGGCTACAGATCTGCGTTCCCAAATAAATCCCCATTACATTTATACAGATCCAGGAGAAAACATGCGTTCCTGAATCCATTACTTTATACATCTCCCTGAGAGGGATATGCGTTCCCAAATAAATCCCCATTACTTAATACAGACCCTGGCTACAGATGTGCGTTCCCAAATAAATCTTTATTGCCTTATATACCTCCAGCCTATAGATCTGCGTTCCCAAATAAATCCCCATTACATTTATACATCTCCAGGAGAGGGATATGCGTTCCCAAATAAATCCCCATTACTTTATACATCTCCAACCTATAGATATGCGTTCCCAAATAAATCTTGCCTTCTTCTTCTTCCTCCACCTCCTCCTCCTCCTCCACCTCCTCCTCCTCCTCCTCCTCCTCCTCCTCCTTCCTCCCTCCTTCACCTTCTCCTCCTCCTCCTCCTCCTTCTTCTTCTTCTTCTTCTTCTTCTTCTTCTTCTTCTTCTTCTTCTTCTTCTTCTTCTCCTCCTCCTCCCCCCTCCCCCTCCCCCTCCTCCTCCTCCTCCTCCCTCCCTCCTCCTCCTCCTTCCACCTTCTCCTCCTCCTCCTCCTCCTCCTTCTTCTTCTTCTTCTTCTTCTCTTCTTCTTCTTCTTCTTCTCCTCCTCCTCCTCCTCCTCCTCCTCCTCCTCCTTCC
>NC_091549.1:1178763-1181263 GCF_042767895.1 Penaeus vannamei
GTTCCTTAAATTGATTACAATAAGAAAACAACCAAGTTTTATGTTGTTGTTGTTGCTGTTGTTGTTTTTTGTCACAGGTAAAGCACAAACGCACCAATTTGCTTCGGTATCAACCTACGTTTCTCTGATGCCTGAATTAAAAATAATTCCATACGTCTCGGTATAACTACGACAACCTCTCATAAAACCACTTATTAGTCACTTATCCCGTGTGATTGAGGGTTTGGCGAGATTTTAGTCCCAACCGCACACGAACTCGCCTGCAAAGAGGTCAGCTCACGGGTGAGGTTGCACCGTTGCAGCAGCGCCACGACGAGCAACATTGCGCAACGCTGACCTAAGGACTAAGAAGCAACAACAGTGACAATAATAACTACAACTACTACAACAATAACTACAATGATTACAGCAACAATAACAACAACAACGAAAACAATACAACAATAACCACAACAACTGCTACAACAATAACAACAACAGTGACAAAAACAACAACACTGACAACTACAACAATACAACAACTACTACAACAATAACAACAGCAACAACAACAGTGACAAAAACAACAACACTGATAACTACAACAATAACTACAACAACAACAACAGTGACAAAAACAACGACACTGATAACTACAACAATAACTACAACAACTGCTACAACAATAACAACAACAACAACAGTAACAAAGACAACAACAAGGAACCAGGCCGACGCTGAGCGCCACAAGAAAGTGTCGCAGGAATCGGCACAAAGGCCGTTCCTCGCGACGGCAAAAACGCCAAGACTCGACAGCGCGCGGACGTGTCTTGCGGCCACGTCCTCGTCCTCGTCCTCGTCTTCGTCCTCGTCCTCGCCCTCGATATTGTCATCGTCATCGCCATCGCCCTCGTCCTTGTCATCATCATTGTCATCGTTATCGGCATCGTCCTCGTCCTCACCTTCACCCCTTCCTCACCCTCATCCTCATCCTCCTTATCCTCTTCCTCATCCTCGCCCTCACCTTCTCCTTCACCCTCGACCTCGTCCTCGTCCTCACCCTCCCCCCTCGCCCGAACCCTCACCTCCTCCTTCACCCTCGCCCTCGCCCTCGTCATCACCCCCCCTCGCCCTCGTCCTCGCCCTCACCTTCACCCTCGCCCTCGTCCTCACCTTCACCCGCCTTCACCCTCGCCCTCGTCCTCGCCCCCCACCCCCCCCCCCCTCGCCCTCGCCACTCCCACCGCCTGCAACTGCAAATACATAAGCAATAGCAAACTCTCGAGTCCTTGCATCACCGCCTGTCTTCATCCATCATCTCACCTGCGCCTTGCTTCCATTCTCCTCCTCCTCCTCCTCCTCCTCTTCCTCTTCCTCTATCTTCACCATCTCCTCTTTCTCCCCCTCCTCGTCTTCATATTCCTCTTCCCCCTGTTCTTCTTCTTTTTCTTCTTCATCCTCCTCCTCCGTCTCCAAGTACTCCGGCTCGTCCTCCACCTCGTCTTCTTCCTCCTCCTCCTCCTCCTCCTCTTCCTCTTCCTCTATCTTCACCACCTCCTCTTTCTCCCCCTCCTCGTCTTCATATTCCTCTTCCCTTCTTCTTCCTCCTCCGTCTTCATCTCCACCTCCTCCGATTCCGACTCGTCCTCCACCTCGTCTTCCTCCTCCACTTCCTCCCTCCTTCTCCTCCTCCTCCTCCTCCTCCTCCTCCATCCTCCTCCTTTCTCCTCCTCCTCCTCTCCTCATACTCCTCCTCCTCTCCCTCCTCTCTCTTCTCCTCCTCTTCCTTCCTCCTCCTCCTTTCCTCCTTCATCTCCTCCTTCTTCCTTCCGATTCCGACTCCTCCTCCTCCTACTCCTCTCCTTCTCCTCCTCCTCCTCCTCCTTCTCTTTTCTTCTTTCTTCTCCTCCTCCTCCCTCTCCTCCTCTTCCTTCCTTCTCCTCCTTCACCTCCTCCTCTTTCTTCCTTCTCCTCCTTCTCCTCCTCCTTCTCCTCCTCCTCCTCCTCCCTCCTCGTCCTCCTCCTCCTTCTCCTCCATCAATCTCTTTTCTCTTCTTCATTCTTCTTCATCTTCTTCTCTCTTCTTCTTCTTCCCTCCTTCTTCTTCCTCCTCCTCCTCCTTCCTTATTATTATTATTATTTCCTTTATTATTATTATTATTCCTTATTATTATTATTATTATTATTATTATTCCTTCCTCCTCCTCCTTCCTCCTCCTCCTCCTTCCTCCACTCTCCTCCTCCTCCACCTCCTCCTCCTCTTCTCCACCTCCTCCTCCTCCTCCTTCTTCTCCTCCTCCTTCTCCTCCTTCTCCTCGTCCTCCTCCTCCTCACACACTCATCCACACCTCCCTCCATCAATCTCTTTTCTTCTTCTTCTTCTTCTACGACCACTACATCTGTCTTTCTTCTCGCTTTCTGTGAATTTGTAAGTTTCATGGGTCATTTTTCTCCGCTCTTTCTTCGTCTCTCTGTCTGTCCTGTTTGCTCTATCTATCTATTTATCTGTCTGTCTATCTTT
>NC_091549.1:1186263-1188763 GCF_042767895.1 Penaeus vannamei
CCTCAGCGTGGACAGGGGCGCAGATAGCCTGTCCCCGCCCGTGTGTACGTTGAACACCTGTTAATTGGCCACGCAGGTAGAGCAGACCTATAATGAGTGGGGTGCTTGAGGCTCCAGTAAGGAAAGAAGAGGAAATGTGTGTGTGTGTGGGGGGGGGAGTGTGTGTGTGTGAGTGTGTGGGGGGAGTGTGTGTGTGTGTTTGTGTGTGTGTCTGAGTGTGTGTGTGAGTGTGGGGGGGGGGGGAGTGTGTGTGTGTGTGTGTGTGTGTGTGTGAGTGTGTGTGTGTGAGTGTGAGTGTGTGTGTGTGTGTGTGTGTGTGTGTGTGTGTGTGTGTTGTATATGTATGTGCTTGTTTTGTGTGTTTATGTTTTTGATAGTTTTGTTGTTGTTTTGTAAGTTCTTTGCATTTGTAGCCGTTTCGTATAATGTGCTTTACAAGTTTGTTTTTGTTTTTTTCTTATTCGATTTTTTTTCTAATTATTGGAAATGTTATGGTGTCACGGTAGTTATAAGTTAGCCATTGAGAATACTCCAATCATCCCATTCATAAGATATTAATCCATTATGCTAAAAAAAAATTTGCTTTCGGGAATTGCAATGTTCTATTCGCAAACTATTTCTAAAGATGCGTGATTTTGTTGTTCAAATTCATACCTTCAAGAATTACAATTTTTCTCATTCACAAGTTACTAAAAGTTATGTAGTTTTCTTGTTTGGATTTCTATTTCCGTGAAGTGCGGTGTTCTCTTCCATAAGTTATTTAAAATGCTTTTATTCTAACGTTTATTTATGTATTTTCAAGAATTCCAAAAGCTATTCTGGAGAGATTTAAGAAACATTTTTAAAGATTCATGCACTCGAGAATTCCAGTGTAAACTATTCATAAATAAATAGATATATTTTTTTCTTCTTCTTCTTCATCTTCTTCTTCTTCTTCTTCTTCCTCTTCTACTTTTCTTTTCTTTTTATTTTCTTTTTCTTTTTTTTTCTTTTTTAAGGTAGTGTTCATCTTCAGATTTATTCTTCCGAGATTGTTCAACACACTAAGTATTTGAAACCAGAGTATATGGAGATAAAGGATCGAGAGTTGTCGTTAGATGAGATTAAAGAAGAGAAAGAGAAATAGAAGGAAAGAAAATTAGAGGGTGAGAAAGAGAGGAAAGCAAATCGCATGGATTATAAAGGTTTTGGGAAAGGCGAAGAGAGGGAAAGATAGAGAAGAGGAGATATAAGGGTTCGTAATAGACAGAGGAAGAGACATACCAACAGACAGAGGAAACAGAGGCAGGCTGACTAAGAGAGAGAAGGAGAGAGAGAGAGAGAGAGAGAGAGAGAGAGAGAGAGAGAGAGAGAGAGAGAGAGAGAGAGAGAGAGAGAGGGGAAACAGAAACACAGAAAAACAAAGAGAGAGAAACAAGAGAGAGAGAGAGAGAGGAGAGAGAGAGAGAGAAACAGAAACGAGGAGGGCAAAGAACAGACAAGAAAAAAGGAGAAAGAGAAAAACAGTCAGAGAGACAGGCAGACAGAAACAGAAAAAAACGAGAGACAACGAAAGAGAGAAAGAGAGAATGGAAAAGAAAAGATAGAGAAAGCGAGAAGAAAATATAAAGAAAGAAGGAAAGAAAGAGAGCAAGAGAGGAACAGACAGCCACACAGGCAGAGAGACAGAAACCCAGACAGACAGACAAACACGCACGTGATGAAAGACAATTATAAAAAAAGAATTTTACTTGTTTTATTTCATTACCATTCTACAGCAACAATAATGATAAAAGTCATAATGAAAATAATAATAATGATAATAATAATTATTATTATCTTATCATTATTATCTTATCATTATTATCTTATCATTATTATTATTATCATTATTATTATAGCGGTAAAGATAATAATAGTAATAATAATGATAATGATAATTATGATCACAAAGATAGTAACAAAGATGCTAATGATGATGATGATAGCAAAAACAATATTAATGATAATAAGGATACCAATGATATTATTATTGTCATTATCATTATCATCATTACTATTATCATTATTACTAGTCATTGTTTCCATTGTTATTATTATTACTTGCCATTACCCTTTCTATCATTACTATCATTACCATTCCTATTATTATCATTACTGTTACAATTATTATTTCCTTATTATTACTATTGTTTTCATTATTATTGCTGTTACCATTACCATTATATCTATTTTCATTTTCATTATCATTGTTATTATTATCATCCTCATTATTATCATTATCTTTCAACTCTTTTTTATTATCATTTTTATCATTCTTATGACCATTATTATCATGAAGCTAATGATGTGAATAAAAATAATAATAATAATAATAATGACAATGAATATGACAAAGCCACTAATTATGATTTATAACAAACAATAATGGTGATAATAAAAAAAGTGTGAATTATAATAATAGTAAACACACAAATGAATCTGCAGGTCTATACATACGTAATGTGTATGCTAATGAGAA
>NC_091549.1:1198763-1201263 GCF_042767895.1 Penaeus vannamei
TCGAAGGTTGAGCGCGAGAATCTTGAGAGCGAGGTCTTGAGAGATCACGTCGGCGGAAGCGATTCGTCATCTCGGAAGAGGAACAACATTGGTGACGGCGTCACGAGGAATCGGCAGGCAAGGAGGGACAGTTCTTTGCCAGGGTCACCAGCACGGCAGCGGGTGTGGTGAGTGAGCGTAGCGAGATGCACGGGAGGAACGTGGGCGGCGATCACCAGCGGACGGGGTCGGGGCGGCGGACACGGCCGGAGTAGCAACGCGAGAACAGGAGAGCGTCGGCAGGTGATGCGGCGGTGAGGACGCGTTCGGCGGTAGTCACCAGCGGACGAGGCGGCGGACACGGTGGCCGGAGTTGCAGCGACGTGCAGTAGAGAAACATGTGGGAGTGTCGGTGCAGGTGATACGGCGGCGAGGACGTCCGTGAGATGGGCTCGCTTAACGGGCGAGCGAAACTTGTGCGTCAGGGCACGGCGGCGAGGGGACGACGTGGTGATCCGAGAGTCGAGGTCAGCAGTGGCGTTTCAGCACGGGCGTCTGGCTCTTGGGGACAACAGGGACGGGAACAACAGTACCATGTCTTGGCGACCAGAAGACATAATGCCATTATCTCAGTATCTCCAGGGAGTTACAATATCAACACGAACTCATAGTGATTAGGAAATAACTGGAAGAAGCAACGTGTCAGAAGTATTGGGAACAGAGGGTGTTAATTGCAACATTTACCTGAGAGATAGGAGGCAGTAACAAACAAACGTGAGATTGTAGGACAAAATCTCGTGGAAATTGCGAGTTTATAAAGAGCCATGCAAGATAAAGGAATGATTCTCCGTGTCATTAGTTTGTAGAATTCACGTGCAAGAGATCAGAGGGCAACAGATATACTTGTAAAAGTGAGGGTAGATAAATCATAGAACACATTTCTTCAGGGGGAAATGAGAGTAGTTGCGTGCAAAAATGCTGGATTAATCTTCGAAAATGAAGGGTAGTTGCATGCGTTAGGCTAAAGGAAGAACTTTCCCTATTAAGAGAATTACTGAAGACATGCAAAAATGCAGGAAGAATTTCCTGGGAAAAATAGCTCATTATGAATGAACTGGAACTTTGCATCGTGGAGATTCAGAAATCATTACGACAGAGTAAAGGAAAACGAACTAAGTACTCATAGGTAGACAGAACTACAGAGAAATTAACGTAATCATGCTAACCACAGGGCATGAGTGAGGCGCGATCGGAGTGAGGGGAGACATGCTAGTTAAGGGGAGACAGATGCCAGTGAGGGGAGATCTCGTTTTCTTATGCGGGAGGAACACCAGGTGTTCGCGAGGAGCGAGAGGAAATCAGACACTTCACTTCACAGGGGATTTCCTAAGCAAATGAGAACAGCGAGGATAAAAGAAACTCACTCTTGAGGTACTGGCAGGGCAGTGTAGATTGATGTTGCTGCATCAGGCGACTCGTGCAGTAACTGTTGAGGACTGCGGCAGGTGCGCAGAGGGGAGTAGTGACAGCAGGGAAGACTGGCTTCGTACTTGGTGTCGGAAGTCTTGAAGTGACAGAGTTCGATAAGAGTTTCTTTTGCTTCCAGGAGTCGATAATCTTGGTAGAGATAACTTGGTAACTTCCTCGTGAAGTTGATCTTCAGAGTACTTGGACGATGTCTTCGGAGGGCGGCGCGTGGTGCGGCAATCTTCTTCGGAGGGCGCGTGGTGCGGTAATCTTCGGAGGGCGCGTGGTGCGGCAATCCCAGCGTGATGCCACCACTTGTAATGTATGTAGTGGGAGGAAGGAGGCGTCCCACCCCCCACTATTATTACTTGTTGTTTGGTAGGTCGTGGCTGAGCGGTAAGGCAGTAGTAAGTAAGTACTGACGTACTCTGAAGATGTTGGTCTGAAGTTAAACTTGTCGCAGTTTTCTTGTCTTTATTCTGGGTAACTGGTACAGAGGGCAAAGCAGGTGCCCAGGGATGAGCACGTCCTGCCGAGCCTGCGAGGGCGAGCGGTCTGAGGTAGATGGCACAGGAATTGCCATGAACGAAGTTCGTTTTGAGACAATATACAATGGAAAAACATGAAAGAATATGGATGAACATAATTTCAGAGATATTAGGTCACATGACCGTTTCGTGGAGAGGAACAAGGGTATGGTTGACATGATATCAGCATGTTTTTACAATCCAAACATTGTGGTTATGGGACAGACTGGCTGACTATACATGAAACATAGAACATTTGAATATCAATGGTAAAATCAGTTACATACATCGTGATTCAGAATAAGCATTTTATAAGAAACATTTTGAGTATAAACATGACATATTTATACTTGAAGACAACAGAATAAATGCATGGAAAATGTATGAGTAATAAGGGTCAGATTAGCGTGTTCTACGGTCACTTCGTCAATGTCGGGCACGGGGCAGGTTGAAGTACTTGTGAAATAAGAACACATGGCTTTCGTGGTATGCGAGGGGTGAGCGACGAGGGGAGCAGGTCACTAAAG
>NC_091549.1:1206263-1214415 GCF_042767895.1 Penaeus vannamei
CCACTCCCCCAACTTACTCCCTTACCCCCTAATATCCTACCCCCCTCCCCCCGGCAATCCACCCACTTACCACCCCTCCTCCCCCACCCCCACCCCTAATACTCCACCCACTCCCCCAACACTCCCCTTACCCCCCTAATATCCTACCCCCCCCACCCCCCGCAATCCACCTCCCCACCCCCCCACCCTAATACTCCACCCACTCCCCCAAACACTCCCTTACCCCCTAATATCCTACCCCCACCCCCACCCCCGCAATCCACTCCCCCCCCACCCCCCCTCCTTTCTAACGAGACTGTCACGTGATCCGTTTCTTGTACTCTTAACGGATAGGGTCGAGTTCCCTTGAGCACAGGAGGCGCTCAGCCACTGTGTGAGATCCTTCCTCATCCTTGCCACTTCCTCCTCCCCTTTCTTATCCTCATCCTCCTCGTTCTCTTCCCTTTCCTCTTCTTATTATTATTCCTCTTCTTCTTCCTTCTACTCTTCTTCTTTATCTTCATCTTTCTCCTTCCCTTCTTCTTCTTCCTTCTACTCCTCCTTTTCTTCATCTTCCTCCTACTCTTCTCTCTCTTCTCTTTATCTTCATCTTCCTCCTTCTCCTCCTCTTCTTCCTCCTACTTCTCTTCTTCTTCATCTTCATCTTCTTCTTCTTCTTCTTCCTCCTCCTCCTCCTTCACCCCAGCCCCCCTTCCCTCTCTCTTCCCCCTTCCCTACACCCACTCCTGATCCCTCCTCCTTCCTTCTTCCTCTTCCTCCACCAGTCCCTCCTTTTTCCTCCTCCTCCTCCTCTTCTTCCTCTTCTCCTCCCTCCTTCTCCCAGCCCCCTTCCTCCTCCTTCCCCTACTCCCTTCCCCCTCTTCTTCCTCCTCCTCCTCCTTCTCACCCAGCCCCCATCCTCTCCTTCCCTTCCCCTACCCCATCCCCTCCTTCCTTCCTCCTTCCCTCCACCAGCCCTCCTTTCTCCTCCTCCTCCTCTTCTTCCTTCTTCCTCCCTTCCCTTTCTCCCAGCCCCCTTCCTCCCCTTCTTCCCCTACTCCCCCCTTCCCCTCTTTCTTCCTCCTCCTCCTCCACCAGACCCCTTTTTTCCTCCTCCTCCCACCAGACCCCTTTTTCCTCCTCCTCCTCCTCCTTCTCCCTCCTCCTCCCTCCTCTCTTCTCCTCCTTCCTCCTCCCTCACTCCCCTCCCCTTCCTCCTTCCTCCTCCTCCTCCTTCTCCCAAGCCTTCCCTTCCTCTCCTTCCCCCTACCCCTTCCCCCTCTTCCTCCTCCTCCTCCTCCTCCTCCCTCCTCCTCCCTAGCCCCCTTTTTTTCCCTCCCTCCCTCCCTCCCTCCCTCCCCCTCCCTCCCCCTCCTTCCCTCCTCCTCCCCTCCCCCTTCCCCTACCCCACCCCCTCCTCTTCCTCCTCCTCCACCAGCCCCCTCTTTTTCCTCCTCCCTCCTCCTCCTTCCTCCTCTTCCTTTTTCCTTCCCTCCCCCAGCCCCTTTTTCCTCCCCCCTCCTCCTCCTCCCCTCCTCCTTCCTTCCTTCACTTTCCAGCCCCCTTTTCCTTCCTTCCTTTTCCCTCCTCCTGCCTTCCTTCCTTCTTCTTCTCCTCCTCCTCCTCCTCCCCTCCTCTCTTTCTCTCTATTCCTCCCTCCCTCATAAACCACGCGCTGTGAGGGATATCTGTGCCAATGCTTCCTCGGGAGGAAATTGCCTCATGTGATTCATTTATGCGTATCGCTCTTGCCTTATGAGGAGGAGTGTGAGGAGTGGCCCGAACCTCACTCTCTCTCGCTCGCTCTCTCTCTCTTTCTTTCTGTCTTTCTCTCTCTCTCGCTCTCTTTCTTTCTTTCTTTCTCTCCTCTCTCTCTCTCTCTTTCTCTCTCTTTCTCTCTCTGTCTCTCTCTGGCTCTCTCTTTCTCTCTCCCTCTCTCTCTCTCTCTCTCTCTCTCTCTCTCTCTCTCTCTCTCTCTCTCTCTCTCTCTCTCTCTCTCTCTCTCTTTCTCTCTCTTTCCCTCTCTCTCTTTCCTCTCGCGCACTCGCTCTCGCTCTCTCCTCTCTCTCTCGCCTCTCTCTCTCCCGCCTCTCGCTCTCTCTCTCTCTCTCTCTCTCTCTCTCTCTCTCTCTCTCTCTCTCTCTCTCTCTCTCTCTCTCTCTCTCTCTCTCTCTCTCTCTCTCTCTCTTTCTCTCTCTCACTCCCTCTCTCTCTCAACTCTGCTCTCGCTCTCGCTCTCGCTCTCTCTCTCTCTCTCTCTCTCTCTCTCTCTCTCTCTCTCTCTCTCTCTCTCTCTCTCTCTCTCTCTCTCTCTCTCTCTCTCTCTCTCTCAAAGAATCACACACACACACACCAATCAACCACAAACAAGTATACACACTAACGCCAAACACACACGCACACACACACACAAGCACAAAACAAGCACACAAAACAAACAAACAAACAAACAAGCACAAGAGATGTAACACGAAGCAAAATATAAATTAGATTCTTTTTCTTAATTCTTTTTTTCTCTCTCTCCTCATTTTTTCATCGCTCGTTTCCAGAGCGCCCGCGGGCATGATGACTAAGGCGGGCTGTGGGCGGCGGAGGTAGATGCCACGCCCATCTGCCTTCCCTCAGCACGCTCTCGCCTCTGATGGAGAAGGAGGAAGCGGAGGAGAAGAAGAGAGGAAGGTTAAAAAGAAGCTGATGAAACGAAGGAAGGGAGAGAGAGAGAGAAGGATTAGTAAATATATATATATATATATATATAAATATATATATATATATATATATATATATATATATATATATATATATATATATATATATATATATATATATATATATATATATATATATATATATATATATATATATATATATATACGCACACACACACACACACACATCTATATATATATTCACACATATGTGTGTGTGCGCAACCTATAGAACAACTGGTACAGTTGAGTTACAAACAAGCACCATGCCCTATAAGACTAGATTTACGGGCATGATATACGAGGTACGAGGGTATGTGGAAGGCGAACGGCATGGTAGGTGGAGACAGCTGGCGACGCCCCCCCTCCCCCCCTCCCCTCCCCCCACCTCTCGTTCCTGCGGCCACGGGAGAGAGAACGTTCTATCTCAAGGTCCTCAAGAGATAATTCTCGCGAGATGGGGAGATGGTGCCAAAGATCTCACGCACTCATACACTTTTTTAACATTCGTTGTTGAATTGAAGTCTTTCCCCATTTTTTCAGGTCGTATTTGAAGTTGTTTGAGACATTTCATGATGGGGAGAGGGTGGGCCATACCCTACCACGCTCGCCCAGTGCGGGTTGGGAGGTGTTCTTAGAGTATTTTACAACAATGACAATTCTTTTCACGTCCCCCCAATCCACAGGGAATAAAGATTATGAAAATAGCAGCAGTTTAATCTTTGTACAATTTTTAAAAGATGATAATGTATAATCTTTGGCAAATCCACATAGTTTTTGATATTTGGTGTATCAGTGAATAACAGAGAAAAATACGTTGATAATGATGATATGATGATCATCACTAAATCATGATCATTAATAATACAGCTGATAATGTCCATGGTAATGATAATGATGACATCAGAATATATATTTATCAACATGATTATTATCATTAATCTAATCATCACTATTGTTGCCATTATGACTTAAATTATTATTAAAGCTACCGTGATCATCACTGTAACATTATTACTATTCTTCTTCTTTCGTTGTAGCAGGAGTAATAGTTTTGATATCATAATTATGGTAATAACATCCACGATAATAACAATGCAGTCATCAGAAATAACACTAATAACATAATGACTCCACTGACAACAATAGCACTGGCTGTAGTGATTAAGAAGGAAATAATTTAAAGAAAACTGCTCAGAACGAGAGAAACACTTCCCAACACAGCAGTCACAAGCATGAATCACACACGTCACCAAAACAAGAACAGGAATTTCTTGGTAATTGTTCACTTAGCCTTGATAGTAGGTCTTTAAAGGATAGAAAGCTTGATGAACGAAACATCTATGTAAACGGAGATTTGATTTGTTTATGTGTATAACAGAAGGGAGATGAAGGAAGGGTGAAGAAAGAAAGTTGAGGAGCCTTGCTGGGAGAGAGATAGAAAGAATTGATGGGAGGAGAGAGAATGAATATTCATGGAGAGAGAGAGAGAGTTAGAGATATTGCTGGAGAGAGAGAGATAGAGATATTGATGGAGAGAGAGAGAGAGAGATAGAGATATTGATGGAGAGAGAGAGAGAGATAGAGATATTGATGGAGAGAGAGAGAGAAGAGAGAGGAAGGGAGGTAGACAGGGAGGAAGAGAGAGAGAGAGGAAGGGACGAAGAGAAAGAGAGAGAGACTGTTATTAAAAAAGACAGACAGACAGACATATCCTTCCAGTCCCTCCTCCTCTTATAATTTCAACTAATATCTGATTACATTTGCATTCACCGAAGAGATAAAAGTATGCACACTCACTATCGGAATTTTCACTTTGCTTTATCATCCTTAAGAGGCAAATGATGAGACCGCTGTTTCTACGTTCTGATTAGATCATTTATTAGGGTTAAAGCAAGAGGTACATTCAAGAAAAACGACAGTGAGAGAGAAAAGACAAAAAGGGGAAGAGAGAGAGAGAGAGAGAAAGACAAATAGGGGAAGAGAGAGAGAGAGAGAGAGAAAGACAAAAAGGGGAAGAGAGAGAGAGAGAGAGAGAGAAAAAAAGAGGGAAGAGAGAGAGAAAAAAATTATAAAGGTAGGGAGAGAGAAAGGGGGGGGGGGGAGGAAGAAGAAATGAAAAAAAGGAGGGAGGGAGGGAGTGGGAGGAAGTAGAAGGAAAGAGAGAGAGAGAAGAAAGAAAGAGAGAGAGTGAGAGAAGGAAGAGAGAAAATATAAAAGTTTACCAAATGAAGCGTTGTCATGGACACCTTTTAGGTCGCCAGCAAGATGGGTATCCCTAGCTATCCCCCCCCCCTCCCTCTAAACCACGCCAAACAGTGCATGGCGATTCGGTGCTTGGATTAGGAGACACAGGCTACACATTTTCGTCACGTGATCTTGCCCCTTAAGTCCTCAACCCGAGCCCATTTGACTGGAATTGGATCGGGTGAGTCCACGCACTGCCTTCCAGAACCTATTGAACATAACGGAGGACTAAGAGGCATAGAGGAAGATGATAGCATGGAAGTGCAGAAATGGAGTATTAGTAGATATACAGTGTGTGCAAGGGCATTCTGCATACGTCGATAGCACCAGCAGAGATCTAAGACAAAATGAAGACAAGGAGTTGAAGACACAGGACCGTTTTATAGACATGTATAGTACCAAGGAAAAACAAAGACATGGAGAGACTGGGCGGAAGTATCTGCTACCAAGAAGGACCAGGACAAGGAAGGCAAGGCTGTGGGGACACCAGTCACCTGGGAACACTGAGGATGTGTGGATGTCAAGGACTACGAGGACATGGAAGTCAACAAGGTCAACAAATCCAGTGCAGATGAGGACTTTGTAAGCCAATTGATATGAGGCATTGAACAAAATATCCTCATGAACACCTTAGACCCACCAGAGAAGAGGTCGCCTCAGCCCTACCAAGCTAAAGACAGCACCCATATCCTAGCAGCAGGTTGTTATGTGCTGAACCGCATTCATGTTGACAAATGTAGAAAGGTAAGGATGAGAATTAATATCCTAACAATACAAGAGATGTATTTGACCGATTTCGAATATCTCTTCTACACAAATATTCGTATTTCTGAAGAAGATCTATTCGAAATATATTCGAAACCGACCAAACTACACCTCTTGTATTGCGAAGATATTCATTCTCATCCAGACCTTCCCACAGTGTTGCTTGCTGTTCATTTTGGCGGACGCAATTTGCATGATTTCCACGTGATCCTGCCACCTCCTCCTCTCTCGGCCCTTCGTCCGACTCGCCCTCTCGCCTCGCCTTCGGGGTCTTGTCCTTCGGTTCGGCCTTTTTGGACATCCTGACGCCGTGCTTTCTCTTGGGATAGAGCACCTGCAGCCGAGAGAAGGACCGCTCGAACCAGATCACGGAGGGAGATAGAGAGAGAGAAGAGAGAGGGGGAGAGTGGAGAGAGGTAAAGATAGAGAGAGATAAAGAGAAACTGATGAAGAGGGAGAGAGAGAGAGATACATCGGCAAGCAGATTGAAACAGAAAAAGAATAAAAAATTATCAAATCAAACAGAGGAAGAACGAGCACAGGAAAGCGAGCGACAACGGGGAGGTTTGCCCGATGACGTAACAGCCCTTTATGTGCCAGGGATTCCTTCGGGTATCGCTTCCTCGCGCCCCCTCGCCCCCCCCCCCCCCCCCCGCCGGACTGGCCTCGGTTCCTTCGGTCGCTTGGGCCCCTTCGCTCCCTCGCGCCCCCTCGCCCCCCCGCCGGGCTGCCTCGGTTCCTTCGGTAGCTCGGGCCCCCTCGGTTCCTCGCTTCCTCGCGCCCCCTCGCCGGGCTGCCTCGGTTCCTTCGGTCGCTCGGGCCCCCTCGGTTCCTTCGGTCGCTCGGACCCCTCGCTTCCTCGCGCCCCCTCGCCCCCCCGCCGGGCTGCCTCGGTTCCTTCGGTAGCTCGGGCCCCCTCGGTTCCTCGCTTCCTCGGTTCGTCGCTCGGGCCCCCTCGCTTCCTCGCGCCCCCTCGCCCCCCCGCCGGGCTGCCTCGGTTCCTTCGGTCGCTCGGGCCCCCTCGCTTCCTCGCTTCCTCGCCGGGCTGGCCTCCGTTCCTTCGGTCGCTCGGGCCCTCTCGCTTCCTCGCCCCCTCGCTGTACGCGCCCCCTCGCCCCCCCCCCCGCTGGGCTGCCTCCGTTCCTTCGGTCGCTCGGGCCCTGGACTCCCGACTCGCCATTACGCCAGCGAGATCAAGCGACGTGAGGTCCCCTGTGATGACTTGTCCAGATAGAACCGCCCACGCCCACTCGGTCTCTCGGGCGCGCTCGTTCCCGCTCGGGCGTCCTCTCGCTCTCTTCTCTTCCGATCTTTCTCGTTCGTGGGTCCTTCTTCATTCTCTCTCTCTTTCGCTCTTTCTCGCTCGGGTTTCTTCTCTCGTTCTCTCTCTTTCGCTCTTTCTTACTCGGGTTTCTTCTCTCTTTCGTTCTTTCTCACTCGGGTTTCTTCTCTCTTTCTCTCTCTCTTTTGCTCTTTCTCCCTTTCTCTTTCGTTCTATTCCGTTCTTTCTCTTCTCCTTCCGCCCTCCTTTTTTCCGCCCTCTCTTTCTTTCTCTTTCTCTTTCTCTTTCTCTCTCTCTCTCTCTCTCTCTCTCTCTCTCTCTCTCTCTCTCTCTACTCTCTCTCTCTCTCTCTGTCTCCTCTCCTCTCTTTCTCTTTCTCCTTTCTCTCTTTCTTTCTCCTCTCTCTCTCTCTCTCTCTCTCTCTCTCTCTCTCTCTCTCTCTCTCTCTCTCTCTCTCTGTCTCTCTCTCTCTCTCTCTCTCTCTCCCTCTCTCTCTCCCTCTCTCTCTCTCTCTCTCTCTCTCTCTCTCTCTCTCTCTCTCTCTCTCTCTCTCTCTCTCTCTCTCTTTCTCTCTCTCTCTCTCTCTCTCTCTCATCCTCCTCTCCGCTCTCCCTTCCTCCTTCCCCTCTACTCGATATACCCTCGTTACGTGTACTTCTCCTTCTTCTTCTTCTTCTTCTTCTTCCCTTTCTTCCTTTTTTGAGTCTTCTTTCATCTCCAAGAAATCCACCTAATCCATTCTTTCACTCAGTCGAGCCGCCTCTCCACTCCACCTTTTTATTTATGTTACTGTGTCTTTGCTTCTTTAATGCTTTCGTCTTTATTTTGTATTCCCTCCTCCCCCCCTTTCTCTTTTTCCCTTATCTCTTTCTCTTTTTATTTCTTTTTATCTTCCCTTCCTGCTTTTTCTTTTGCTTTTTCTTTCTTTCTCTTCTATTTCCTTTGTCTTTATCTCTGCTTCGCCCTTTATTTTCTTTTTCCTTCCCCCCTTTTCGTTTTATTTTTCTCATTTTCCTTCTCCTCTATCTCTTCTTTCGTTTTTATTTTCTATTTATTTTTTCCCTTGTCTATCTATCGTTCAATCGATCTGCAGGTTAAATCAGATGTAATTGAGATAATAATCTTCTTGTACTTCGTCTTCCTCTTTCTCCTCTACTTTCTCTTTCTTTCT
>NC_091549.1:1214915-1234915 GCF_042767895.1 Penaeus vannamei
CTTTACCCTCCCCCTACCCCTCTCCTTCCTCCTACCCCTCTCCTCCCCCCACTCCCTTTCCCTGTTACCTCATACTCCTCCTCTCCTTTTTCCCTCTTCCCCCCCCCTTCCCCCCTACTCCTCTCCCTTTCCCCCCATACCCCATTCCCCCCATACCCCTTCGTCTCCTTCTCCTCCCCTTTCCCCCCTTCCCTTTTTTCCTCTCCTCACTTACCCCTCTCCTTCCCCATGCACCCCATTTTCCATGCTTCCTTTCCCTTCCCTCTCCCTCTCCCTTTTTCCCTCCACCCCACCCTCCTGCCATGCTCCGTTTCCTTCTTCTCACCCCTCCCCATGTTTTCCTCCCCTCCCCCCGGACCAACTCGCATGGGGTCGCATCCACCGCCGCAACACATACTCTGGTGCTACAATATTGCCGCTTCATAACACACAGCAACGTTGTCACATCTCCTTGTTGACGACATTGTCACCCTGGGGAGGAGGAGGGGGAAGGAGGAAGGAGGATGGGGTGATGGAGGAGGAGGAGGAAGGAGGAAAGAGGGGTTGGAGGAGGATGGGGTGGTGGAGGAGGAAGGAGGAAGGGGGGTTGGAGGAGGAGGAAGTGGTGGAGAGGGAAGGGGAATGGGGGAGAAGAAGGAAGAAGGGGTGGAGGAGGAGGAGGAGAGGGGTGGAGGAGGAGGAGGAGAAAAAGAAGAACAACATGAGAAAGAGAATAATCAAAAGAAAGAGAAAGACGAAAAAAAGAAGAAGATAAAACCAAAAAGAAGGAGAAAGAGGAAGGGAAGGAAAGGGAGGAAGAGGAGGCAGAGGAACGGGCGTGCATAGCTGGCCTTCTCCTCGACCGGCTGGGCTGTGGACACGTCCCTTCCCTCCTCGCCCAACCCGGACGAGGCCGCGAAAGTCCCCTCGGAGTCTCGGAGGCAACTGCAGGCCGGGACGCCAAATATTTCATGATTTCTTTTCCCCTTTTTTAAGGGGGGTGCTACTTGATTGGGGAGTTGTGGGGAGGGGGAATGAGAGATAAAATATAATTAAAAAGGGGGGGGGGGATTTCTGTTTATCGGCATATCGTCAAAAAGATCGGGAAGGATAGAGTTTTTAGAATGATGATAATATTCCATGTAGCTAAAGGCAGAAAGGAGGAAAGAAAACATATGGAAAGTGGGCGAATCAATGTGAAAGTCCCGGGGAGTGCCTAATGCACAGACCACAGTCAGTCCGAAACACGATCTGGTCCTAATATTGGTCCAGCGTCGGCTCGGTCTGCGGTGGGGTAGCCTCGTGATACAGTTAGATTTTTTTCCTGCATATCTTGCACGCTTCCTGTCCCTCCCTCCCTCCCTCTCTGCTTCCCTCCTTCCCTTTCTCTCTTTTTTTTCTTTCCTTATTTCCTTCTCTTCCTTTCTTTCTTTTTCTCTCTTTCCCTCTTTCCTTTCCTCTCTCCATCTTTCCTTCCCTCCTCTCTCTATCTCTCCTTCCCTCCCCTTCTATCTCCCTCTATTCTCCTCCTCCTCTCTATCTCCTTCCTTCTCTTCTCTTTCTATCTCTCTATCTCTCCTCTCCTCCTCTCTCTATCTCTCCTTCCTTCCTTCCTTCCCTCCCCTCCTCTCTCCCTTTCTCCTTCCTTCCCCTCCCCTCTCTATCTCTCCTTCTCTCCTCCTCTATCTCAGCCTTCCCTTTCCCCTCTCCCTCCTCTCTATCTCTCCTTCCTTCCTTCCTTCCCTGCCCTCCTCTCTCTCTCTCTCTCCCTCTCTCCTTCCTTCCCCTCCTCTCTCTATCTCTCCTTCCCTCCCTCCCTCTTTCCATATGTGTGTGTTTACGTCTATGTGTCTGCGTGTGCGTTTTCCCTCGCGCGCGTTCGTATGCGCGTGTTCCTGGCTTCCGCGAGTGCACGCGTACATTTTATACACACTTGTCCGTATCTCCCTCAACTTTCCTCAATCCTTTTACTTCCCCGCACAACGTTTTCAATTTCGAGTCTTGTTAATCCTGCGCGAATGAGTTCTATTTGGAACCTTTCTCGACGGGCGAATCCGGGCCGAACGTGGGGCGATTTCCGATTGTTTTTTGTTTGTTTTTTTTGGCTCTGGCTTCGGCTTAGGGACGAAAGGCTGTTGTATCATTATTGTTATTGCTGTTATTGTTATTATTATGATTATCATTATTATTATTATTATTATTATTATTATTATTATTATTATTATTATTATTAATATTATTATTAGGAGTATTATTATTATAATAATTATTATTATTACTATTATAATTTTTTATGATTTTCTTTTTTGTATATTGTTACTATCATTATTATTATTGTTGTTGTTATTGTTTTTATTATTATTATCATTATTATTATTACTATTATCATTATTTTATTTTTATTATTATTATTATTATTATTATTGTTGTTGTTATTGTTGTTGTTGTTGTTGTTACTTTTAGTAGAAATAGTAGTAGTAGTATTATCATTATTAGCTTCGTTAGCGTTATCGTTATCATTACTTTATCAGAATAATTACCATTATCATTATTGCTGTTATCATAACCATTACTATTATTGTTACTGACACTGTCATTATTATTATTATCATTATTATTGCTATTGGTATCATTGTTATTATCATTATCATTATTATTAGTATTGCTATTATTAGTATTAATATTATTATTATTATGTTATTATTTTCGTTATCTTCATATTATTATTATTTCCGTTATTATTGTTGTTGCTACAGCTGCCATTGTTATTATTACCTTCATTATCATCATCATCATCTTAATCATCATTGTTATCATTATTATTATTACCATGATTATTGTTGTTGTTGTTGTTATCATTATTATTATCGTTGTTGTTGTTAATGTTACTAGTTTTATATTGTTGTTATTATTGCTGTTGCCCTACTGCCATTTTAATATTATCACAATCATTATCATCTTTGTTCTATTGTTATTATTATTATGATTTTTTTTAAAGTCCGTTTTTCATTTATTTTTCTTTTTTCTTTTTTTTATCCATATTCTAGATGATCCCCGCGCTTATACTCTTTGAAATACACACATGCTGGGTCTTTCTTTTTAATGAAAATAATAGTCGGATAGAAACTAATAATTTAAAATAGCTTCGGCAATGTTAATAAAAAAAGATATATATTGATGAGCTGATGTTTCGAGGTTTCCAAGTTCTTCCACATCTTCGGTACCTCTTAAATCCTTCCCCGTCTCTTGTTTACAACAGACGGGGGCTAGAATTAGTCTTGCAACATGCAATAAAAAAGAAGAAAAAAATATATAGAGTAAAGGCAGGGCGTGGCATTTGAAGTATTGCACAAGCAGCGGCGAGAAGGAAGTGTGTGGCAACCCCTCCGCGTGCCGTCCACGTGGCCCTCGCTCTTGTGTGTGCTGGGTGCAGTTTCTTCGTCGGGTTGGGGAAGGAGGGAGGGAAAGAGGGAGAGAGGGTGGGAAGGGAGGGATGGAGGGAAGGAGGGAAAGGACGAATGGAGGGAGGGAGGAAGGGAGGGAAAGAGGGAGAGAGGGTGGGAAGGGAAGGAGGAGGGAGAGAGGGTGGGAAGGAGGGTTGGGGATGGTAGGAGGGAGAGAGGGTAGGAAGGGAGAGGGGGGAAGGAGGGGAGGGCTGAGGAAGAGAGAGGTGGGAAGGAGGGAGGGATTTAGGGATTTAGGGTGAGAGAGGGTGGGGAAGGGAGGGAAAGAGGGGAGAGAGGGTGGGAAAGAGGAGGAAAAGGAGAGAGAGGGTGGGAGGAGGAGAGGAGGAGTGGAGGAAGGATAAAAGGGTGAGAGGAAAGAGGGAAAGAGGGAGGAAGGAGGGAATGAGGGAGGGAGTGAGAAAAGAAGGGAGGGGGAGAGGGAGGGAATGATATAGGGATGTGGGGAGGGGAGGGAAGGAGGGAGGAGAGGGTGGGAAGGCAGGGAGGGAGAGAGAGAGGAGGGAAAGGAGGGAGGAGAAGGATTTAAGACGAAGGGAAAGCTGAGAGGAAGAAGGGAGTGAGAGAGGGAGGGAGGGTGGGAAGGAGGGATAAGTTAGGGAGAGAGGGAGGAAGGACTTTGGGAGCAGAGGTGGGAGCGAAAGGATTTGAGGAGAGGGGGAGGGAAAGGAAAGAGGGAGAGAGAGTTGGGGAGGAAGGAAGATATACACAAGCAGACAGACAAACAGACATAGGGAGATAGAGAGAAAAAAAAAACAATCCACAGTGACAAACGCAGAACAGAAAGGCATAAATGAGAATGAAAAGTTCGCGTTGCAAGAGGAAGAATCTCGCCCAGATTGCATTCCTGTCGCAGATCGAATCAAAAAGCGCCAAAAACATCTCTTGAGAAGTAATGTATTCTCTCTCGCGCCTTTTTTCCCCTAAACTAAACTAATGCACCTTCTCAGGCTTTTTCCTAAACTAAATCAATGCATTCTTCAGTTTTTTCCCCTAAACTAAACTAATGCATTCTCTCTCGTGCCTTTTTTCCCCTAAACTAAACTAATGCATTCTCTCTCGTGCCTTTTTTCCCCTAAACTAAACTAATGCATTCTCTCTCGTGCCTTTTTTCCCCTAAACTAAACTAATGCATTCTCTCTCGTGCCTTTTTTCCCCTAAACTAAACTAATGCATTCTCTCTCGTGCCTTTTTTTTCCCCTAAACTAAACTGACGCAAGAAAATCCTATTCATTTACGGATCAAATAAAGGGATTAATGGATGGATAGTCGCACGTAAGGTCGTTTTTTGCTTGAAAGTTGCAAGTGGAATGAGAAATATATATATATATATTTACCTCTATAGATATAACTATTTTTATCTATGTATTTATCTGCAGGTAGATATGATAGAGTGATAGATATCCACAGATAGATATTTAGATAGATAGCTTGACAGATATATTCATAGATAGATAGCTTGAATGGTAGATAGATAGATAGATACTCACAGAAGTAGAGAGGCTGATAAACCGAAACATATAAATAGAGAAATAAACAGATAGAGAAAATGAGCCAAAATATAGAATGAAAGGGGGAATAATTTAATTGACCTACGGGACTGCTAGGGGGAAATGAAGAAAATAGAACAAGAATGATAAATTAGCGAATATAGCAAGAATAGTTCAGTACAATAATTTACGGAGGAATCATACTGGTTGCTGTGTATATTCATGAGGTTCTTAGCATTGTTAACACTTCCGTTCGTCTCCCAAGATTTCTCTCTCTCTCTCTCTCTCTCTCTCTCTCTCTCTCTCTCTCTCTCTCTCTCTCTCTCTCTCTCTCCTCTCTCTCTCTCTCTCTCTCTCTCTCTCTCTCCTTCCCTCTCTCTCTCTCTCTCTCTCTCTCTCTCTCTCTCTCTCTCTCTCTCTCTCTCTCTCTCTCTCTCTCTCTCTCTCTCTCTCTCTCTCTCTCTCTCTCTCTCTCGATATCTTTCTCTCTCGCTCGATATCTTTCTCTGTCTCTGTTCTCTCTCTCTCTCTCTCTCTCTCTCTCTCTCTCTCTCTCTCTCTCTCTCTCTCTCTCTCTCTCTCTCTCTCTCTCTCTCTCTCTCTCTCTTTCTCTCTCTTTTTCTTATTCTTTACGGGTTCAGCATCCACACGCGCCGACGATGAAAGCTAAAGGTCAGAGTGGCTCTTTCTTGACCCGAACCTTCTTCTCGATGACCTTTTCCGCTCAATTAACTCATCATTAGTAGCATTCTCTGATTTCCATTCCTTGTATTGCACGGTGCAACTTTCCCTGCAGAGGCGACACTGCTAGCTTGGCAAATGTAGAAAAGAGGATTGTAGAATTGATATAAATGCATATATTTCTTATTTTATTTTATTAAGTATATTTTAGAAGTGACTCTCTCTCTCTCTCTCGCTCTTGCTCTCTCTCTCTCTCTCTCTCTCTCTCTCTCTCTCTCTCTCTCTCTCTCTCGCTCTCTCGCTCTCTCTTTCTCTCTCTCTCTCTGTCTCTTCTCTCTCTCTCTCTCTCTCTCTCTCTCTCTCTCTCTCTCTCTCTCTCTCTCTCTCTCTCTCTCTCTCTCTCTCGGTCTCTCTCTCTCTCTCTCTCTCTCTCTCTCTCTCTCTCTCTCTCTCTCTCTCTCTCTCTCTCTCTCTCTCTCTATTCTTTTTTTTCGTGTATATATATATTCATTTCTTTTCCCATGATTCCTCCGAATTGATATATGTACATATTTATTTCATTTTATTTTATCTTCGTAAAATTATGTATTATTTTAGAGTGAATAGATGTGTATATATTTTTTTTTTCACATGATTCCTCTGATACTTAGATTCGTGTATATAAGTGATGCTAGATTTAAGTATGCTCGGTTTGGTGAGTATGCTGAGGTATGATGAGTATGTCGATGAGTTTGATTAGATGAGGATGGTCTGCGCTACCCCCCCCCCCCTTCCCCTCTTCCCTCCTCCTCTCCTCGGCTGAACTTCTCTGCTCCTTATCTCTTCTTTATATTTGTTTTCTGTTCTTGTTTCTCTCCTATTTCCTATTCGCTTCCTCCTTATGTCTTCTTTGTGTTTGTCTTCTATTCTTATTTTTCTCCTATTTCCCATTCACTTCTTTATCCCTTCTTTATGTTTGTCTTTTATTTTTATTTATATCCTATTTCCTATTCGCTTCTTCCTTATCCATTCTTTATGTTTGCCTTCTATTCACATTTCTCTCCTATTCCCCATTCGCTTTCCCTCTTCCTCTTCCCCTTTCTCTTCTTATCATCATACGCCTGCGCTACCCGTTGTACACCTCTCCTCCCCCTCCCCCTCTTCCCAAACCCTATGCCTTCCCCCCCCTTCTCCTTTCCCTTCCCCAACCCCTCACCATCCTTTCCCACTCCCATATTCCTCTCCTTTCCTCCCTACTCACCAACTCCTCTCTTTCCTCTACCTACTTCCCTACTCCGCTATCCCTCACCTTCCCCTACCTATTCTCCTTTCCTTCACCTTTTCTTCCCCTTCCCCTACCCCTCTCGCAGTCCTACACACACCTTTCTCCCTATTCCCTACCCGCCTCCCCTCCCATTCTCTCCCCCTCTCCCCCTCCCTACTCTCTCTCCTCCTCTCCCATTTCTCTCCCCCTCCTTCCTTCTCATTCTCTCCCTCCCCCCCTTCCCATTCCCTCCCCCTACTCCCCTCCCCCCCTCACCCTCACTTCCTCCCTCCCATTCCCTCCCTCCCCTCCCCTCTCAACCTCCCTCCCTCCCCCTCCTCCCCCTTCCTCTCATCCCCTCCCCTCCCCCCGTGCAAGTGCAATGACACCAGGGCCTCGACTTTTATCACCAATAAGGGACAGTGGCACTCTGACCCTCGCTCTCGCTGGCCTGTGCTGGGACCTCGCTTCCCCAGGGTGAGGTTGGAAGGGAGGGAGAGGCGAGGAGAGGAGAGGAAAAGCGAGAAAGAAGAGGGAACTGGGAGGTGGGGAGAGAGAAGGGAAAATGGGAGGTGGGAAGAGGAGAGGAAAAGTGAGAGAGTGGAAAATGAGAGGTGGGGAGAAGAGAGGAAAAATGAGAGAGAAGGAAAAGAAGAGGTGGGGAGAAGAGAGGAAAAATGAGAGAGAAGGAAAAGAAGAGGTGGGGAGAGGAGAGGAGAAGTGAGAGAAAGGAAAAAAAATAGGAAGTGGAGAGAGGAGAGGAAAACTGAGAAAAAAGGGAAAAAAGTGAGAGGTGGGGGAGAGGAAAGGGGAAAAAAGGACAAAAGGCAAAAGGAATCGAATAGCGAGAGAAAGGGGGGAAGAGAAGGAAAAGGAGAGGAAATAGAAATTTAGAAAGAGGACAGGGACAGAAAGAGAGAGATAGAGGAGAAAAGCAAGGAGAAAGAGGGAGAAGGGAAGAGTAATAAGGGAAAAGGTGAGCGAAACAGAAGCAAGGAGAGCAGGCAGAGAAAAAAGGAAAACAAAAAACAAAAGGGGAGGAAAAAGGAAGGGGGACTAAAGCCAAAGAAAAAAATTGTTAAAATAAGATAAATAAAAGAAAAAAACAGGATTTACAGCTCATTAAAAGAAAAAGCTACGTGTAAGAAAGAGAGAAAGAGAGGAAGGGATAGAAAAAGAGACAAGAATAACATAAGAAAAAAATAGTAATGAAAAAAAAAATATATATATATATATATATATATATAATAATCATCAAAATTATAATCCCCCCCTCACTCCACCCCCTCCACCCCCCCATGTCATCTAATTTATCATAGTCTACTTTTTTTTTTTTTTTTTTTTTTTTTTTTTTTTTTTTTTTTTTTTTTTTTTTTACAGCGTCGGTTTCGGTCGCTTAGTCTAGTATTTCCGATCATTTTTTTTTCTCCCTTAAGTATTTATTCACTCCCACCGGCTATCCGATAAGGGCTGACCCATCGAGAACCACACATCAGCTGCCAGAAACCAAATCTAATTTATCAGAAAGTCTTAAAGCTCTTGTTACGATTGTGTCTGCTCTCCCTGTCCTCCCCTCCTCCCCTCCTCCCCCTCCTCCTCCTCCTCTTCCTCTCCACTTCACCCTCCTCCTTCCCTCCTCTCTCCCTCTCTCTCCACCCCTCACTTCCTTCCTCTCCTCCTCCCCTCTCCTCTCCTCTCCACCCTCCTCTCCTCCTCCCTGTCCTTCCCTACTTCTCACTCCTCTCTCCTCTCACTCCTCTCCAACCCTCTTCCTTCCCTCCTCCCCTTCTCCACTCCTTCCTCCTCTCCTCCCTTCCCCACCTCCTCCTCTCTCCCTCCTCCTCTCCTCTCTCCCTCCTCCTCTCCTCCTCCCTCTTCCCCTTCTCGCTCCCTCCCCTTCCCTTCACTCGCTCCCTCTCCTCCCTCCTCTCCCTCTCCTCCCCTCCTCCTCTTCCCCACTCCTCTCCTCCCCTCACCCCCCTCCCCTCCCCTCCCCCGCTAAAATTATCTAAGCTGACTCATAGGCCTACACACTCATCTGGCACCATAGGCACTATAATTACCGTTACCACTGGCACTGTAAACCCTCCCACCTCTGAAGGCTCTGGCACTACAACTCACAAGTATAGTTTAATGGGAATAAAAAAGAATAAGAAAGAAATAAAGATATAATAAGATAATGTTGAATGGAGTAGAGAAAGCGGGAAAATAAATATCTATTTATCCTAGAGAAAAAAATAAATAAAATTGTTAATAAGAGGTATAAATTCGCGAATAAACACTGCAGCCAATAATGATTCCTAGAAATTATTTGTATTGATTGTAACTATATATATTCGTTTATGTCAATTCATTATTGTTCTTTTTCTTCTTTTTCGTTCTCGTTTTTTTTTCTTACATTAGCTTCTTTTTTGTTATTTTCCGTCTCTCCTTTTTCCTCTCCCACTTTCTTCTTCTCCTTCTATTTTTTTTCTCCTCCTCCTATTTCAATTTCTTCCTCTTTTTTGCCTCTTTATCCGTCTTCCTCTTTTTCTTCCTATTCCTATCCTCCCTTCTCATCTTCTTCCTCCTCCTCCCCTTTTATTCTTCTCTATCTCCCTCTTCTTCCTCCTCTTTATAACATCTTATCATCCCCCTTTCTCTCATTTCCTCTCCTCTTCCTTCTCCTTATTTCATCTCCCAAAAGATTTCTCATTGGAGGGGCAGGGGGAGGATAAGGGGAAGGGGAGAGGAGGAGGATATAAGGGAGGAGGGGGGGGGGTTATAGGCCTCAAAGGGGTCACGGATCAGAAAGGTCACTTGTCCGAGTGTGACTTCAAGTGTCAACGCCAGTGTGCAATAGCTGGTGCATATTTGTTGCAGCAAATGGTAGTATTGCGTGAGTGCAACTGGGAGACTTCTCATTGGCTCGTATTTTCTGTAGGCTGAGCGCACGTGAGGCTTGTGTAAAAAGTTGTCGCCTTTTACCGCATATCTCTTACTCACCTGCAGACGTACACAGACGTACATGCACATTTGTACACGTGTATGGATAGATAGATCGATATATAGATAGAAAAATTGATAGATGTAAAGATAGAAAAATATATAGATATATAAATGGAAAAATAGATAGATGTAAAGATAGATAGAAAAATATATAGATAGATAAATGGAAAAATAGATAGATATGAGGAAGGATGGATGTTTGGATGGGTGAGTGGATAGATAGATAGATAGGTAAAGAGAGAGGTAGATAGATAGAGATATGATTAGATTGACAGAATGGATGAATAGATACAGATAGATAGATGATTACATAAATAGATAGATAGGTAGATAGACAGATTGACATAAAATATCTGTGTATATGTATATAAATACATATATGTATATATCGGTATATAGATAGATAGATAGATAGATAGATAGATAGATAGATAGATAGATAGATAGATAAATAGATAGATAGATAGATAGAGATAGATTGATAGATATAGATAAATAAATAGATAGACAGATACATATAAACAAACATACATCCACGAAAACGACAAATGTCAATCGTGCATGAAGAAGTGCAGTTCACCGGGCTCCTCCGTCAGCCGCTGCGTCGGAGGAGGCTGTAGGAAGTGTCTCAGCAGAACTTCGCCTTCCGCCACCACAGCGTCGCGGGGCAGCTGGTAGGTACGCGGGCAGCAGAGTGGAACAGGGGGAGGGAACGCACGCCTTGCCCTGGGTGTCGCATCCTTGGTTCTCCCTCGTTAGCTGGTCTTGTGTCTCGTCGATTTCTTTATCTCTCTCTTTCTTGTTTTTTTTCTTTCTTTCTCTTTCTCTCTCTCTTTCTTTCTTTCTTTCTTTCGCTCTCTTTCTTTCTCTTTCTCTCTCTCTCTCTCTCTCTCTCTCTATCTATCTATCTATCTATCTATCTCTCACTCTCTTTCTTTCTTTCTTTCTTTCTTTTTCAATTATTTATTCTCGATCTTTCTTATTATTTTTTTCCTCTCTTCCTTTCTTTCTAATTCTCTCTCTCTCTATCTTTTTCCAATTCTCTCTCTTATCTTCCCTTCCTTCCCTTCCCTCCCTCCCCTCCCCTCCCCTCCCCTCCCCTCCCCTCCCCACCTCTCCCTCTCCCCTCCCATACCCATCCCTCCCCTTCCCCCTCTCCCTCCCTGCCCTCCCCATCCCTCTCCCTCTCCCCCTCCCTCTCCCTCTCCCTCCCCTTCTCCTCCCTCTCCCTCTCCCTCTCCATCTCCCTCTCCATCTCCCTCTCCCTCTCCCTCATTCGTCCTTCACATTCGCTCTTTCTTCCCCTCCGCGCATGATCTTCGCAGGAAACGGCAGAATGTGGGCAGGCGAGGGAGGCAGCAGCGGGCACGGCGGGGCAGGGGAGCGAGGCAGTGCTAGGGCAGAGGAGGGGCAGAGGCATGGCAGGGAAGAGGCATTGCCAGGGCAGAGGCATGGCAGGGAAGAGGCATTGCCAGGGCAGAGGCATGGCAGGGAAGAGGCATTGCCAGGGCAGAGGCATGGCAGGGAAGAGGCATTGCCAGGGCAGAGGCATGGCAGGGAAGAGGCATTGCCAGGGTAGAGGCATGGCAGGGAAGAGGCATTGCCAGGGCAGAGGCATTGCCAGGGCAGAGGCATGGCAGGGCAGAGGCATGGCAGGGGAGCAGGGCAGTGGTAGGGCGGGACGGGGCAGGGGAGCTGGACAGTCCCAGGGTAGCAGGTCAATACCAGGGCAGAGGCATGGCAGGGTAGCAGGGCAATACCAGGGCAGAGGCGTGGCAGGAGAACAAGGTTGTGCCATGGCAGAGACGGGGCAGGGGAACAGGGCATGGCAGTGGCAGCGGCGAGTCAGGGGAGTTGGGCAATGCCAGGGAGCAGGGCAGTGCCAGGGCAGAGGCCATGGCAGAGACGGGGCAGGGGAACAGGGCATGGCAGGGGCAGCGGCGAGTCAGGGGAGTTAGGCAATGCCAGGGAGCAGGGCAGGGCAGAGGCCATGGCAGAGACGGGGCAGGGGAACAGGGCATGGCAGGGGCAGCGGCGAGACAGGGGAGTTGGGCAATGCCAGGGAGCGGGGCAGTGCCAGGGCAGAGGCAGCGGGGCGTGCGTCAGGTGTCCGTATAAGGCACGTGACCGAAGGGACGCCGAAGCACCTCCTTATAAGGCAAGTCGGCGACGAGGAGGAGGGCGGAGGCGAGGGAGTGTCTGTGGGGTGGCGGGGGGTAGGGGGGGTGGGGGAGGGGGGGAGGAGAGGATTAGAAGGTTCTCGAAAGTTCCTCCTCCATCAACAACACAAACAACGACAAGAATTAGAAGGTGGCGTTGACCGGATACACGTACAAAGGAAAATTATTTTCTTAAAAAAAAGATAAATAAGAAAAAAAAAATCTCAATCTTTCCTTTCCCTCTTTTATTCATTCCTATTGGTTTTTAGACCAACACCCTTTCGGAATAGACGAAAATAAAATAGCCTCCGAATGCAAACTTTCCTTCGCACCTCAAAAAAAAAAAAAAAAAAAAAAAAAAAAAGACCCACCTCAAAAAAAAAAAAAAAAAAAAAAAAAAAAAAAAAAGACCCACCTTAAAAAAAAAAAAAAAAAAAAAAAAAGCAGACGAGAGAGAGACGTGACGAAGGCGACACTGCCTGACGCCCGCCCACGGAAGGGAGGGCGTGAGGGCTTGCGTTTCGCTGCTCGATCCTCGCCGGTCACGCGACCTCGCACACGGAATACGGCCCGACCGGTCTTTGTGTATATATATGCATATAGAGAGAGAGAGATAGAAAGATAGAGAGAAAGAGAGATAGATTGATTGATAGATTGATAGAGAGAAAGATAGATAGATAGAGAGAAAGATATATAGATGGATAGATAGGTAGGTAGAAAGATAGATAGAGAGAAAGATAGATAGTTAGGTACATAGGTAGATAGAGAGAAATATAGATAGATAGAGAGAAAGATAGATAGATAGAGAGAAAGATAGATAGGTATATAGATAGATAGGTAAATAGATAGATAGGTAGATAGATAGATTGATAGGTAGATAGACAGATAGAGAAAGAGAGAGATGTATATAAAAAAGATAAATAGATAGAAATAAAGATAGATAGAAAGCGATATATAGATAAAGATGAATAGATAGAAATAAAAGAAAAATCTACCGATAGATAGTAGACGTGTGAGCATGATGATGATGAGCATTAGGCAGAGAAACGGGCATACTATAGCATATATATTTACTTGCCATTATCAAGGTCTATATAAATACATATACAGACCTTGTCATCATATAGCATCGTAGATATAAGTAATGATACGACATACATAAATATATTTTTTTCTTGGGAGTTCTAGTTTCAGGCAAAAAAAAAAAATAAGTCGCTAGCATTGATTTCTTAGTTTATCACGCTTTTGTTCTTTCTCCCTCACCCTTCTCTCCTCTGCTTTCTATTCTTTTCTCTCTCTTTTTTCTCTATTCTCTTTTCATTCTTTCTTTTAGCTTCCGTTTCTTTTATCCTTTTGTTCTTTCCCCATCCTTCCTTCCTCCGTTCATCTTTCTTGTTTTTTTTTTACTCTTCACCTTTCCCTCCTCCTTCCATCCGTTTTCCTCCCCCTCCTCCCCCTCCTCCTCCTCCTCCTCCTCCTCCCCCTTCTCCTCCTCCTCCTCCACCTTCTCCTCCCATTCTTTCTTCTCCTCTCATTCTTCCATTCTTTTTCCCTCCTCTCTTCCTTCACATCCTGGCATCCTTGTCTCTCATCGCCGTCTGATGGAAGGCTAAATCATTGCCATCGATTACTCGTTATTTCCAACATTTCCAACATTTCCAGCACCACGCGAGAGTCGCTAGAGTCGCTGTACACCACATGGCGGAGGAAAAATGTCTCACCAGACACAACATGCTGAGCTTTTGCCTTGTTTTGCGTGGTAAGGATTCAGCCATTGAGGCTTTTATTCATGAGGCCGAGAGGTAATCGTGAGAGGTGTGTTATTTGTGAGGGGAAATTGTCGAAAACAAAAGAGAGAAGGAATGACATAAGAGGTATGAAACCAGACTTTGTAGGTTTTTTTTCAGTTTTTTTTTCTTCTTGTTCTTTTCATGATGTAATGTTAGATGCGAGGCTGAACTTTGCGCAAGAGACCCAAGCCGTAACACCAGGGGGACGTGACGGAAACCATAACAGCGGGGCGACGGCCGGAGACTCCACTGGTCGTCCGCGAGGAGCCACAGCAGAGGGCTTGGTTGACTCAGGAGGGAAGGGGTGGCGAGAGGAGCTTAAAAAAAGGGGTCATTACGATTAGCTAGTCTCTTCGGTCGCGGCGTGAATCGGCGCTAAGGTCAGCTCGGACGAAACCGGAAGCGAAGGTTGGTCAGCAAGGACAGTCAGCGCAGGTTCCTCGACGTGAAGAGGGGCCGAGGTTGTGGTCAGAGACAGACAGAGTGCGGCGGTCAGGCGGGGGCCTCGGTACACGTGTGGGCGAGAATGCATGCGAGGGATAAACAAACAAAACCCTCGGCTAGACCTCGAAAGTTGATACTTCACCTTCCATGCATCACACTAACAATTTTCACGGCTTGCTAGTCCCTCAGACCGACGCCGGGAGGACCACCTCATGCGACGGGAACTCCACCAGCCATTCCACCTAAGAAAACACACACCACCGACCACTGTTTACCGCAGTGACCTACCAATCAACAACTACACCCCGCAACAGCTGCCTCTACCCACTTACACTCCACACAAGCCCACCAAAGACCCACACACCCCACACATGTTCACCCCAGACCCACACACCCAACACAAGCCCACCCCAGACCCACACACTCCACACAAGTCCACCCCAGACCCACACACTCCACACAAGTCCACCCCAGACCCACACAAGTCCACCCCAGACCCACACACCCCACACAAGTCCCCCCCAGACCCACACACCCCACACAAGCCCACCCCAGACCCACACACTCCACACAAGTCCACCCACACACACTCAAACACACCCCACAGTCTATCCTCACCTCGTACTTCATATTCATCGAGAAAAAACAGAGATGCCAACCCAGAGAGCGATACCTGGTGAGGAGGCGTGGGTAGAAGGGGCGTCGTTGGCTCCTCACTGTAATATAAACACCATACTAAACTTTACTGCTGCCTTCTCCCTCCTGCCAATAAGGGTAAGAGGCGAGGCGGTGCTGGGAACAGTGTTCGCACAGGGAGACTCACGTGCACACGGACTTATACGTGTGTGTGTGTGTGGGTGTGGGTGTGGGTGTGGGTGTGTGTGTGTGTGTGCGTGTGTGTGTGCGTGTGTGTGTGTGTGTGTGTGTGTGTGTGAGTGTGTGTGTGTGTGTGTGTGTGTGTGTGTGTGTGTGCGCGTGTGTGTGCGTGTGTGTGTGTGTGTATGTGTGTGTGTGTGTGTGTGTGTGTGTGTGTGTGTGTGTTTGTGTGTGTGTGTGGGTGTGTGTGTGTTTGTGTGTGTGGGTGTGGGTGTGGGTGTGGGTGTGTGTGTGTGTGTGCGTGTGTGTGTGCGTGTGTGTGTGTGTGTGTGTGTGTGCACGAATGGTTACATGTACATAAAGGTCTCGCGTACATCGGCGAATGTATTATTTAGACAAACATGCAAATGGTGTTTTTGTTTCTATGAACGTCGGTGGATGGGAGAGAGATAGGCCGATGAAAATAAGAAACAGAGAATTAACAGGAAGAGGAGAAGGGAAAGAAGATGAGGAGGTTTGAGAAAGTAGAAAAAAGCGAACAATAACATGAGGGGGAGCCAGAAAGAACAAGAAGAGGAGGAGGAGGAGGAGGAAGAGGAAGAAGAAGAGGGGCAGTTAAAAGAAGAAAAGAATTATCATAATGTTAATAATGGTGATGATGATGATGATGAAGACAATGATAATGATGATGATGAAGACAATGATAATAATGATGATGATGAAGACAATGATATTAATGATGATGATGAAGAGAATGATAAAATTGATAATGTTGATAATGATAAAAATAACGGCGAGGACGATTTTAATGATACTAAAAAGGAGAAAGAGGAAATACACGAAATTCCCCCACATCAGCTGAGAATATTGTTTACGACATCTTACTCGCGGGATATATTACAGCGGCGAGGCAGACGGGCAGGTGATGGCAGAGTAATGGAGTACTTGAGGAGGCCTCGGATGTCCGGGGGGATGGCACGCGATGGCACACGATGGCACACGATGGCACGCCCCGCCCTTAATGCCTCCTTGCCCTGGCGGTGCGCTTTTGATGGGCGCCTCTGGGTGGCTCTCGATCCTCGCTGGGCCGCGCGCCCCTCAACCGCTTCGGCCTCCTCCTCCTCTTCTTCTTCCTTCTCTTCTTCCTCCTCCTCCTTTTCTTCCTTCTCATTTTCCTCCTCTTCCTCTTCTTCTTCTTCCCTCTCTTCTTCTTCCTCCTCCTCATGCTCCTTCTACTCCTTCTATTCCTCCTCCTCCTCATGCTCCTTCTACTCCTTCTATTCCTCCTCCTCCTCATGCTCCTTCTACTCCTTCTATTCCTCCTCCTCCTCATGCTCCTTCTACTCCTTCTATTCCTCCTCCTCCTCATGCTCCTTCTACTCCTTCTATTCCTCCTCCTCCATCTCCTTCTATTCCTCCTCCTCCTACTCCTTCTATTCCTCCTCCTCCTACTCCTTCTATTCCTCCTCCTCCTACTCCTTCTATTCCTCCTCCTCCTACTCCTTCTATTCCTCCTCCTCCTACTCCTTCTATTCCTCCTCCTCCTACTCCTTCTATTCCTCCTCCTCCTACTCCTTCTATTCCTCCTCCTCCTACTCCTTCTATTCCTCCTCCTCCTCCTCATGCTCCTTCTACTCGTGCAATTCCTCCTCCTCCTCATCATCGGTCTCCTCCTTTCGGCGTAATTTTATTCGTGGGGAAGCAAATGAGATTAGATTTTTTTTTCTTTCTTTTCTTTTCTTTTCTGTCAATATTTCTTTTTGTCTTCTTTTCGCCAATTTAGTCTTTTCTGTTTGTTTATCTTTGATTTTTCACTTCTTTTCTTCTGTTTTTTTTTCTTTCTTTTCTTTCTTCATCTTTCTCTTTCTGTCAATATTTTTTTTTTCTCTTCTATTCGCTATTGTTTTCCATTCCTTTTTATTTTCCTTTTTTCTTTCCGCTATGTCTTTCTTTCTTTTCCTTTCTTTTCTCTATTATTTGTCTTTCTCTCCTCCTGACAGCCGTCTTCCCAAATTCCGCCAACTTTCCTGACACCTTCGGCAAGGTCGTTGCATAAGAGACAGCTTCTCTTCCTTCTTCTTTGTCTCCATTTTCTTCTTTTTCTTTCTCTTCCATTTTCCTCTTTTTATTCCTCTTCCATTTTCCTCATTTTATGCCTCTCCCTTTGTTTCTTCTTCTTCTTTTCCTCCATTTTCTTCTTCATCCTCATCCTCTTTTTGCCTTTCTTTTCCTTCCTCTTCCTCTTCTTTGGATTTTCTCTAATTTCTTTTTTATCCTCTTTTCTTCCTCTTCCTCTTTTTAATTCTTCTTTTCCTTCCACTTCCTCTTTTTAATTCTTCTTTCCCTTCCTCTTCCTCTTTTTAATTCTTCTTTTCTTTCCTCTTAATCCTTTTTCTTCTTTCCTCCGTTTCCTTCTTCATCCCTTTCCTCTTTCTTCTTCTTCTTTTCCTCTATTTTGTTCTGTTTCTTCCCCTTCTTCTTTTACTTCATCTCGTTCATCATCGCCACTTGTCTGTTCTTCTTTACTCATTCTCTGTTTACGAACTTTTTTCCAACTCTGTATATAGATCTTTCTTCTTTTTATCGTGTGTTTTTCGCTTTGCTTTCTCCCTCTCTCATTCTTGCTTTTAATCGTTTTGCTTTCGTCTTCTTTTTCCGTCCGCTCCTCCTTCTCTTCTTCTTCGTCTCCTCCTCCACTTCTTCTGCTTCTTTTTCTTCCTCCTCCTGTTCTCATTTTCTTCTTGTTCTATTTCTTCTTCATTCTCCTCCTCCTATTCTTCTTCTTCTGCTCCTTCTCCTCCTCCTCCTTCTTCATCTTCTTCTTCTTCTTCTTCTTCTTCTTCTTCTTTTTCTCCTTCTCTTTCTTATTCTTATTCTTATTCTTATTCTTATTATTCTTATTCTTATTCTTCCTCCTTCTCCTTCTCTTCCTCCACTTCCTCCTGGTTGTTGCATCTTCTTTCACTCTTTCTTCATACTTTATTCTCTTCTTCCTATTTTTTTCTCTCTCTCTACCCTCCTTTACCCTATGTCCTTCTTCCTACCATTATTCCCCTCCACTTATTCCCCTTTTATCCACTTGTAAGAAAAATACTTCGTCACCGCACCCCCTTCCCCTCTCATCTTCCACCCTTTTCTTTCTCCTCTTTTTACACTCAAACAGTTACCTCTCCTCCTCTTTTATTTATTTTCCTTTGTTTACACTTTGTCGTGTTTTATCAGGAATGGTCGTGTTGGTTTTGGGTTTTTTTATTTCTTCGTGTGAATGCCTCATTTTAGTTTTTTTTATCCCTATTTGCTCATATAATCTTTCTCTTTCGCTTCTCTCTTCTCTTTTCTCTTTTTCTTTCTCGTTCTCTTTTCTCTCTCTCTCTCTCTCTCTCTTCCTCTCTTCTCTCTTCTTCTCTCTCTCTTCTCTCTCTCTCTACTCTCTACTCTCTACTCTCTACTCTCTACTCTCTACTCTCTACTCTCTACTCTCTTCTCTTCTCTCTTCTCTCTTCTCTCTCTCTTTCTCTTTCTCTTTCTCTTTCTCTTTCTCTTTCTCTTCTCTTCTCTTCTCTTCTCTTCTCTTCTCTTCTCTTCTCTTTTTCTCTTCTCTTCTCTTCTCTTCTCTTCTCTTCTCTTCTCTTCTCTTCTCTTCTCTTCTCTTCTCTTCTCTTCTCTTCTCTTCTCTTCTCTTCTCTTCTCTTCTCTTCTCTCTCTCTCTCTCTCTCTCTCTATCTATCTATCTATCTGCCTGTCTATCTATCTATCATTCTGTCTGTCTCTCTATCTATCTATCTATCTATCTATCTATATCTAGCTATCTATCTATCTATCTATATTCATATATTTGATTATATTTCTATGTCCCTTTATCTGTCTCCTTTACTCACCTTACTTATCTTGCCAATTATTCAAGTCATCGTTTCTAATTGCGTTCATTGCTCGTTTGTTCTATCGTTCATCAGTTTATCGACTTTGCTTCCTTCGTGTTTATCATAAATTCTGCCTGTCTCCTTCCTTCGAACCTGTTCCGAGAAAACATGACACTCCCTTTTCCCTCCGTCCTCCATCTCCCTTTCGTTTTCTGTCTTCCATCTATTTTTTTTACTTCCTTTTCCTTCCTTTCTTCTCGATCACTCCTGAAACCCTCCTCCTCCTCCTCCTCTTTTTCCTTCTTTTCTTATGCCTCTTCCTCTTTCTCCTCCCGTCCTCCATTTTCTTCTTTTGTTACGCTTCCTCCTCCTCCTCCTCCCATTCCTCCTCCCTAACCTCCTCCTCCTCCTCCTCTTCCTCTTCCTCCCCTTCCTCCACCCCCTCTACCTCCTCCCACCTCTGCACCCATCCCCCTCCTCCTCCCCCTCCCCATCATCCTCCTCCCACCCCACCCCTCACCCCTTCCCCCATCCCCCGTCCCCCATCCCACCTCGTCGCGTCCACCCCCACTCCCACCCCCACCCCCCCTTGTTCGGCGCCAGGGAATTGCTCGTTTTTCAACAATTACCCAGCCGGTGTTGTTGCGTGCGGTGTATGATTGATAAGGAAGCATTTAATTGCAAACGCATGCGCTGGCCGGGTGGATTGGCTTTGTCGAATTTGGGGGGTGGTGGAGGTGGGGGAGATGGGGGGGGGGGTGGAGGTAGTAGTACTAGGTACGTATGTGGGGATAAACTGGGCGTAGCATTTTTTTTTTTTTTTTTTTTTTTTTTTTTTTTTTTTTTTTTTTGGCTTGTTGGGTGTTTATTGTCTGGTGTAGGCCTATGGTGTCGGTGTTTATGAATTGGGGACCATTTGATTCATACTTTTAGATTGTGGTTGTGTTGTGGTTTATTTGCAGGCTCGTCGATAAGGAAACGGATATTGATTAATTGTATTCTCTCTCTCTCTCTCTATCTATCTATCTATCTATCTATCTATCTATCTCTCTCTCTCTCTCTCTCTCTCTCTCTCTCTCTCTCTCT
>NC_091549.1:1239915-1242415 GCF_042767895.1 Penaeus vannamei
TATATATTTTTCTCTTTGATTTCCGCAGATTCTCCGAGTCAAGAAAAAACTCCCTGTCTCGAGCGGTGATCAATGCAGGCCTACCTGTCGGGCCGATGACGCTGCCCGCTGACCCTGGGCCGGCGAGGAGTATGTGCGCCAGCATGGATTCTTCGACCATGCAGTAAACACGGCATAGACACATGCAACACATCGCCCGCCCTTGCAACGAGCCGCGCCGGCCAACTCGGCACCAAGGGGATCGACGCAGCCATACCAACAGCGGCGTCGACAGCGCATCGCAATTAGGTAAGTGTGTGTCCGCGTTGGCCAAGATGATGCTCGACTCAGATGCACGGAGACTCGGATGCACGGAGACTCAGATGCACTGAGACTCAGATGCACGGGGACTCAGATGCACGGAGACTCAGATGCACGGAGACTCGGATGCACGGAGACTCGGATGCACGGAGACTCAGATTAGCTCCTTCAGGCAGCGGCGGAGGCGAGCAGGCGAGCACACGAGCGGCGGCGAGCAGAGGGAGCAGAGCGCGGCCTCCTGCTCCTCCTCAGCAATGTACATGGCGTCTACATGCACAACGCCTCCCCCCCCCCTCCCCCCTCCCCCCGCCTGTGATTACGGCCGCTCGCTCCCGCCGACGCCGAGTTACGGGCCAACCCACGCCCGGAATCATAATTCCGAACGAAATTCGGCGATTAAGCGGCCCTGATGGAGGGGAAAGAATTAATTTTGTTGTCTACACTGGCCAGTCACGGGAGGGCGGCGCCGGGGTGTCTGGGCCCGGGTGGCCAGCGCCGCTCGACTGTCCACGGGGAAGAGGTGTGTGCGGCCTCATCTGCATATGCTAATGGGGGGAAATATGCTCAGCGTCGGCGCAAGTACACGGTACATACGGATGATTGGAAAGAATTCCCCTCGCGGTAATTGCCCCCGCATAAGAACCCTCTCCCTTTCTTGTATCTTTCGCTTCGTTCCTGTATCACTCGCCTTCGCTGTTTGTATTGACGGAAATCGCTTTTTGGTGGAATTCAGGTGAGGCGCCCGCAGGCAGCACCCGCCATGCACGGGCGCGAAATCGTCTTTTTCTTCGGGAGAGACGGTAGATAAATAGATAGTAATAATGGTGATGATGTAAGGAAGAGAAGCATTTCGTGTAAAAACGATAATATTTTTTTATGTGGGTTAACTGATGTCAGTTTTCTTATTTTGTTTATATCATCTACTTTTTTTATTATTATTATTAATTGCAGTCATCATCACAATCATTTAAATTATCATTACATTATTCACCACCAACGTCAAATTAATAGCAGTATCCAGCATTACTATTGAACATAATTGCTTTTATTATCATTATTTCAGTTGATATAATTACTCAAAGATTTATATATGTCCCAGGTGTTATTTCTTATCGCTCTCATGTTCTTAATTCTCCTCACTATCTGGAAACCAACGTTATTAAGTCATTACATCAAAAAGCATGACTTAGTAGCTTTCTTAGTTATTATGCAAATGCGTGAGTCGTGAAATGGCCTGACAAACAAACTGTTTGAAAGACAGGGTCTAATTCTATTGCTCTCAGTCTCTCTCTCTCTCTCTCTCTCTCTCTCTCTCTCTCTCTCTCTCTCTCTCTCTCTCTCTCTCTCTCTCTCTCTCTCATATATATATGTGTGTGTGTATGTACATATATAAATACATATGTGTATATAAATATATATATATATATATATATATATATATATATATATATATATGTGTGTGTGTGTGTGTGTGTGTGTGTGTGTGTGTGTGTGTGTGTCTGTCTGCGGGTGCGCGATCCGTGTTCCGTCATTCAGTCACCTTTTCAATCAACGAATAATCCCTAATTCACACTTCCACTTCCACTCCCCTAGTGTGACAAAAGACACCCTCCCCAAATCCCACTCAGTTCCCCCTCCCCCTCCCTCCCCTTCCCCTCCCCTCCCCCTCCCCCCTCCCCTCACCCTCCTCCTCCCCTCCCCCTCCCCCACTCCCAGCTGTGACGTAACGGCGGCCACCCGAAGTGCCAAGAGTCGAGCGGGGATTCGGAAGTGTTCGAGCGCCTCACGAACCAGCGACCGCCGGGCCAAAATACCTTTCGGGAGCGGTGCGGCAACGAGTCCTACTCCTCTTTTTTTTTTTTTTTTTTTTTTTTTTTTTTGTCCCATGAACACTTCACGTGTCGGCCGGGGATTAGAGGGTGGGATGGGAGGGAGGGAGGGGGTGAGGAAGTGGGGGTGGGGGGAAGAGAGTGGGAAGAGAGTGTCAGACGTTCAGATTACTGTGTCACAGGTTGACACTTACAGGCCGAGGTGGGGCTGTGGAGTTCGGAAAGCTGTTGATGGAAATAGTACTGGTATATGCATTTTTATATATATTATTTAATATCCCTAGTATTGCATATACATGCATGTGTGTATAATCACACACACGCATGTATATTTGTATATATATGTATGTAAGTATACATGCATATATATA
>NC_091549.1:1247415-1249915 GCF_042767895.1 Penaeus vannamei
TTTTTTCTCCCTCCTCCTTTTCCTCTCTCTATTATTTTTTTCCCTCCTTCTCCTTTTCCTCTCTCCATTATTTTTTCTCCCTCCTCCTCTTCTTCTCCATCCTCTTCCTCTCCACCCTTCTCAAAAAAAAAATCGCCAACACACATCCAAACGAAGTGTAAATAAGATTCGATATTTTGGGCACCTTATCCATGAAACACTTTTGCCCTCTCGAAGCGGCTGTAACTGGCTGCGATTTATGTCTACTTGGGTGCGGTAGATATATATAAAGAGGGGAACGAGTAGAAAAAAGAGATAGAATGAAAAAAAATAGAGGGAGGGAAATGTTGTTAGGTCGTATAAACTAACATAACTTCTTTAAAAAATGTTGTTTGGTGGAATGAACTAATGTAACTTCTTTTTTCAGATTTGTTTGGTAGATTAAACTAACATAACTTCTTTTAAAATGTTGTTTGGTAGAATAAACTGATATAACTTCTTAAAAATGTTGTTTGGTGGAATAAGTTAAAATAACTTTTTAAAAGTGTTTTTTTGGTAGAATAAATTAAAATAACTTCTTAAAAATGTTGTTTGGTAGAATAAACTAATTTAACTTCTTTTTAAGATTTGTTTGGCAGGATAAACTAAAATAACTTTTTGAAAATGTTAGGTAGGATAAACTTTAAAAGAACTTTTCAAATTATGAGGTTGACAAATCTAAAATATATATTTTTTTAAATGTTAGGTACTATAAATTAAAATAACTTTGAAAGTGCGAGGTAGAATAAACTATAACTTGGAAAATTGTCGTTAGGTAGAATAAACTAAACTTTTGAAAAATGATAGGTGGAATAAACTAGAAATTAAAATTGATAAAAAAGTTAAAAAATAACTTTTACAAATATCGTTAGGTAGAATGAACAAAAATAACTTTTAAAAATATATTGTTGGATAAAATAAACTAAACCAAATTAGAAAATAAAGAGAAAGAGAGGACAAAGAAAAAAAAATGTTAGATAGAATAAACTAAAATAACCTGAAGACCTTTAAGAAAAATAATATCTGTGCGGCAGTGAAGTCATCCATCTTCAGAAACGTAAATAAAAATCCAAGTAGCTGTCAATTAGCAAAAAAACGAAGGAAAAGAAAAAGATATTGATTATGTACTTATGTGGGAAGTCTTAAAGTCTTAACTATTAAATAGCTTTCTCTACGTTATATTCTGTCGCGAAGAAAACGATCATAGAAACCGGTGATTGATGATCATTCTCACGAGCGAATCGAAGAAAATAAAAAAAACTGGAAAGCAAATTAAAGTTCGGATTCGTCATGTGAAGGTAGTTGAAGGAGAAAGAAAGATAACGGAGGATAAATGGGGAAGGAGAAAGAAAGATAACGGAGGATAAATGGGGAAGGAGAAAGAGGAATATGACAATGGAGGATGAGAAAGAGGAAGATAACAAGGAAGAGAAGAAATAGAAAGTTGACGAAAGAGGAAGATGACAAAGGAAGAGAAGAAATAGAAAGATGACAAAAGAAGAGAAGAAATAGAAAGATGACAAAAGAGAGAAAAAAAGAGGAAGATGACAAAGGAAGAGAAGAAATAGAAAGATGACAAGGAAGAGAAGAAATAGAAAGATGACAAAAGAAGAGAAGAAATAGAAAGCTAACAAAGGAAGAGAAGAAATAGAAAGCTAACAAAGAAGAGAAGAGATAGAAAGATGACAAAGAGGAGAAGAAAGAAAAAAGATAACAAGGATGACATGAATACATTAGCGGTCTTCGAGGACATGATTTCTATCTCGCTTGGCGACTCGTGGCGTCGAAGCTGTCTCGGATCCCGGGCTGACGAACCGCTCCAAACACGGACGGGGGAGAGAGGGAGAAAATCACGGACAGAGGAGAGAGAGAGACGGACGGAGGAGAGAGAGAGAAAATCACGGACGGAGGAGAGAGAGAGAGAGAGAGAGAAAAAATCACGGACAGAGGAGAGAGAGAGACGGACGGAAGAGAGAGAAAATCACGGACGGAGGAGAGAGAGAGACGGACGGAAGTGGGAGAAATCACGGACGGAGGAGAGAGAAACACAGACGGAGGAGAGAGAGAGAGAGACGGACGGGAGAGAGAGAAAATCACGGACGGAGGAGAGAGAGAGAGAGAGAGAAAAAAAAAATCACGGACGGAGGAGAGAGAGAAAATCACGGACGGAAGAGAGAGAGAGACGGACGGAAGTGGGAGAAATCACGGACGGAGGAGAGAGAAACACAGACGGAGGAGAGAGAGAGAGAGACGGACGGGAGAGAGAAAAAAACACGGACGGAGAAGAGAGAAACACGGACGGAAGAGAGAGAGAGAGAGACGGACGGAAGAGAGAGAGAGAGAAACTTGGATGGAAGAGAGAGAGAGAAAATCACGGACGGAGGAGGAGAAAATCACGGACGGAGGAGAGAGATAGAGAAGAGAGACGGACGGAGGAGAGAGAAACACAGACGGAGGAGAGAGAGAGAGAGACGGACGGGAG
>NC_091549.1:1254915-1272415 GCF_042767895.1 Penaeus vannamei
TGTGTGTGTGTCTGTGTGTCTGTGTGTCTGTGTGTATAACCATAAATATATACATATATACAAATATATATATATATATATATATATATATATATAGATAGATAGATAGATAGATAGATAGATAGATAGATAGATATAGATGTATATATATATAGATATATATATATGAGAGAGTGAGTGAGTGAGTGAGTGAGTGAGAGAGACATACATGTACAGCTAAAAAGATACACATACATGTTATATCCACATCATCGAAGGCTGATTAAAGCGTTAGATATATAACAAATGGCTTGGATATGGGCGTGTTGCAGGAGGCAGTCAAGCGAGTGCATTTCACTACACATTTGTTCATGAAAGAGCAGTTGTATTTTTTTCTTTTCTTTTCTTTTTTCTGTTGTTGTGAAGCGTATAATTTTCCCTTTTTGTATGACATTTTTTCTTTAGGTATAGTTATTTTTTAATAAGCAAAATGAATGATAATAATGAGGATGGCATATCGAAAACTCTCAAAACAATTATTATAATGATACCTATGATGATTATATTACGTGTAATGATGATAATGACGAAAATGATGAAATAATATTAGAAAAAAATAAGAAAAGAAATTATAGAATTTCCCCTCCTTTATATTAATAAAACGTACAACCCGAAAATTATCTTATAATTTTTTTTAAATGACATTGACCGTCCACAATGACCAGATAGGGGGGGGGTGAGAGTGGAACGGGGGAGGGGGGTCGTACCTGCCATTTTAGAAAGGTAAGGAGGACGACACCCTCTCCCTCCTTCCCCCCCCCCCCTCGTGCTCCTCAGTCCATACATCATCTATCTGTAATTTTTTCGCAAAATACATGGTCAGTGGATAATAGTTTGTTTGTTTGTTTGTTTGTTTGTTTTTTTGCTCTTCTTTTTCTGCTTTTTTTATTTCTTTTCTTTTGTGTTTTCTTTATTTTTTCTGTATTTTTATGTTGTTTTCTCTCTCTCACTCTCTCTCTCTCTCTCTCTCTCTCTCTCTCTCTCTCTCTCTCTCTCTCTCTCTCTCTCTCTCTCTCTCTCTCTCTCTCTCTCTCCCTTTCTATTATATTCCTGTTTGTTTCCTGTTTTTGTTTGTCTTTGTTTTCTTAATTCTCTCTTTCCTTCTTTATTTCCATCTGTTCTTCCTTCTTTCCTTCCTATCCCCCTACCTCACTTCCTCTTTCTCTTTCTCCTTTTCTCTTTCTTTCTCCTTCATCCCTTCCTCCATCATCACCCATTCCTCTTTGCCCTTCTTTCTCCTTCTCCATCTTTCCTTTTCCCTCTTTCTCCAACCTATCATCCCTCCTTCCTTCCCCCTGTTCTCTTTCTCTTAATATCTCACTCTTCCTTCTTCGTCTTTATCGTCATTTCCTCTTTTACGATCTTTATTATCCTTTTTATCGTAAGTCCGACTTTTTGATGATTGATATCGTTAATTAGGGTATTAAGACCATTAAGGAATTTATGGTAATTATACAAACTGTTCATTATGTTTAGCTTCATAATGAGTGATGATGTTAATGTGAAAATAGATAGTTCTTTTCTTTCTATTTTTTCTTATTTTTGGTATATTTATCATTACTAGCATTATTATTGTTGTTTTATTATCATTATTGTTATTTTTGTTTTTTATTGTTATTATTATTGATATTTTTATTGTTATCATTACTATTATTTTTTCTATCATTATTAATATCACTCTTGTTATTACTGTTATTGTTATTGTGATCAGTATTGTTATTATTATTATTATTATTATTGTCATCATCGTTATTATTATTATTATTATTATTAATATTATTATTATTATTATCATCATCATCTTCATCATTATCTTTTTTATTATTATTGCAATATCATGATTATCAATTATTATTATTATTATTATTATTATTATTATTATTATTATTACCATTATCATAGTTGTTGTTATCATTATTATCATTAATATTGGCTGATATCATTAGTCTCATTACTAGCACGTTATTTCTCTCATTATCATTAGTAATATTACCGTTATCAATGTTTTGATGTTATCATCCTTTGTTAATACTGTTAACACTGTGTATATATCCATTCATACGCACGCATGTATCTATGCTAATATGAACACAAGCACAAACACAATCACGTGAACACAAAAATGAAAATGAAACTAGCCTCAATGAGAATTGAGAATACGCGTGACGTTTCGAACTCTTCTCGAGTTCCTCATCAGACAAAAAACCGAAATGGAGTGTTCGAAAGTTCGAAACGTCACGCTTATTCTCAATTCTCATTGTGGCTAGTTTCATTTTCATTTTTGTGTTCACGTGATTGTGTTTGTGCTTGTGTTCATATTAGCATAGATGCATGCGTGCGTATCTATTCTCATTGTGGCTAGTTTCATTTTCTATGCTAATATCTTCAAATACCTTCTATATAATCATACTCTGTAATGAAAAGGAAAGTGCGTACATGCTTGGCCAGTTAAGTACTTATTTGGCTGCAAAGGTTCGTGCAACAGTGTTTTATAATTATTAAATGACTACCTCGATCATCTATGAATAATTTGCAATTGCCTGTCCGAATGCACGTATGTGAGGGGGGGGGGCGTGTGGGGGTGGGGGAGAGTGTGTGAGTGTCTGTGTGTGTATGGGAGTGTGTGTGTGTGTGTGTGTGTGTGTGTGTGTGTGTGTGTGTGTGTGTGTGTGTGTGTGTGTGTGTATGTGTGTGTGTGTGTGTGTGTGTGTGTGTCTGGGTGTGGGTGTGTGTGTGTGTGTGTGTGTGTCTGTGTGTCTGGGTGTGGGTGTGGGTGATTGTGTGTGTGTGTGTGTGTGTGTGTGTGTGTGTGTGTGTGTACGGGCGTGTGTGTGTGTGTGTGATTTTCCTTGTATACGCGTGTATTTGTTTGTTTTTCTTATGGTTCTCTATGCATATATATATATCATAAAATTCTCTACGAGAGAAATTCCAGGACTGTCATCCTTGAAATAACTTTTCTTTATTATTATCATCATCAGAATCATCTCCCCCCCCCCCTGTCTCTCTCTCTCTCTCTCTCTCTATCTATCTATCTATCTATCTATCTATCTATCTATCTATCTATTTATCTATCTATATATCTATCTGTCTATCTTTCTATCTATCTATCTCTCCTTCCTTCCCTCCCTCCCTCCCTCCCTCCCTCCCTCCCTCCCTCCCTCCCTCCCTCCCTCCCACTCTCTCTCTGCAGGGAAGGGGTGGATGGGAAGGGGGAAGGGGGAGGGGGGGGGGGGTAGGCGCGCCGTGATCGCCAGATAACTTTGGCTCCAGATTCTCCTTCTCGTTCTCCTTCACTCTCTTTATCCTCTCCCTTCTCTGCATTTTCCTTCTCCTCATCTCCTTTCTTCTCTTCTGCCTCTTTTTTTCTCCTCATTTTTGTCTGACTCATTTCCTCTCTTCTCCTCTTCTCCTTACTCTTATTCTTCCTCATTCTCTTACCCCTCCTCTTCCACTTTCTTTTTCTCCTCCTCCTTCCCTCCTCCCTTCTTCCCCCTTCCCCCTTCCCCCTTCCTCCTTCCACCTTCTCCCTCCCCCATCTCTCTTCCTCCCTTCTCCCCTTCCTCCCTCCCCCCTCTCCCCCATCGTCATGTCTCAATGGGCGCCGCCCTCACGACTCTCTCTGGCGCCCTCTCCCAAAGCCACGATTCCATCCCCTCATTCGCGATTAGCCATTCACTCGGAATCGGATGAGTTGGAAAGATTCGCTAATCTCTCTCTTGCTTTCTGACTGTCTGTCTGTTTGTCTGTCTTTCGGTGTGTTTTTTTTTTTCTTGTTTCTTTGTGTTATTCGCTTGCTTTTGTTTTTTGTGGCGTTTCTCTTTCTCTAACACTCTCTCCTTTTCTCTCTCTCTCTCTCTCTCTCTCTCTCTCTCTCTCTCTCTCTCTCTCTCTCTCTCTCTCTCTCTCTCTCTCTCTCTCTCTCTCTCTCTCTCTCTCTCTCTCTCTCTGTCTCCATTCTCCTCCTACTAGTTCTCTTACTTCTCTATCCCCTTTTCTTGTTTTTCATTTTTTTTTTCTTCTTCCTCCTCCTTTTTATCATATCTTCTTCATTCTTCTTACATTATAATTACATTTTCTCTTCCTCTATCTTTACTCCCTTCTTAATATACTTCACATCATACTTTTCCTAATCCTTCCCTTCCTTCCCTCTATTCTTCTATCCTTCCCTCCTTCTATCCTTCCCTCCTTCTCTCCGTCCCTCCTTCCCTTCTTCTCTCCTTCCCTCCTTCCCTCCTTCCCTTCTTCTCTCCTTCTCTCCATCCTTCCCCCATGTCACCCTGCTTAAACCAACAATAAAGTCGCATTTTCCACACACCTTAAATCATCCAGGAGCCTTATTGCACCATACAAAAACCTGCCACTTGGTTCTTGCGTGTCATAACGTAACGTTCATGTAAGCGTTCAATAACCCTGTTCTCCTAACCCCCCTTTATCACCCCTGCACCCCCTCTCCCCCTCCTCCCCTTCCTCCTCCTTCTCCCCCTCCTCCTCCCCCTCCTCCTCCTCCTCCTCCTCCTCCTCCTCCTCCTCCTCCTCCTCCTCCTCACCTTCCTGTGCTCAGTCCCCGACATACCTCATATGTTGGCCTCACACGAAAGCCCCGCTCGGTTGGGTAGTCCTGAAACTCAAGAGATAACAGGGTCAACCTTTGTCCTCGATAAGGAGATAAGGAGAGATTCGATCATCGACCCTTTTTGCTCAGGTTCGTCCCTTCACCCTTCTCCCTCGCCCTTCACCCTCCCCCTCCCCCCACACCTCCCCCTCCCGTGTCTATGACGCCAGGTACGACAGGTTTTGCAGGTGTTCAATACAGGTGTCAGGCGAACAGATGATTCACACGCTGAGGCTTATCGTTAGACTACACCTGGAACAAGTGTAGCATATCCACGAAGATAAGATAGTGATACTGCCCATGATAAGAATAGACGGACACAGGATATACAGCTGTTGAGGTGTAGCCAAGTGATAGGGGCAGATGTAGGCAAAAGGCCTCATTAAACGGTATGGATATTAATATGTAAACACGGATATGCACATGTTAACGTTGCCTCGCGTGAAGTTCCCCTTTTCCCACCCTCTTCTCATCCCCGCCCCTTCTTCCCTTTCGCTTCCTCCCTTCCTACCTCTCCTTCTTCTAGGATACTTATGTACGATAGCGCTGCCTCGCCTCAAGTCCCCATTTTTCCACCTCTCCCCCTTCCCTTCCCCTTCCTCCCTCCCTTTCCACCTCTCTTCCTCTTGTGGGATACATACAAGGATACATATACACGATACCACTGCCTCGCCCGAAGTCCCCTTCTCTCCACCTCCTCCTCTTCTCTTTCTTCCTCCTTCCTACGTTCCCACTCCTTCCTCCTGTAGAGTACACACAAGGACACATATACACCTCCTCCTCTTCTCATATCCCCCTCTTTCTTTCCCTTTCCTCCTGTAGAATACACACAAGGACACATATACACGATACCACTGCCCCGCCGGAAATCCCCTTCTCTCCACCTTCTCTTCTCATGTCCCCCTCTTCCTTCCTCCTTCCTCCGTTCCCACTCCTTCCTCCTGTAGAATACACACAAGGATACATATACACGATAGCACTGCCTCGCCCAAGTCCCCTTCTCTCCACCTCCTCCTCTTCTCATGTCCCCCTCTTCCTTTCTCCTTCCTCCGTTCCCATTCCTTCCTCCTGTAGGGTACACACAAGGACACATATACACCTCTTCTCATATCCCCCTCTTTCTTTCCCTTTCCTCCTGTAGAATACACACAAGGACACATATACACGATACCACTGCCTCGCCCGAAGTCCCCTTCTCTCCACTTCCTCCTCTTCTCATGTCCCCCTCTTCATTCCTCCTTCCTCCGTTCCCACTCCTTGTCCCTTTCTCTCCACCTTCTCTTCTCATGTCCCCTCTTCCTTCCTCCTTCCTCCGTTCCCACTCCTTGTCCCTTTCTCTCCACCTTCTCTTCTCATGTCCCCTTTTCCTTCCTCCTTCCTCCGTTCCCACTCCTTCCTCCTGTAGAGTACACACAAGGACACCTATACACTATAGCACTGCCTTACGCTGCCTCACCGTACACGAATTCGCTGTGCATCCGACGCCATAGGCTTTAGGGAGAGGGGGGGGGGGTGGCACCTGTTGTCATTATACGGACTCGGTATGCACGGCGCGCCCGGGTTAAAGGCGACCAAGCTCCCTTCAGCATCACTCTGTCTCACGTCATGTGCAGCTTCGGACGTCAAACAACGTAACTCCATCCTGACGTTCTGATAGATCGAGTGGATGTGGCTGACCCTCTCTTTGGGAACTTCAATTTGACGTTCTGATAGATCGAGTGGATGTGGCTGACCCTCTCTTTGGGAACTTCAATTTGACGTTCTGATAGATCGAGTGGATGTGGCTGACCCTCTCTTTGGGAACTTCAATTTGACGTTCTGATAGATCGAGTGGATGTGGCTGACCCTCTCTTTGGGAACTTCAATTTGACGTTCTGATAGATCGAGTGGATGTGGCTGACCCTCTTGTAGGGAACTTCAATTTGGCGTTCTGATAGATCGAGTGGATGTGGCTGACCCTCTCTTTGGGAACTTCAATTTGACGTTCTGATAGATCGAGTGGATGTGGCTGACCCTCTCTTTGGGAACTTCAATCTGACGTTCTGATAGATCGAGTGGATGTGGCTGACCCTCTCTTTGGGAACTTCAATTTGACGTTCTGATAGATCGAGTGGATGTGGCTGACCCTCTCTTTGGGAACTTCAATTTGACGTTCTGATAGATCGAGTGGATGTGGCTGACCCTCTTGTAGGGGGGGGGGGGGTCGTTCGTATTTCGTGATGAATTCGAGGAAGTAATTATTTGCGGAGAGTAATTTTCATTTCATTTGGGTTTATTATTATTTATGTTTATTATTTATTATTTATTATTATTTATTTGGGTTTATTTGGGTTTATTATTATTTATATTTATTATTCGCATCGCTTTTTATGTATGAAATATTCGCCTCAGCCTTCCGCGGACGAGGACGTGGCAGTCGTCCGAATGGCGTGAAGGCCTCGCTCTTTGCTTGCGCCGCAGACTGTCTGTCTGTCTGTCCTGACGCCTGTCTGCGCGTCTGCCAGTTCGTCTATCTTTTTGGTATGATTGAGTTACAAGCCTTCTTACCTCTCTATTTTTTATACCTATATACGAGCGTATATATATATATATATATATATATATATATATATATATATATATATATATATATATATATATATATATATATATATATATATATATATATATATAGATATATACATGTGTGTGTGTGTGTGTGTATATGTGTGTGTATATGTGTGAGTGTGTGTGTGTGTGTGTGTGTGTGTGTGTGTGTGTGTATATATATATATATATATATATATATATATATATATATATATATATATATATATATATATATATATATATATATATATATATATATATATATATATATATATGTGTGTGTGTGTGTGTGTGTGTGTATGTATGTGTGTATATATATATATATTGATAGATAGATAGATAGATATAGATATAGATAGATATACATTGTGTGTGTGTGCATGTTTAGGTGTTTTTGTCTGTGTGCGTATGTATCTATGTGGGACGTAAGTGCAGTAGAACACGCATATAGCACGCTGTACTTCCACCTCCGTCCGCTCTCCCCAAATGGAAAGTACATTTCATAAACCACTTCCAGCACGGTTTACCCCGCCATCAGCGATTCTAAAAGCCGACACATTCCCTCGCCGCCGCCGCCGCCGCTTCCCTCTCACACGTCAGCCAATCTCGGACCAAGAATTGCCTCTCCAATATCTACACGTTTTCCCATTGCCTGTTCGCCGACGCTCCTTTTCCCGCGGTTCGTCGGCGTCGGGAAAACGCAGGGCGGTGATGTAACGTTGTATAGAAGTCTCGTTGACGCTCGTATTGAAAGGGAATAATGGTAATGATTACTAGATTTTTAGAATGATTACTAGATATTTAGAGTGATTACTAGATTTTTAGAATGATTACTAGATTTTTAGAAGGATTTCTAGATTTTTAGAAGGATTACTAGGTTTTTGGAATGATTACTAGATCTTTTGGAATGATTACTAGATTTTTAGAATGATTACTGGATTTTTAGAATGATTACTAGATTTTTAGAATGATTACTAGATATTTAGAGTGATTACTAGATTTTTAGAATGATTACTAGATTTTTAGAATGATTACTAGATTTTTAGAATGATTACTAGATTTTTAGAATGGTTACTAGATTTTTAGAATGATTACTAGATTTTTAGAATGGTTACTAGATTTTTAGAATGATTACTAGATTTTTAGAATGATTACTAGATTTTTAGAATGGTTACTAGATTTTTAGAATGATTACTAGATTTTTAGAATTACTAGATTTTTAGAATGGTTACTAGATTTTTTGAATGATTACTAGATTTTTAGAATGATTACTAGATTTTTAGAATGATTACTAGATTTTTTGAATGATTACTAGATTTTTTGAATGATTACTGGATTTTTAGAATGATTACTAGATTTTTAGAATCATTACTAGATTCTTAGAATCATTACTAGATTCTTAGAATCATTACTAGATTTTTAGAATCATTACTAGATTTTTAGAATGATTACTGGATTTTTAGAATGATTACTAGATTTTTAGAATCATTACTAGATTCTTAGAATCATTACTAGATTCTTAGAATCATTACTAGATTTTTAGAATCATTACTAGATTTTTAGAATGATTACTGGATTTTTAGAATCATTACTAGATTTTTAGAATCATTACTAGATTTTTAGAATGATTACTGGATTTTTAGAATGATTACTAGATTTTTAGAATGATTACTAGATTTTTAGAATGATTACTAGATTTTTAGAATGATTACTAGATTTTTAGAATGATTACTAGATTTTTAGAATGATTACTAGATTTTTAGAATGATTACTAGATTTTTAGAATGATTACTAGATTTTTAGAATGATTACTAGATTCTTAGAATCATTACTAGATTCTTAGAATCATTACTAGATTTTTAGAATCATTACTAGATTTTTAGAATCATTACTTTATTTTTAGAATTATTACTAGCTTTTTAGAATGATTACTAGATTTTTAGAATGATTACTAGATTTTCTTTTTACTGAGTGAATGATTATGATTTTAGTTTTTTGGGGGTGGGAGGGGAGGGAGGTTGCGATATCTCTATGATTGTGTTATAATGTTTTATGTTATAAGAGTATGTTTATTATGGTAGACCAGTCGTGTGATTATGCAGTCTTTGTCTGCGAAAGTATGAACTCTTTAACTGATGTAGATACTTTGTTGAAGAAAGATCTGTCTATCTATCTATCTATCTATTTCATTCACTCACTCACTCTCACACGCTATTCTTTCTTTCTTTCACGCACGCTCTTCATCTCCCTCTTTCTCTCTCCTCCTCCGTCGCCTTCGAAATTTATGCATACCTGGATTGTGTGTGTGTGTGTGCGTGTGTGCGCGTATGTGTGTGTGTGTGTGTGTGTGTGTGTGTGTGTATGTGTGGCTGTGTGCGCGTATGTGTGTATGTGTTTGCATGTTTGATAATGTAGTTATATGTCTTTGAGTGTGACCTTAACTTTCGAGGTCCACCACTGCTGACCCTTCAACTGACCTCCTTGCCTGCCAGTGCGGGGCCACGACCTCGTCTGAAGGTCATGTCACTTCCAACTGACCTCCTGCTCATCTCCTGACGTGTGGGAGGTCAGGAACTGTCTGCCAACCTTTGTGTTATGGGTCATGACTTTAATTTCCTTTGACACCTGTGAGACATGAAGAATAATTCTAGTTTTTGGTATTGTACTTTATGTGGTATGATGGGCAGTAAATCAATGAAAATATCATTTTTAAGATCGCACGTGTATGCACATGACACATAAAATGACGATGTTGATAAATAATAATGGGAAATGATGACAATGATGATATAAGTGATAATAACAGTGGTAACGAAGGCAAAACTAAAGATAGTGATAATCTATAATAATAATTATAGTAATAATATAATTAATAACAACATATGATGATAATAATGGTAATGATAATTATGTGATGATGATAATGATAATAATAATGATGATAATGATAATAATGATAATGACAATGGTTCGAGCAGACGAGGGGTTCCCGCTAAGCCGAATCCTTCATTTCAGATAAACTTCCTTTTTTATTTACGTGAAATTCCCCATTACTCCTAACTGATCGCTACCTGTAATTACCTGGGATTCACGAAAGGGGAGAAGGGAAAGGAGGGATAATTGGAGGAGAGGGAGAGGGAGGAAATGAGAAGAAGTGAGAGGGAGAGGGATGGAATGTGAAGAAGAGAGACGGGGAAAAGGAGAGGGTTGGAATGAGATGTAAGGGAGAAGAAAGGAAGAGGAATAGGAAGAGTGATGTAAGGAGAAGCGAGAGAGAGGGGAATGGGATCAGAAGTGAGAGAAAGAGGAAAGGGAGAGATGGAAGGAGAAGTGAGAGAGAGAGGAAAAGGATAGGGATAGAATGAGAGAAGCGTGAAGGAGAGGGGCAAACGAGAGGCACAGAATGGCAAGTGACAGGGAGAGGAAAGGGAGAGGGATGAAATAGGGAAATAGGGAAGGGACAAGGAGAGGAAGAGAGATGGAAGGAGAAGTGAAAGGGGGAGAAGGAAAAGGAGAGGAGTTGGAATAAGAATCGGGTAGATAAGGCAGAGGATTGGATGAAAGAGGAGAGGAAAGAAGAAAAGAGAGCATAAGAAAGTGAATTAGAGGAGAGGCGGGGAAAGCTGTAAGCGAAAGAGTAGAGAGATGGAGAAGAAAAGAATGATTAGGAGGAAAAAGAAAGAGAAAAGACAGAAGGAAAGGAGAAAGAGAGAAATATAGGGGAGAGGGGGAGGGAAGGAAAGAGAGAGAGAGGGGGGAGGGAGAGAGAGAGAGAGAGAAAGAAAGAAAGATAGAGGAAGAGAGAGAGAAAGAGAGAATGGGGGAAGAAAGAGAGAGAGAGAGAGAGAACGACGAGAGAAGGACTAATGAAATTTTCAGCCATATCTTGTTTTCTGAAACTTCGGGGCTAATTAGTATATAGTTCATATGAACAAAATTGCAAAACAAACATCTTATTGGGTTTAAACTCAAAATTAAATCGCCGCTTTTTAGGAAAATCGTAAATATAAGTGTAAATATATATATATAGCTTGATAGATGTGTGTTTGTGTATGTGTGAGGGGGGTTGTGTGTGTATATATGTCGTTGTCTGTGTCTGTGTATGTATGTGTGTGTGTCTTTGTCTGTGTCTATGTGTATATATGTGTGTATGTAAGTGTGTGTGTATGTGTGTGTGTATGTATGTGTGTGTGTGTGTGTGTATGTGTGTGTATGTATGTGTGTATGTGCGTGTGTGTGTGTGTGTGTAACGCGACCAGAGGCATCGGAAACAGCGCGATCTGGAGGCCCTGTTAATTGCTTCTTTCCGCGGCCTCCGACCAGCCCGATCGCGGCTTCGGGCTGTCATAGGCAGTCTGAGTCCCGGGTTTAACCTTTGCCCGACCCGGATGGAGTCAGCACTCGACCGGGGTTGAACAAAGGCGGAGATTGACCCAGTTGGTTTGCAGCGTCGGGACTCCCCACCTCCGTCTTGGCTCCCGATCCTTTTACTTCGAATTCTTTCCTTCTTTCCCAATCTCCTGTTCTTTTCTTCCCCCTCGAATCCTTCTCCCTTTTATCGATTTTTTCTTTAAGTCTACGGCATAATTATCACAACTCGCCATTTCTTCCTACTTCCTTTTATTGATTTTATCTTTAAATCTACAGCATAATGATCACAACTCGCCATTTCTTCCTACTTCCCTTTATCGATTTTATCTGTAAATCTACAGCATAATTATCACAACTCGCCATTTCTTCCTACTTCCTTTTATCGATTTTATCTCTAAATCTACAGCATAATTATCACAACTCGCCATTTCTTCCTACTTCCTTTTATCGATTTTATCTCTAAATCTACAGCATAATTATCACAACTCGCCATTTCTTCCTACTTCCCTTTATCGATTTCATCTTTAAATCTACAATTATCACACCTCGCCATTTCTTCCTACTTCCTTTTATCGACTTTATCTTTAAATCTACGGCATAATTATCACAACTCGCCATTTCTTCCTACTTCCCTTTATCGATTTCATCTCTAAATCTACAGCTTAATTATCACAACTCGCCATTTCCTCCTACTTCCTTTTATCGACTTTATCTTTAAATCCACAGCATAATTATCACAACTCGCCATTTCTTCCTACTTCCCTTTATCGATTTTATCTTTAAATCTACAACATAATTATCACAACTCACCATTTCTTCCTACTTCCTTTTATCTTTAAATCTACAGCGTAATTATCACAGCTCGCCATTTTGCTCAGCTTTGCCCCTCGTCTTAGCCTCTCGGTGGCGGTCCGAAGCTCGTCGGCTTAAAACCACGGATGAGTTTTATTAAGATAAATCACTGTCGCTTGAGAGGCTTCCCGCACGAGTCGAATATATTGCAAATGATGCATCGGCTCGACTGCGCTTCGACGAGGAGAACCAATTAGGAGCGAACCACCTGGTAAAACCACCTACTTGATGAGGAGAACCACCTGGTAAAACCACCTGCTTGATGAGAACCACCTGGTAAAACCACCTGCTCGACGAGAACCAATTAAGAGCGAACCACCACCAGGTAAAACCACCTGCTCGACGATGAGAACCAATTAACACCGAACCACCAGGTAAAACCACCTGCTTGATGAGGAGAACCGATTAATATCGAACCACCAGGTAAAACCACCTGCTCGACTAGGAGAACCAATTAACACCGAACCACCAGGTAAAACCACCTGCTCGACGAGAAGAACCAATTAACACCGAACCACCAGGTAAAACCACCTGCTCGACGAGAAGAACCAATTAACACCGAACCACCAGGTAAAACCACCTGCTCGACGAGGAGAACCAATTAAGAGCGAACCACGAGGTAAAACCACCTGCTCGCCGAGAACCAATTAAGAGCGAACCACCAGGTAAAACCACCTGCTCGAACCACCGGGTAAACCACACCGAAAAGACCACCACGCTTGGCCCTCGAACCAAGTTCACCAAGAACAGGCACCCAGCCAGAAAGAACCAGATCGCCAGAGGAGGCAAACGAACCGGTTTTCTCGAGGAACCGGGGAGGCACACTGACACCCGCCCAGCCTGGATCTCTTTGTGTGTGGCGAGGTTAAGCATGGGCGTGCTTGTGGGGAGATGGAAGCGGGAGCTGAGATACAGGGGCAGGTTCGGGAAGCAGAGACGGACGAAGGGAAAGAAATCAGACATTTGTATGTATATATGTATATATATATAGATAGATAGATAGAGAGAGAGAGAGAGAGAGAGAGAGATGTGTGTGTGTGTATGTATATGTGTGTGTTTAGGTAGATAGATATATAGATAGATATATGGAGAGAGAGAGAGGGAGAAAGAGAGACACACACAGAGAGAGTGAGAGAGAGAACGTGGCGAGGAGGCGCCGAGGGGCGAGGAGGGGAGGGCGAGGGAGGGAGAAGTTGCATGGAGAGGTCAGCCGTTGACCCGTGATGACCCCGGCCAGAGCAGGTTCCCTGAGATCAGCACAATACTCTCGCTGGATGAAGCCCCCTCAGTTGCCCTAGCCTGGTCGTGCATGCAGGCGCGCAGGCAAGCAGGGAGGCAGGCAACCCCCGCAGCGATAAAACAGTTAACAGAAGAAGAGGAATTGGGGGAGGGAGGAGAGAGAGGGGGGGAAGGAGGGAGGGAGAGTTAGAGGGAGAATTAGAGAGAGAGAAAAGAAATGGAGAGAGAGTGGGAGAGTATGGATGGAGGGAGGAAAGAAAGAGAGAGAGAGAGTGGGGGGATGGACGGAGAGGAGGGAGAGAGAGAGAGGGAGAGTTAGAGGGAGAATTAGAGAGAGAGAGAGAGAGAGAGAGAGAGAGAGAGAGATGGAGGAGAGAGAGAGAGAGAGAGAGAGGAGAAAAGAGAGAGAGAAAGGAATGGATAGAAGAAAATGAAGGAATAAGAGAGGTAGACCGCGAGGAGAAGATGGAAGATCAGCACAGAAACGAGGATAAGAAGAATTGTTTCAGATGATATGTTGGAGAGAGAAAAATAGGTAGAAAAAAACACAAGACGACGAATCATAAAGAAAGCAGAACAGAAAGTAAGAAATGAGAGAAGAGGAGAGAGAGAGAGGAAGTGGTCGACGAGGAGGGATATCATGTTCAAATACTTAATGAGAGTGTCGAGCATCGTTAAGCTAATGTGTATAATTTGTTGGTCTTGGCGTCGCTGCCTTCACGCAGTACAGCACTCGGGTTACAAAGACCTTGTCGCGTCTTTATTCACTTGCCATCGTTCACGTCTCGCCCTTTTGCGCTTCTATTTAATCTATTAATTGATCTTATTTATTGATCTTTTGTTTTTTTAGGCTTCTTCGTTATATGAAGGCCTCGTTCTTTCGCCAATAGGACCGGACTTAAGTGAGTTTGAGATGCGTGACCCGATGTTTCCATGATAGGGTGTTTTCGTGTCAACAAGGGGGCCTTATCACCGTCGTTGCTAAAAGAGAGGGAGAGGGAGAGGGTGGGGGAGGGAGAGGGCGATGGAGGGGGAAAGGGAGAGGGAGATGGAGGGGGGAAGGGAGAGGGAGAGGATGGAGGGGGAAAGGGAGAGGAAGAGAGAGAGAGAGAGAGACAAGTAAACCATTTGAGAGACACGCCCGGCCTTCCCTCCCGCCGTGAAAGACCGAACACCTGCAACTCTTAAGCGCAGACCCGGCCGTGTCCTCGCGTGCGCCGACCGCCATGGCTGTGTTTACCTTCCCGCCGCCAGCGGAACGGCCGCGGCGCCGCGATTGCGTTCCGTGGCGGCGACGTGGAGTTGTATTTTGATGATGTATCAATCTTAGCAAGAGCGAGTGTTCATATTGATGTATCGATCCCGGTGTCGCGCCCTCCTGCCATGTGTTCTGCGAGTCGGGTTCCCGTATGTTATTTGGGCGACTGTGTGCCTCGCCGGGGAACTGTGTGTCATATCGTATTAATATTTTTCTTTTTTTCTTTTTTTTTCTTTTTTTTTGAGGTTAGTGACTCCCGTTGTTGTTTTGATATTGACCTTGTTAAAGTTTGCGTGTTTCGCTGTTTTATGCTGATGTGTCGCCATGAAAGATGTAAGAACAAACTATGATAATGGGTACATATTTCACTACTCTACGGCTTCCTCCATATGTCATGATAATTCGACCATATACTGTCCCCATTGCCCCTCCTCCACCACTCCTCCCCCACTCCCCTCCCCCCACCACACCCACCACACAATAATGGCGGAGACAGAATTACAATAACGAGAATGTCAAAACTGGATTTTTTTTTTTTTTTTTTTTTTTTTTTTGCGTGCGTGACTCCACGTTGGAGGAGTTGATGTTGCAGGAGTTGAGTAGGTTGCAGGTGCCACTCAGGAGGATAAGGGGAAGGGGGGAACAGGGGATGTAAGTGACCCTCCCATCCACTTGCTATAACGAGTGTGAATTCCTTGACCACATTCGTCTCTTGTAACTGTCCTGTGGCTTTTGGGACCTTCATTAGCAACGCAAAGACGGCCATGCGGGTTTATGCGCATAATTAGACGCTATAATGAGGTATTTTGTTGTTCTCAGGCGTTCGTGTACCAGGATTGCATTTGTCAAGTGCAAGCCACGCCTCTCTGTGTAGCTGTGTGTATTTTATGCTTGTTTCTGATGCCTTAGATCAGTGTTGATTGAGACGAAGAGTATATAGTGTATTTTGCCACGTATAGTATCATGGAATTTCTCTTATCAATTGTCAGCTGTTTGTACTTGTCGTTTTATCACGTGTCTGGTCTTCGCGCAGCACTTTTCCCGTTTTTTCATTTGTTCTCGTGTTCTCGTTGTGTTCTTTCCCTTTTCCCTTCCTCCTTCCCTCTCACCTTTTTCTTTTCCTCGGATTTTCTTTAGTCCTTTCTATCTTCCGTCTTTCCTCTCGCTCCTCACCTTCCCTCTTCCTTCCTCATCCTCAACTTCTTACTTTTCTTATTTCTTTCTCTTATTCTTTTTCCACATCCCTCTTTCCTTCGCTTCCCTCTTACATTCCTTTTCTCTCTCTCTCTCTCTCTCTCTCTCTCTCTCTCTCTCTCTCTCTCTCTCTCTCTCTCTCTCTCTCTCTCTCTCTCTCTCTCTCTCTCTCTCTCTCTTTCTTTCCCTCTCTCTCTCCTCACCTTCCCTCCCACCTCGATACTCTGCTGTTGCACTTCATTAGATCCGTTGCGTCACTACCCTCCCCTTCCCCTGCCACCTCCCCTGCAACCATCCTATTCCTGCTCCCCCACCCCTTCCCCTGTCCCTTTCCCTGCTCTTCCCCCCTATTATCTCCCGTACCCCCTCCCCTGCCATGTCCCCGGCTCTCTCCCCTGCCACCTCCCCTGCTATGTCCCTGGATCCATCCCCTACCACCTCCCCTACCACTTCCCTTGCCCCCTCCCTTACCCCTTCCCTGCCCCTGCCACTTCCCCTACCACCTCCCCAGCCCCCTCCCCTACCCCCTTCCCCCTGCCACCTCCCAGCCGCCTCCCCTACCCCCTTCCCCAGCCCCCTCCCCTACCCCCTCTCCTGCCTCTTCCCCTACCACCTCCCCAGTCCCCTGCCCCCTCCCCTACCACCTCCCCTGCCCCCTCCCTGCCCCTACCCCCTTCCCTACCACCTCCCCTACCACCTCCCCTACCCCCTCCCCTGCCCCCTCTCCTAATTCCCTGGCGTCTTCACACGTTCCTCCAGACCCTGTGGCTGAGATAGTCAGACCACGTTCGCGAAGGGGCAGATGGGACGAGGGACGGGGGGGGAGGGGGAGGAGGATGGTGGAGGGATAGGGAAGGGGGGATGGAGGAAAGTTGGTGGAGGGAGGGAAAGAGGGGGGGAGGGAGGGGAAGGGAGGTTGGAGGGAGGGGAAGGGGATGGTGGAGGGAGGGGAAGGGGGGGGGGAAGGTGGATGGAGGGAGGGGAAGGGGGGTTGGAAGGAGGGGTAGGGAGATTGGAGGGAGGGGGAGGGGGGGTTGGAGGGAGGGAGGGGAAGGGGATGGAGGAGGGAGGGGAAAGGGGATGGAGGAAGGAGGGAGAGGGGAAGCAAGGAGGTATAGGAGAAGAGGATCTGGAAAGAAGAGGAGGAGGAAGAAGACGAGGAAAGAAGGAGGAGGAGGAGAGGGAGAATGCAAGAGAAGAAAGAAATACGAAAAACGGAGAGAATGATAGAAGAGGAGTCAAAGAGAGGGCATGGGAAGAGAAGAAGACGAGGATAGAAGGAGGAGAGGGAGAGTACAAGAGAAGAAAGAAATACGAAAAACGAGAATGAATCAAAGAGGAGT
>NC_091549.1:1277415-1279915 GCF_042767895.1 Penaeus vannamei
TTCGTCTTTCCCTCCCTTCTCCTCCTTATCCTTCCCTCCCATTTTTCTTCCTCTTTCCCTCCCTTCTCCTTATCCTTACCTCCCCGCCTTCTTTCTCTTTCCCTCCCTTCTCCTTATCCTTCCCTCCACCATTTTTCTTCCTCCCTACTCCCCCTACCTCTATTTCCTCCCTCCCCTTCTCCCCTCTTCCTTCCTTCCCCCCATCCCTTTACTTCTGCCTCTCGCCACTCCCTTCCCCCCCCCTCCCCGTCCCTCCCCTCCCCCGCCCCCCTTTGGTGCTTGGTATGGAGGGAGGCCGGGCATGCGTGTCGTGCATGCCGGCGGGCGGGAACGTATGCCCGGCCTCGCGGTGTGACTTCTCCAATCAAGTCACGGCTTCTTCCAGGGACTTCGGGAAGGTTCTGCGGCCCGGGATGGAGCCTTGACCTGGGTCGTGTCGTGGTAGGGGTCAGAGGCAGTGTGAGGGGGGGAGGGGTCAGAGGCAGTGGGGGGGAAGGGGTAGGGGTCAGAGGCAGTGGGGAAAGGGTGAGGGTCAGAGGCAGGGGAAGGAGCAGGAGGTTGCAGGGAGACGGCGCGGCGTGAACCTGTGATTGGTCATTGGAAAGTAACCTTTGTTCTCTCGTTCATGTTCATTTTCTCTCGGCCACGCAGCATTCGTCGGGGCCTGAGATGGAGAGTGGATTAGTCATTACCTCGCGTGCACGTGTTCTGGAGTCGATTCGGTGCACGGATGGCGTGTACGACCGAAGGCTTATCGTAACACGTACCCGAAAAAAAATCCAATACGGAAAAGGCTTGGAAAGATAAACACCGTATAAAAAAAAAGAAAAAGAAAAAATATATACGCATTTGTCTCTCTCTCCCGAACAACCCCGACCAATACAGAAAAGGATAGGAAAGATAAACACTAAATAAAAAAGAAAAATATATAAATATACGCATTTATCTCTTTCTCCCGAACACCGTCGACCTTGACAGCATGGCGGACAAGGTACCGAATGAACGCACTTTTATCCCGCCTTCTCTTCGCATTTTCCTTCTGCTCGTCAAAGTGAGAAAAAAAAAATTTATCCACGAAGAATGTGGAAGCGAAGTGGATTTAACTGAAGTGGATCATCAAATGAGGCGAGGCGAGGCTAATATAAATACCCATTTAGTAGTTTGTGTGCGTGCGTGCGTGCGTGCGAGTACCCCGTCACCACCGCCCGTGCTTCCTAACCTCAGCGTGGGTGGACCGTGTTACCCGTGCGTGTGTGTCTGTCCTAAGATATTGATACATTCATTGATGTTTTCTGTATGGAACTGGCGAGCTGAATAGCAGAAACGGTCCCTTACGATATATATATAAACATACAAACTATTCAAGTTTGTTTATCAAATAAAATCGAAAAACTATTGTATAGGAATTCATTTTTTTATTTTAGAGAAAGATACGTTTGTTTATAAGATAGGTTTTTTTTTGTTTATATAGGTTTTTAAATTCTGCTGAGAGGAGTCCATCATTATTATTAATCACCTCGTGAATGATAATGAAAATAGTATCGTATTTCTAACAAGGATTGATTAAAAGGCCAATGGAACCTAACTTTATAAATACGATGTTTTCATAACCTATTTAGTGTAGTTTGTTATGCCAATAATTCTGTTAAGGAAAGTATTTGAAGATCAGAATTATGCAAAATGCGGATGAATTTTCAAATATAACAGAATAAACAAATAACTGTCATACACAAATAGCACATATAGATAAAGAAATAGACAGCATTCATGCATAACATACAATAAACTAGTGAAAATTGGTCTAACAAATAAAATAAGTGAATAAGAAAGAAAATCATTCAAGTTTCCTCTTCATGTAAGTGTTTTCGCGCCTTTTTTGTGAATGGGAAATATAAATTGGATGCTGCAAATATACCAATAAATCAGATTATAATTTCGAGAAACCGGTAGGAATCACTTGGATAAACCAGAAGGTATAAGAAGTTAGATAATAAGATATAAATCAAAATGATGAACGCTTGTTTGGCTCGGAGAATCGCAATAAAAGACAAGAAAACAAAAGAAGATTAGTTCAGCTGCGGTGAGAGGGATCGGATCCTTACCGCATGCCTCCAGAATCCATATTTGATTCGAAAGCGTTTCCAATACCCAGTTTTGCTCTTGATTTTGTTTCTTATTCACCTATTTTATCTATCAGACCAATTTTCTGTTGTTTATTATATATTATGCATGAATGCTATCTAATTTTTTTTGTCTATATGTGCTATTTGTGTATGACAGTTATTTTCAAAATTATTATTTTAGAATACTAAATAAATGCCCAATTAACTTTCGAAAAAGAAAGGAAAAAAAGGAAATTGTTGTTTTCAAAAGTACACAATATTTTTGACACTTAATTTGTCCTTTTGTTTTTGTTATGAATGTAGTTTGAATATGTAGTGAATTTTGGCGTTTAATTGTATGTGAAGATTTGAATTGATCGACTGTTCAATTATTCAGT
>NC_091549.1:1294915-1312415 GCF_042767895.1 Penaeus vannamei
AAAGGAAAAGGTGAGAGGGAGGGGGAGGGAAGGGAGGGAGGGGGTGGGGATTGGATAGATGGATGGAGAGAGGGAAGCAGGGAAACAGATTGATAGTTGAGATAGGATACGTGAGACACTTTAGCGTAGTGGAAGAGAAAAGGACAGAGAGAGAGAGAGAGAGAGAGAGAGAGAGAGAGAGAGAGAGAGAGAGAGAGAGAGAGAGAGAGAAAGAAAGAAACAAAGAAAGAATGACAGACAGAGACAGGGAAAGAGAAATTTGACTGAGTGCATCACCCACCCACAAAAAATTCCCACAAGCTTTTAAAATCAAATCCAGCATTAGCAATAATCTCCGACCGAGTCTACCAACCCGGGAGGACCGAAGTCTCACAGTTAATCCCACTGGATTATTGCAACTCTGATATATCACCCTAGGTAAGATCTTCCCCTGCATCCGGTCACAAAAAGCCTACGTTCCACACGCACACACACACACACACACACACTCACTCACTCACTCACTCACTCACTCACTCACTCACTCACTCACTCACTCACTCACTCACTCACTCACACACTCACTCACTCACTCACTCACTCACTCACTCACTCACTCACTCACTCACACACACACACACACACACACACACACACACACACACACACACACACACACACACACACACACGCCTATTACAAAACCTTTCTGCATCAGGACCCGCCCAGTGGCCACGAGTACATAGCAGGGAGAAGAACCGAACTCGTCAGTCACCCGGTGGAAGGCAGCGAGGAAACACCTTTGCAGTTTCCTTCGTGGAGACATGATTGAGGTGACCGCGGATTGCAAAGACGCGGTGACATGAGAGTGATAAGGCACTTCAAGAGGAACATTGATGTGACTTCACCTTTAGCTACATCGATGGTATGGTCGTGAGTGGGAGAGAGAGAGAGACAGACAGACAATCAAACTGATAAACAGAGATAGACCGTGAAAGAGCGAAAGGGAGACAGACAGACAGACAGACACAGAGAGCGAGGGAGAGTTAAAGAGAGAGAGAGAGAGAGAGCGGGAGAGGGAGAGAGAGAGCGCGCGCGAGAGAGAGAGAGAGAGAGTGCGAAGGAGAGAGAGAGAGAGACAGACAGACAGACAATCAAACTGATAAACAGAGATAGACCATGAAAGAGCGAAAGGGACACAGGCAGACAGACACAGAGAGAGAGAAAGAGCGAAAGAGAGAGAGAGAGCGAGGGAGAAAGAGACAGCGAGGGAGAGAGAGACAGACAGACAGACTGAGAGAGACAGAGAGACAGACAGAGAGAAAGACAGACAGACTGAGAGAGACAGACAGAGAGAAAGACAGACAGACGGAGAAAGAGAGAGAGAGAGAGAAAGGTGTATCCCATCTTGCACGTAGAACACCATCTCGTCGTCACGCTCACAAGAACCAGTTTTCTGCTATGCGAGGCCGAAGTCACTGCTTTATCTGCGGCGAGCGTCATCTGCTCTCTCTCTCTCTCTCTCTCTCTCTCTCTCTCTCTCTCTCTCTCTCTCTCTCTCTCTCTCTCTCTCTCTCTCTCTCTCCCTCCCCTCTTCCCTCTCTCCCTTCCTCTTCTTCCCTCCCTCCCTCCCTCCCTCCCTCCCTCCCTCCCTAACTCCCCTCCCTCTCCCTCCCTCTCCCTACCTTTCTCTCTATCTCTCTTTCTCTCTACCTCCTCTCTCCCTGTGTGTGTGTTTGTTTATTTGTTAGTCTGCATCTGTCTATCTATTTGTCTATCTCTCTCTCTCTCTCTCTCTCTCTCTCTCTCTCTCTCTCTCTCTCTCTCTCTCTCTCTCTCTCTCTCTCTCTCTCTCTCTCTCTCTCTCCCTCCCTCCCTGCCTCTCCCTCCCTCCCTCCCTCCCTAACTCCCCCCCCCCCTCTCCCTCCCTCTCTCTCCCTCTCCCTACCTTTCTCTCTACCTCTCTATCTCTCCCTCCTCTCTCCCTGTGTGTGTGTTTGTTTATTTGTTTGTCTGCATCTGTCTCTCTATTTGTCTGTGTGCTTAATTCACTAGGTTCTTGCGTCGCCTCTGTGTGTGCGCGTTTGTTTTGGCCGTCCCCACGCACTCACTTCCCGGGCATATTTATGTTTGAGTGAGTGAGGGCATGCATGTGTTGTGGCCAAGTGAGGGTGGCCGAGGAGCATGCACAGGCACCTTCCCCTAAGCTCTTCCACCCCCACCTAACGCTCCCATGTCTCCCTACCTACCCATCCCCACGGTGGGTTTCGCGGTATGGTTGTCGAGGGGAGTCTGCTTACCTGTTGCACTCCCTTTCCCTCCCTTTCTCTCTTCCCCTTGTCCTCTGTTTCTTCTTTATCCGCCGTTCTTCCCCCATCACCCTTCCTCCCCCCCCCCCCCCACTCTCCTGTAGTCCCTTTTCCCCTGTATCCCCCTCCACTCCCATTACCTTCCCATTCCCTCCCTTCCTATTGCATTATCCCTTCACCCCCTGCCTCCCCTCCCCCTCCCTTCCCCGTCCCTTTCCCCCTTCCCCTCCCCCCCCCCTTCATCCCCTGCTGCGCTCCCCCAGGGTAATGTCGTATGAAGCGATTACAGTGAATTATATACGCAAGGCGGACAGAACACTAATTATTTATCTTTATTTGGCCAATCATCCCCATTATTGCGTAAGTTAAGGGCAGCAGGTGAGCTCCAAGATGGCGCCGGGGGGGGGGGAAGGAGGAGGAGGATTAGGGGGGAGGAGTAGGGGGGGGAAGAGGCGGAGGAGGAAGGAGGGAAAGAAGGAAGAGGAAGGAGGAGGAGGAGAAGGAGGGGGAGAAGAAGAAAGAGGAGGAGGAGGGGGAGAACCGACGGGACACTGCACCTGCTAAACACACAACATATATTCCTTAAAACTATACAAGACTCGGGGTAGGATAGTACGGGACATTTACTCAGCTATCAATAAGGCACAAAATCATATCTTTCAAAGCGGAAATAACACCCTAAAAGTATCCGAGGACAGGAAGGATCAAGCGGCCCTATTATCTCTTGAGCAATTCCACATCCTCGACGGTGATAAGGAAGGAACATTCGATGATAAAGGAGAGGAAGAAGAAGGGGGAGGAGGAGGAAGAAGAGTGGGAGGGGGAGGAGGAGGAGAAGGAGAAGAAGAAGAAGGAGGGGAGGAGAAAGAGGAGGAAGAGTGGGAGGGGTAGGAGGAGGAGAAGAAGGAGGAGGAGGAGAAGGACGTGATAAAGAAGGAACATTCGATGATGGAAGGCTTCTTAGAAGATATCAACCCTCCTTGTGAACCCCTTCGTGAGCCTCCTTGTCGCCAAGATCTTGAACCTCCTTGAACACCACACGTCATCTGAACCTTTCCTTGTGAACCTCCCACCGTGAACCTCTCCTTTCTTGAACTTCATTGAACCTCTTCGCTGAGATTTTGAACTTCATTGAACACCACACGTCGTCTGAACCTTCCACCGTGAACCTCCTTGAACACCACACGTCGTCTGAACCTTCCACCGTGAACCTTTCCTTTCTTGAACTTCATTGAACCTCTTCGCTGAGATTTTGAACCTCCTTGAACACCACACGTCGTCTGAACCTCCCACCGTGAACCTCTTCTTTCTTGAACTTCATTGAACCTCTTCGCTGAGATTTTGAACCTCCTTGAACACCACACGTCATCTGAACCTTTCTTTGTGAACCTCTCCGTCGCTGAGATCTTGAACCTCCTTGAACACCACACGTCATCTGAACCTTCCACCGTGAACCTCTTCTTTCTTGAACTTCATTGAACCTCTTCGCTGAGATTTTGAACTTCCTTGAACACCACAAGTCATCTGAACCTCCCACCGTGAAGCTCTCCTTTCTTGAACTTCATTGAACCTCTTCGCTGAGATTTTGAACTTCATTGAACACCACACGTCGTCTGAACCTCTCACCGTGAACCTCTCCGTCGCCGAGATTTTGATCCCCTGGAAAAATCTCCCAGAAGTCAATGCGGTCACTAGTCACATCTTACCGGACAGCATTAGAGAGATTTAGCATCTAATACTGTCAGGTAAAGATGTAAACCGGGCCAAATTCTCAACGTGTCGGGAACGTGTTTCCAGCGAGAAAAAAAAAAAATCAGGAAAAAAATTCGGACTGTGGCAACCATGCATCCCCTTCCATCGCGGCTGCAGAGGTCATCTCCAGGTAAGGAAGCATCATCAAATGACCCTTATCGTCCGATTATTCTCCTGGTGGTCTCTGGCGATAACGTCAGCAGCTGACCGGGAATTTTTTTTTATCTCTTTCCACTTGCGCTCCTCCCTCGCTTTCTCTGCCAATGCGCCTTTTCCCAGTCTTTTTTTTTCTCTCTTATCTCTGCGTCGCTTATCTTGGTTTATCGTGTGCCTCCTTGTCTACTTTGTGCTTCATCTTCTTAACTTTTTTGCGTGTGTGTGTGTATCTTTGTGTCTTTGTGTGTGTGTGTGTGTGTGTGTGCGTGTGTGTGTGTGTGCCTTTGTATCTTTGTGTCTTGGTGTGTGTGTTTCCATTAATATGTTTTTTTATTCTTCTCTCCCTGTTTCTCTTCCTCTGTCTGCATCTTCCTCTCTCTTTTTGTCTCGGTGGTTCTGTCCTCCACCCCGATCTCTCTCTCTCTCTCTCTCTCTCTCTCTCTCTCTCTCTCTCTCTCTCTCTCTCTCTCTCTCTCTCTCTCTCTCTCTCTCTCTCTCTCTCTCTCTCTCTCTCTTTCTATTGGTTGTGTTTCTACCTCTTTCTCTGTCCTCTCCCTCTCTCTCTCTCCATTTTTTTCGGTATTATTAATCCTCCACCCTCTCTCTCTCTCTATCTCTCTCTTCTCTTCTCTTCTCTCTTCTCTTCCACTCTCTCACTCTCATTTTCACTCTCTCTTTCTCTCTCCCTTTCTCTTTCCCTCTCTACATTACCCTCTCTTTCTCGTTTTTCTCTCCACTTCTCCATTCACTGTCAATCTATCTCGTCCTCCCATCTCTTCCCTTACGTCTCTGTCCAAAATACATTATCGCTATCTCTATGTGACTCCCATTCTCATTAAGAAAGTGTCTTGTAATAAGCCTTTCAAACAGCAGTACATAACCTTCGATCCCTTGCACATTTCTTTCATCCATGTTGATTTGAATTAGCCTGAAACTGAACTACAGCAGTGAGTCGTTACGTCGCCGAACCGTCCGCTCGTCGCCACCCACGGGAACGTACGAGCGAACCACCGAATTGTCCCTGAACGACCAGTCCCTTCCACCGTTCCTGAATTAAAGTCTGCCGCCTGACTTGGTGCTGGACCCTGCGAGCCGGCACTTGGGGCAGAGACGACGACCAAAGGGTATACCAGGTCGCGAGTTCCTGTGATATGTTGCCCCTTTGTTAGTTCGACTCGTGACGTTAGTGACCCGAGCTCCTGCCCTCCTTGCCTTCTACGTGTTTCTATTAGTTGAATATTCATAACATCGCCATTTGTTTTGGGCGAATGTATTTGCCACATGCCATGCTGTTTTATTCTCTATTAATAAAGCCAGTTTATGTGTGATTGGTGTTTTTAGAGCCTTGTCGAACATTTGCTTACCACCAGTGACATTATTAAAAGTAAACAATAAGTGCACTCGAAAGAAAGCAGAGGAATACTACAGATCTGAGGAAAAAGGTGGCGTAACACTACACTACCAGTGGCTATCATTTTCATATCACTCGGTTTGGCTTCATTCATTATAATTTCATTCATATTGATCTTCTCATGGCGTTTGATTCGAAGGATACAACACGGGCATACGGAGACGACCATGTCAGCGAAGGGACAGGAATTTGGAGTCCTGTGTGGAAGCATAAATGGAGCTTTGTGAGAAGTGTTTAGGAATACTGTAGCTCAATTAACTTCGAAAATAGAGGCGACATAGTCCTCGTAGAATCCTTAAGTCATTATTGAATTAACGGATCTAATCCTGTTCCTCGTTTGTGATTTTAAGTACCTTTTTTGTTTACTTCTGGCAACTAGAATCTGTGTTAAAGTAGCGTTGGACGCCCTTCGTAAAATACATGATCAAGTGATGGCAACAGTATCGGAATTTTGTTATCTTCACCGAGTGAATTTTGAGTTTACACATTATAAGACACATCTAGCATGAAAAACTCTCGTCAAATAATAGAAAGTTCAATATTTAGCAGAGCTGGAGGACAGGTGTTTTGCAGCGGTTGAAGTAATGGGTCGTAAAACACATTTCAACTTGAGACCTGCTGAGGTTGTGCAGGTGTTAATTATACAGTAACTGAAACTCTCAGCCAAAAATAATTGAAGGCGCCAAAAAGTATATTCTTTTAATAACTTGAATTGCCAGATTGATTACTGTACGTGTACTGATTCTGATAAAAACAGATATAAGACCTTTTTTCACGAAAGAAAACCTTAACCTCATAGCAAGGGTGACTAAAGCAAACACGTAAAACGAAGCGTTATTGACAGGTGGAGATGAAAGGGAAGAACATGTGTTGGCAATGATGGAGCGAAGATGTTAGAGAGGTAATTGAAGAATCATTCAGGTAAATGTATGATGTGAACCTTTAATGACGAGGCATGTGTCGTACCAGTAATTTAGATTTACACATATACATACATATATATATATATATATATATATATATATATATATATATATATATATATATATATATAAGAAATACCGACGACGTGCCGATAATGACGACAGCTCCGAAAAAAAATACAAGAAATGGTCCCCACGAGAAGACATATAGGACTATCAGACAATGTTACGTCATCGCTATACATCAGATCCCTGTAATAATTATAAAATGAATTTTCTTTATGTATATACAATGAATCTACTTAATTAACTAAAAGACCACAGCAGTTACACGGAATAGTTTGTAGAAAGTTTTTTCCGTATTTTTCAGTACTTAATAGTAAATAATAATGACAAGAAAATAAATGTTAAAAAGGAAACAATTCATATGAAATATACACTGAATGCCAATGAAGCTTCTTTCATCATGTAGGCCAGGGAGCCAACCGGTCGATCACAGGAGTTTTATGTCGATCACACTACTGTTCCTGTTCATAATTCGTCCTTCAGAGGCTGTCGTGCAAATAGCTGCAATAGCATATCCAAGTACTTATGATACTTGGATTATTGTATTTCTTTTTTCTGGGAATAAGATATATTTATGTTCATAATGATGGATATGTTTGAACAACGTACAATTATATATAAAGACACTACTCCTGTGTTATATATATACATCCACACACACACACACACACACACACACATATATATATATATATATATATATATATATATATATATATATATATATATATATATATATATATATCAAGGGTGGCCAACCAGTCGATCACAAGCCTGTTTTAAGGCTGGTAGATCGCATCAGGGTAAAGGTAGAAAAAGTAGATCATACCTCACAAAAGGTTGGCCACCCTGATATAGGCTGTAATTACTCGAGCCAGACGGAAGATAATTGTATCGTAATATATTTTTTTCTTGAAACCTAAATCAACATGACTTTGGTAACCATAAAAAGTTGTGCTAGTCGAGCAGTCTTCATATACAATAGATATTAATAAAGATAATTCATCTAATTCAACAACGTTTTGCGCGAATATTCTCCTTACCTAAACACAGCTGACGTTTCGGCATTGAACCATCATCGGCGCCATATAACTCCCTAGCGGTTATAACAACGAAATGTGAATTCCTTGTCTGGCTCTGAATTATTTACTCTCAATCCGGCCGCTTCTGGACAAGAGGAGCTGCGGTGGACGAGAGCAACAGGTCGGTAATCCGGAACTTAAATGCAGCCGTGTTGAGGGACTTCGTTTTGCCGGCATATGCTTTCCGGTTCAAGTAATTCGTTATATATATATATATGTATATATATATATATATATATATATATATATATATATATATGTGTGTGTGTGTGTGTGTGTGTGTGTGTGTGTGTGTGTGTGTGTGTGTGTGTGTGTGTGTGCGCGTGTGCCTGTGTGTGTGTGTTTGTAATTATGTCTATGTGTATATATGTGCTGCGTGTGTATGTGTGTGTCTTTATGTATGTATGCATGTACGTGTGTGTTTGTATTTATGTCTATGTGTATATATGTGCGGCGTGTGTATGTGTGTGTGTCTTTATGTATGTATGTACGTTTATGTTTGTATTTATGTCTATGTGTATATATGTGTGTGTGTGAATTTTTATGCAGAGAACTCCACCCCGATCCCTACAGCCCGGCACAACTGTTCGGCAGAAGCAAAAGCGTTCCATTGCTGAAACTGCCAGAGAAGAGCGAGCATCGGAGCCTCGACTTGGCGCAGACCATCAGCCATTGCTCAGCGGCCCGTGCAGGCGAAGGCCTCCCCCTGCTGTTTGGAAGGGCGTCCGCTTATACAAGGACTACTACATACATATTGACAATGTATATATACATATATATATATATATATATATATATATATATATATATATATATATTTATTTATATTTATATATTTATATACATATATATACACATATATATACACATATATGTGTGTGTATAAGTATGTGTATGAGTATGTCTGTGTGTATGTAAGTTTGTTTATGAGTATGTCTGTGTGTGTATATGTATAAGTATGTGTGTGTGTATGTGTATGAGTGTGTGTGTATGTGTGTATATAAAATTATATTGTAACCTCAAATCCCCACGAGAACTGCACCTGCGACGGAAAGCAGTGGCAACCCCCTGCCCATTCGGTCCCAAAGACGAGCAGATAGGCCTACAATCCTGAACACGTTTTGACGAGAAACAAAAACCGTGAACGTCCCCCAGCGCGCCAGCCCTTTGTCCCCGCCTGCCCGCCAGCAGCTCTTGCTTTCAAGGCGTTCGTGTTGCCATCTGCCCCGAAGCAGATGGCACGGCGCATCACGAACCCGACGGAGGAGTCTCACGAGCCGATCCCACGCGGGGTGGGCGGGGTGGGCGGGGTGGGCGGCGGCGGGAAATGGACTCGTTTGATTGGTCCGAATCACGACGCGGCGACCCGGATTTATGGCTCGATCGGGCCCTCCTTCGGGCTTGAGTGGCCGGGCGGGGGATCCGTGTGTGAGTTTGGGTGGTCACACGTTGTATTAAAACAAAATTATGAGTTTGTATGTGAACATTTATGTATAACTATTTGTTTATATCTAGATTAATATCTGCATCTGTCTATATCTGTATAAACACAGATTATTATTGTTGTTGCTATGTGTGTGTGTATACATACACATACATACACACACACACATATACATACACACACACATACATATACAGTGTATATATATATATATATATATATATATATATATATATATATATATATATATATATATATGTATATATATACATATACGTATATATATAAGTATATATATATATATATATATATATATATATATATATATATATATATATATGTGTGTGTGTGTGTGTGTGTGTGTGTGTGTGTGTGTGCATTATATATGTATGTGTATGTGTGTGTGTATGTATATATATACATTTATATGTATATATACATACATATAGGTACACACACATACACACACACACAAATATATATATATATATATATATATATATATATATATATATATATATATATGTATTTGTATATGTATATGTATGTATATATGTACATATGTATATGTGGGTGTGGGTGTAGATGTGTGGATGTGCATGTATATGTGAATATATATATGAATATATATATATATATATATATATATATATATATATATATATGTGTGTGTGTGTAATATACATGTTCATATGTATAGATAGATATACAGAGACAGAGATGCAGAGATAAGGTAGATATAGATATAGGTATGTGTACATTAATGCATACTTGTCATATACATTTGTGCTTATGTCTGTATGTGAGCGTATGTATAGATACATTTACATAAACGTATTAATGTATGATATATTTAAACACTATGTTCAACCGAAGTATCATTTAACGCTTACCTGTGTCATGTTTAATGCAGGTGTGCGCCTCATGAACACTCCTTTATCGCGAAATTAAAAAAAAAAAAAAAAAAAAAAAAAAAAAAAAAAAAAAAACTTCAATTTGGTTCACCAGGTGTGTCTCATTGTTCCAAATTGTTTTCTTATGGAAACTAAACAATGACCTTGAGAGAAAAAAAAGACATCAATCCCCCCGTTGATTAATTGACAATATTTTGTTTTTTTGTTTTTTTTGTTGTTGTTTTTTAGGAGAATTAGACTATTAAGAGTGCAAGATAACCCGCTTCCCTCTTGCATGAAATATCTGCAACTTGATGAAAGCTTCTGAAGAAAATGCCGTGAATTACTTTTTATTGCGCGTAATAACTTCAAAAGACCAAGGAAAGATAATTTGAGAACGTAACAAGCGGGTACTTATGCGCAATATATCTTTACGTGTAACTGACTACCTGTATGTTCCCGGCTGTCTACAGGTGCACATGGATAACACAAGGCAGGTATTTATGTATGTAAACAGATACGTTGGAACATTCTTATATGAATGCGCATAGTGTATCTATGTAAACATGCGTACAGATATATTATACACACACACACACACACACACACACACACACACACACACACACACACACACACACACACACATTATATATATGTGTGTGTGTGTGTGTTTAAATATGCTTATATATACAAGTTTTTTATTTATTTCTGTATATTCCAAGGTGTAGTTTGGGCTTCTATTGAGACAACAATTTTCAAATACTTTACTTGATAACGTTCCGTATTCTTCTCTGAGGAAGATAGGTGTTCATCAAACATACATAATGAAGCAGTTATTTTCAAAGAACTTTCAGAATCCTCCACAACACGAATTTATCGCATGACGGATTCTAATGACCAAAAAACCATTAATTGTCGTTCGGGGAATAAGGCGGGGAATTCGCTGAAAAGTGGCCAATTAGCGCAAATTTGCAAGTTTCACAACGCCACGAAGACTAATGTGGCGAGAGGGTCGAGGAGTGGAAATTGGCGCTGTCGAATCGCCGATAGACACTCTAAGAAAAGCCATTTCGTGGTTTGGAAATTGGAAACGTGTACTATCATATCCTATTATAAAAAGCTGTGTTATCATGTCCTATTATAAGAAGCTGTGTTATCATATCCTATTATAAGAAGCTGTGTTATCATATCCTATTATAAGAAGCTGTGTTATCATATATTATAAGAAGCTGTGTTATCATATCCTATTATAAGAAGCTGTGTTATCATATCCTATTATAAGAAGCTGTGTTATCATATCCTATTATAAGAAGCTGTGTTATCATATCCTATTATAAGAAGCTGTGTTATCATATCCTATTATAAGAAGCTGTGTTATCATATCCTATTATAAGAAGCTGTGTTATCATATCCTATTATAAGAAGCTGTGTTATCATACCCTATTATAAGAAGCTGTGTTATCATATCCTATTATAAGGAGCTGTGTTATCATATCCTATTATAAGAAGCTGTATTATCATATATTATAAGAAGCTGTGTTATCATATATTATAAGAAGCTGTGTTATCATATCCTATTATAAGGAGCTGTGTTATCATATCCTATTATCAGAAGCTGTGTTATCATATCCTATTATAAGAAGCTGTGTTATCATATCCTATTATAAGAAGCTGTGTTATCATATCCTATTATCAGAAGCTGTGTTATCATATATTATAAGAAGCTGTGTTATCATATCCTATTATAAGAAGCTGTGTTATCATATCCTATTATCAGAAGCTGTGTTATCATATCCTATTATAAGAAGCTGTGTTATCATATATTATAAGAAGCTGTGTTATCATATCCTATTATAAGAAGCTGTGTTATCATATCCTATTATAAGAAGCTGTGTTATCATATATCATAAGAAGCTGTGTTATCACATCATATTATAAGAAGCTGTGTTATCATATATTATAAGAAGCTGTGTTATCACATCATATTATAAGAAGCTGTGTTATCATATATTATAAGAAGCTGTGTTATCATATCCTATTATAGGAAGCTGTGTTATCATATCCTATTATAAGGAGCTGTGTTATCATATCCTATTATCAGAAGCTGTGTTATCATATCCTATTATAAGAAGCTGTGTTATCATATATTATAAGAAGCTGTGTTATCATATCCTATTATAAGAAGCTGTGTTATCATATCCTATTATAAGAAGCTGTGTTATCATATCATATCATAAGAAGCTGTGTTATCACATCATATTATAAGAAGCTGTGTTATCATATCCTGTTATAAGAAGCTGTGTTATCATATCCTATTATAAGAAGCTATGTTATCACATCATATTATAAGAAGCTGTGTTATCATATCCTATTATAAGAAGCTGTGTTATCATATCCTATTATAAGAAGCTGTGTTATCATATCCTATTATAAGAAGCTGTGTTATCATATATTATAAGAAGCTGTGTTATCATATCCTATTATAAGAAGCTGTGTTATCATATCATTATAAGAAGCTGTGTTATCATATCATTATAAGAAGCTGTGTTATCATATCCTATTTTAAGAAGCTATGTTATCACATCATATTATAAGAAGCTGTGTTATCATATCCTATTATAAGAAGCTGTGTTATCACATCATATTATAAGAAGCTGTGTTATCATATATTATAAGAAGCTGTGTTATCATATCCTATTATAAGAAGCTGTGTTATCATATCATTATAAGAAGCTGTGTTATCATATCCTATCATAAGAAGCTGTGTTAGCATATCATTATAAGAAGCTGTGTTATCGTATCCTATTATAAGGAGCTGTGTTATCATATCCTATTATTAGAAGCTGTGTTATCATATCCTATTATAAGAAGCTGTGTTATCATATCCTATTATAAGAAGCTGTGTTATCATATCCTATTATCAGAAGCTGTGTTCCCAACGGTGGAAACTAACGACTGAATTATCTAATTCATAAGGAAAGAGAGATCTGACTGCACGGAATTAGGTGGTTATTATGAACTACCATAAAGATACTCACTTGAATATCAATATACATTTTGCGTTATACCAGGGAACACTCCCTTTGGATCTGACACACATGCACATACACACACGTGCATACACACACAAACACACAAATATAGATATGCACACGCATGTGCGTATTGATATATATATATATATATATATATATATATATATATATATATATATATATATATATATATATATATATATGCATGTGTATATAAATTTATATATGCATATATATACATATATATATGTATTTTTCTTATAGAAAGTGCTTACAAAGAATAGAAAACATAATGCAAAAACATTTGAAAAAACAAGGTACATAACAATAGTAAAATGCAAAAGAGGCAAACTAACCATTCGACAGTATTGATGGTTATTACATGGTGAACAGGGTGGTTGCAGTGGTTGTGCCATTAATCTATACGACGACGATATGGCAAGACTACCCTGGACGTGTATAGAAGGATCGAAAAGAACTCCTTTCGCTCTAAGAAACTGGAAAAATACATATATATATTATATACATGTGTGTATGCATATATGTATATTTCTTTTTCCTTCTTTTTAACTTCTCTCTATCTCCTCTCTCCTTTCTCCAGCGAACCGCCAGCCATCCTGATTGCCTAATTGGAGGTCGATAGATAATGAAACCTGAGGAAATGAGGAAAATCACGAGAAAAGCTTGTTTTGTTCGCCAACTATTTCGCGAAGAATTTGGCATCAGATAAAACGTCAAAATTGTCTTGCGAGGAAACATCGGGGAAAAGGGTCGAGAAAATCGGTCGGGAGAGAAAATGAAGGGAATGGAGAATCCTACACACACGTTTATATATATATATATATATATATATATATATATATATATATATATATATATATATATATATATATATATATATATATATATGTGTGTGTGTGTGTGTGTGTGTGTGTGTGTGTGTGTGTGTGTGTGTGTGTGTGTGTTTGGGTGGGTGTCTGTGTGTGTGTGTGTGGTTTTACCAGAGGTGTACCTTATCTCAATTTAGATTAAATTACCTATTTAGTGGTAATCTAGATCCAGATTATCAAAAAAATAGCACTGTGAGAGAGAGAAACACGGACGACACCTGTGTACTTGACTCTGTTGCCTTGGCTGAGGTATGCGCTGACTGAGGGCTTCTGGCTATAAATACTCTCATCAGTATCATCACCATCATCATTATCATTGCTATTCATTATCATTTATACCAGGATTACAATTCTGTATCATTAGTAGTAGTTTCATCACTCTTGTTATCTTGTTATAGTTTGTATTATTATCATCATCATCGTTATCATCACTTTTTTCGTCATCATCATTGTTGTTATTAATGTTATGTTTTGATGGTAATGGTACTGCTGTTGTTACTGTTTAGGTATGGTTATTATTATATTGATGTTATCATCATTTTGTTTATCAACATTATCTTTCACCATTATCATTACATCTCTTATCTTTTACTATTGATTTACATAATCATCATCCTTTTCTTTATCCTTCCATTGTCATTATAATTCATAGTTTCCCAATTATCATTATCATTATTAGGAACACTATTACTATAAAAAATAACTAAACTGTACGGGTTCTCAGTGCTGAGGACCATACAAAAGAAAAGCCCTAATTTTAAACGTCAAGACCACTACGCTGAACACCATACAAAAGAAAAGCCCTAATCTTAAACTACAAGACCACAGCATAATGAAGGACCAATAACGAACGTTCACAGCAGAGAAAGGAGGTGTGGCTTTTGAGGGAAATATGAAGCTAACTTTACCAAATTATTATTAATGAGTTGTTCGGTGATTCAGAATGTTGTATAAATTTTATTTGAATTATGAAATAGTTTACATATATCAAGAGCATAGCAAGTGTATGATCAAATTCTCATTAACATAATTATACCCCGTGTACATGATTAGTTCATGAAACATTTATATCAAGTGCAGTTTAATTCAAGAAAATGAATTCTAACAAATTATTCTAAAAAACACTACCTATTAGTCTCACATATCTTATAAAAGTTATTTAAAAACCTAAACATTCTTGAAGAAACTAAAGACATTCAACTTTTTGTTTTTCCTTTTTCGCTTTTGATATATTGAAATGATTTAAGTAAATCATCATGTTCAGTAAGTAACAAGATTACCAGTGGTGGAAATTAATGCTAAGAAGTATTTAAGTAACCGCATGCAAATGGGTTGAGATAATCTGTCTAAGAGTTTACAAACCAAATCATTTCCATTCGGTTAATAAGCAAGTTGGAGTGATTTTATATCAGAGTTGGATTAAGACTCCTTACATATTTTGTTGTCATAATTTGTTTTAATTAGGGTAATACGTAAGTTTAAGCGATTTATGCTATGAAGATCAACAGGAATAAATCTTCTACATGTACTCTATGCAAAAAGTTCATTTATAAAAGTACATTATATATACAAACACAGTTATAAATACCATAGGGAATTGATTTAATATTCCTACTCTCCAAAGATGATATATAATGTATAAAGATGATATATAATGTAGATTGATAAATCGATAGATGGTAGGTGGATGAAAAAACAAATAGCTTGCTGTGTGTGTGTCAGTTTATACCCAATACACAAAACATATTCAAATATACATTGACTTAAGCACGAAAACAACACAACACCTAAACCCACCCAGGAAATGATCCTAAATCCCTAATACTATCAGGGATTATTAGGATTTAAATACTGCCGGGAAGTATTGAAGGATCCTTTAAGAAAACCAAAACATGAGTAAATAGAACTCGAGTTTTTTTGTTTTTTTTCTTAAGGAGATTAATGCGAGATCTTCGAAAAACCGACATGGGTTCTTGTACGTCTTGAAGAGGTCGGTGTGTCTAGAAATAGGTGTTGGCGAATCGGCGTGGAATGGAGGTTAATAAGGGTGATAATCGCAATGGTAATAATGATAATAACAAATCTGATGGTGATAATGATGAAGGTAGTGATAGTAATAATGAGATGATAATGACAAGAATGTTAACAATGATGACGAAGATGGTAAAGATGATAATGGTAATAATACCAGCAATGATAATAATAATTATAAAATAATAACAAGGTGAAAGATGATTATGAAATTACCAACAACAGTAACAGTAGCACTGCATTAAATGAACAGCACAACACTGTTATCTTATTAATTCAATGCAGTGCAACAATAACAATAAACAAAGTTCGACAGGAGGTTGCACCCCCAACCATCCCCCATCCACCTCTACTCCCTCCCACCTCTAGATCACCTTCACCCAGGTCCTTCTCCTCCTCCTCCTCTTCCTCCACCATCACCACATCCTCCTCCTCTCCCTGCTCCCTCCTCCTCCTCCTCTTCCTCCACCATCACCACATCCTCCTCCTCTCCCTGCTCCCTCCTCCTCCTCCTCTTCCTCCACCATCATCACATCCTCCCCCTCCCCCTCCCCCTCCATCTCCACCACCCCCTCCACTTCCTCCTCCTCCTCCTCCACCTCCACCCGCCTCCTTCCCCCTCCCCCTCCTCCCTCCACCTCCACCTCCACCACCACCACCACCACCTCCACCTCCACCTTCTCCTCCTTCCTCCCCCCTCCGTCCACCTCCACCTCCACCATCACCACCTCCTAAGCCTCCTCCCCCTCCACCTCCACCACCACCTCCTCCTCTTCCTCCCTCCACCACCACCTCCACCTCCACCTCCTCCTCCTTCCTCCCCCCTCCGTCCACCTCCACCTCCACCACCACCTCCTCCTCTTCCTCCCTCCACCACCACCTCCACCTCCACCACCTCCACCACCTCCCTCCACCCTCCTCCACCACCTCCACTTCCTCCTCCTCCCCCCTCCGTCCACCTCCCCTTCCTCCCTCCTCCACCACCTCCACCACCTCCTCCACCTTCCTCCTTCCTCCTCCTTTCCCTTACGTCCTCCTCGCTCCACGATCTGATTGTAACCTCCCCTCCTACAGCCGTCGAGAGCGAGAAGAGCACAAGAGCTCGACTGTCTCTCGAGGATCTCCACTCCGCGCCTTCAGACCTCGGAGGACAACGCCATCTTTTGGGAGGCGGGACAACTAGGAGTGTGTGGGCTTTATTATTATTATTGTTGTTGTTATTACTGTCACAATTATAATTTTCATTGTTGTTGTTGTTATTACTGTCACAATTATTATTATTATGATTATTACTATTGATTTTGTTATTAGCATTACTATCTTTGTTATTATTACTATTATTACCGTCATCGTTATTATTATAATAGATATTATCATTGTTATCACTTTTCCTAATACTACTGTTACAACTATTACTATTACTACTATCATTATTATTGTAATTATTGATATTAGTGTTATTATTATTATTATTATTATTATTATTATTATTATTATCATTATTTTCATTATTAATCCTATTATCA
>NC_091549.1:1317415-1319915 GCF_042767895.1 Penaeus vannamei
AATCTGTAGTGACCTATCCATGTGACCTCTGTTGACCCGTCTTCTGTACTGTACTGCGCCGACACCTGCAGTTTTACAATCCTAAAACACGTGGCAGTGATATACTTTGAAGCATGCCAAGGTGACCTTTACTGTTCAAGGACATTTTATTGATAGATCTTTATGTGTAATTGCGGTTTTGTTTATATTCCAAATGTTCGATAATAGATACTCATTCAAAAGGAAAGTAGATCTAATCGTTATTATTATCGACATCCAAAAGTTCATAGAAGACATTACGAATCCCTTGTGCCTTCCTCATACCACCAAGTGACCCATACGCATTTGTTATGAACATTTTAAACAACCTATTTCAACACAACGACTCTCGCGATAACTTCCCCCCTCCCCCCCACCCCCCACCCCCACCCCGTCTCTCCCACGGCACGAGTTGTTTTCAGTTGAAGTTCCGAAAAGCAGCGTCGAGCATGACTTAGAAAACGGAATTCCTTCGGCAGGGGAAACTCCTTCAAAGTTTGTTGCTAGGATTATCGGTTGGAACTTCTCGAATGCCAAAGAGGTGACGATCGGAGGGAGAGTGTGAGAAAAGCGTTGTGGTGGAGTTATTAATTAATTGTGTGTGTGTGTGTGTGTGTGTGTGTGAGAGAGAGAGAGAGAGAGAGAGAGAGTGTGTGTGTGTGTGTGTGTGTGTGTGTGTGTGTGTGTTGCTCACTCAATCTCCGAGATAGCAAAACGATTATGAATGAATTTGCTCTGCGATTCCTTTTAAAATCTATGTGCAAGCGTGTGCTAAGTCTTAAGACGTACCAGTAAGTGTGTGATGACTTTTAGACGTATGCGTAGTTGTATGATGACCTTGAAATTTAGGCGCAATAGTTATTCCTGCGCAGCTGTATGGTGAGTACATAATGTTTGTGACGTTATTAATACATATAACAAAATGCCTTTATATATATTTGCTTGACTCATCAAAATATGTGAGCCGAAAGTAGTCATGAGGACTATCTGTAAATTATATACAACGCGCATGATTACATAATTACATGATTATCATCTTATCTATACGATCATAATCATGTAATATATATGAGTTTGTTGTTGCTTCTGTGTTTGTTCTGTAACCAGTTCTCGTGTCTGTAACAGTCGATTGGAATTGGCTTTTAAATCATTCAAAGGTTAGAACTTAAACAACTCTTTGGGAAGCGTGGGCGAGGGTGGGTGTGGGTATGGGTGTGAGGTAGTGTGTGTGAAAGAGAGAGAGAGAGAGAGAGAGAGAGAGAGAGAGAGAGAGAGAGAGAGAGAGAGAGAGAGAGAGAGAGAGAGAGAGAGAGAGAGAGAGAGAGCAGAGATCATATCATGATGATATTAAAATAACGACGATTATTAAGTTGGCTACGATGACAATTCTACAATTACGACAAGAAAAGTACAAAGTCAACTATTGTCATAACCACAAGTGATGACAGTCAAAATAACAACAAATTAACCACAAAAAATAACAAAAGCACCAACAGATCAATGAGAGAAATACAAAGTTTCGAAATACAATTCCCCGAGAACCATGGACCCCCTACCCCCACCCCCACCCCACCCCCGCTACTGCTCATTTCCTACGTATCTCACGCAAGTGAATGGGATGGCGTGGTACATCTTTTTGCATTAGAATTAGCGATATAACCAATCCTTTAATTCGGAATTAGTGATATAACCAATCCTTTGATTTGTAATCAGCGATATAACCAATCCTTTAATTCGGAATTAGTGATATAACCAATCCTTTGATTTGTAATTAGCGATATAACCAATCCTCTGATTCGTAATTAGCGATATAACCAATCCTCTGATTCGTAATTAGCGATATAACCAATCCTCTGATTCGTAATTAGCGATATAACCAATCCTTTGATTCGGAATCAGCGACATAACGTATCATTTTGCTTTAAGAATTAATGACAAGACGTATACTTTTCTTCAGAAATAGCGATAAACTATAATTTTTAGAAATAGCGATAAACTATAATTTTTAGAAATAGCGATAAACTATAATTTTTAGAAATAGCGATAAACTATAATTTTTAGAGATGGCGATAAACTATAATTTTTAGAAATAGCGATAAACTATAATTTTTAGAAATAGCGATAAACTATAATTTTTAGAAATAGCGATAAACTATAATTTTTAGAAATGGCGATAAACTATAGCCTTTTCTTCAGAAATAGCGATGAACTCTCTTTTTACTTAGAAATTAGTGATGTCAGGGTCGTACTTACACAGTATAATTAATGGGGAGAAGAAAGACTTTAGGGGCCGCAGGTGGATGGGGGGGGGGGGATTTCGAGACGAGGGCTCGAAGGAAGGAAATGGGAAGAGGTAAGAGAAGGAGAGAGAGAGAGAGAGATGGGGAGGGAGGAAGGGAGGGGGAGAAAGAGAGAGATGGAGGGAGAGAGAGAGAGAGAGAGAGAGAGAGAGAGAGAGAGAGAAGAGGACAGGAAGGAGAGG
>NC_091549.1:1329915-1347415 GCF_042767895.1 Penaeus vannamei
TCAAAATACCCGTTGCGAGTATCCTTTTCTACATCTGATACTGGTACCAACATTATTTTAAGTTTGCGCAGGAATTGTCTTGTATGAAAAATGCTGTAGATGTCCTTCATTGAATTATTATACCGACCTTCTTGGAAATCACTTGGTCAAATACTATCGGTAATACTTTACCTCCTTGGGCATGTGTTTTTGCGTTATTTACATCTTAATTGAATTTCTTTGGGTGCTTTAGTGGGAAGCTCTGAAGTCCAATATAACAGTGGCGCAGTGTCAAGTAATCACCATACTTACTATGCTATTTGATTTGAAAAATGACTTTAAATTTTGCAATATTGCATATATTCTAGAAAGATAGGAATTTAACTTATTGCAAGGAAGGTCTGTAAAATTCATCTTACTTGAACTTAAATGGTAAAGGCTAGTTATTGTCACTTTGGTGGTTGGTGTCAGACCAGGGGAGTTGGAGTGCATGACAGTCAGACAGTATATGGCGTTCATAAATTGTTGAAACCTAAAACAATTTTCTTTTAATACATTTTCTGTGCAAAGTGCATATTAAAAAAATATATGTTAGAAACGTAATACTCACAGCAGCTATCTTGACTGTGATCCTTCACCTGTAAATAACGAATTGATGCATTTTTGTTTAACTGCCATATATTCGGAAATTTTGTTAGCCATCTTCCTCTTGTCATATATCAAAACCTGCCTATTGTAATGATCCTGATTCGTGGTTTGGTATCTTTCCTTTGTTAAGGAGAGAGAGGAAATAATTACTATTCCTCAGGAAATTCTTGTCCCAGTTTTATTTTTTTATGATGAAGTAGTTGTTTGATAAATTTGCAATATTTCAGGATTAAAGCCATACCTGTATGGTGATGAACCCCTACATGAGAGACTGCAGCTTGCCAAGAAGGCGTTCTTGGCCCCCATAGATGTGTCTCCCCTCCAGAAAGAGGATCTTGTCGTAACATGGCTCTCGGGGCTGCTCACATCGAAGGTAGGTTGTGACTATGATTGATATGATTCATGGTGATTCATCTTGGTATAAAGATTATTCTAGTATTGATTTTTAAAGATCAGTGTTATTTTGTCTGTTTTTTTTCCTTCAAAATTCTACTTTTCTGATTTATTTTTTTAGGTCTTTTCCCTGAGCCCAGAGGAGGTGGTGGAGGCCTGGGCAACAATGGAAGCTATCTTAGGGTCAAAGCGGTTGAAGGCGCTTTGCAACAGCCGGTGGTTATGCCCACTAAATGATTCCTTCATTGATGTAAGTACTTCCTTTATTTGCATTGATTCTAATTATTTGAATTTTCTCCAACCCTTCAAAAACACACCATGCATGCAAACACATTCACACATGTACACTCACGCAACCACCCTCCCATCCACCCATGCCCACACACCCACACACCCATATCTATATGTATACGTAAAGTTATTCTGTTATTATAGTAAGTTGCTAAGCTCATATTTAAACTATTACCCATGTCACACTTTGAAGAAAATAGCAATGTATTGTTAGATAGATGATATGTAAAAGGAATTGTATGCAGAATGTCAGCAAGACTAGGCTTTGTTATTCCAGTTATTTAAATCTTAAATAAATGCAAAATGTAAGAAACTGCAAAATTAGTATAGTACATTACTTATAAGATATGAATATTAAAACTTGCAATAGGGCATTTTATTGATTGTGTAAGAGTTGCAAAAAAAATTTAAGTTGGGTTAAATGCAAAAGGAAACTTCTTAAGAGGGGGAAGGTTGAAAGGGAAGGGGAGGGACAGGAAGAGGTATGAAGTAAAAGAAAGAGGGAGAGAGGAAGATGGATATGGCCAAACAAGAGAGAGAAGTAAAAGAGTAGTAAGTTATGAGATACTGATATGCAGATAAAACAGTGAACAGAGTTATGATCAGACAAGAGCATTTGTTATGATCAGACAAATATATTTTAATGCTTAGTTGCAAGAAATATTGGAAATTCTAAGCACTTTCTCAATCAAAGCATGCATGATTGTCAATGGTCAATGAATGGCTATGGTGTAATATACTCTTTTCATTCACACATCGTGACTCATAGATGTTGTTTAGTGTCGCTGTTTGTTGCAGTGAAAGGAATTGATGGAGAGGTTGAGTGTAATAGACACACTCTCTCACTCACTCACTCTCTCACACTCTTTCACACTCACACACACACACACACACACACACACACACACACACACACACACACACACACACACACACACACACACACACACACACACACACACACACACACACACACACACACACTCTCTCTCTCTCTCTCTCTCTCTCTCTCTCTCTCTCCCTCACTCTCTCTCTCTCTCTCTCTCTCTCTCTCTCCCTCTCTCTCTGTCTGTCTCGCTCTCTCCTCCTCTCTTCCTCTCTTCCTCTCTTCTTCTCTTCCTCTCTTCCTCTCTTCCTCTCATCCTCTCATCCTCTCATCCTCTCATCCTCTCTCCCTCTCTCCCTCTGTCCCTCCCTTTCCCTCTCCCTCTCCCTCTCCCTCTCCCCTCACTCCTTCCTTTCTTTCTTTCTTTCTTTTTAGTTTTCTGGCCATGTTTCTGAAGGATCAGACCCTAAAAACGAAATCAGAATTAGGAAAAAATAAGAGGTATTCATGAACTAGCCACTGCTTTTATCACAAGAATGAGCCCAGTCCAGCCTCACAACATCAAGATTTTATCTTAATGTTTGTAGCTACATGGTGAAACCTTTTGATCAGCTCTTGTATATTGCATCCCCTTCTCATCCCCATTTTTAATCATAAAAAAAATGTAGTCTGATTTTTAGATCCCATTGTGGCCTTTCCACAAAATGGCAATAAAAGGATGAGGAGCAGAAGTCATTACTCTGAAATGAAACAGAGAGAATGTAGTTTTATGTTTAAGTCCTTCTAATAAACCATTTTGATACGTCACCACTTTTCTGAACAAGGTTAAACTCCACAGACTCTGGTGAACCTTGTGAGTAGCAGCTATGAGGACGGCCCACAGCCGAGTGCCGTCAGGGTGTGTTGGGCCATCATGTCCAACCCAACCCTTGCTCCATTGATAGTACGCAACACTGCCCACTGCCTTACACTGGCACAGGGCCTTGCTAGTTGGATCCTAAAAGGCCACAAGAGCGATGAGGACATAGAGCTTGCACAGAAGGTCATCAGGGAGCTTGAGATGAGCCTTAGAAGTCAGCTAGACCACAAGTATGGGATGAACTCTGTATTGGAACACTTACTGCTCCCCATGGCCAGGTTGGCAGCAGCATTCAAAGAGGATGAAAATCAGAATGTGAAATTGCTGGTCGTCAATTACAGAATGACTGTGACAGTGAATCTCTTTGAGAATGAGCTCATGCAAGACTATAAAATGACTTTAGAAGCACTTTTTACCAAGGAAAGTGAAGCTGTTGTACCAAAAGAAATAAAGGCATTCTTTGCTGCTCTTGTTTCAGCCATAAAAGATGAACCTGTGGAAGTGGCCAGCTGTATGATATCAGATGTGTTCAGTCAGTTCATATACAAATATCAGAATCAACAAAAGCTCCATTTCCAACTTTTAGTAGTCTTATGCTACTTGATTGGAGTATCCCCATCAAAGAGCAGTGGCTCCCATGTTTTAGCAGACAGCATTGCAAAACTTAAAATCAAACCGCCAGACATAAGTCAGGCAAAGACAGAGAGAATTTTGCTAAGCTTGCTAGAAGTTGTGGAGTCGAAATCGCTGGACCTGTCTTCGAAGCTGGGCATGGACACCCTAAAGGCCTGGCTGGGCAAACTGGTGTATAAACAGTTACTTCATCCTCTAGCTTCATCTTCAGGTTTCAAATGCTTCAGCATCCTGATGGCTATTTTGCCACAGGTTGTGGCAAACATGGTAATAAAGAAGTACAACCTTCTTTTTGCAAGCACAGAGAAAGAAGAGACAAAGACACCCGACACAGACCGCTTATGCTCCAAAGAGGCCATGTACCAGGCCTTTGAAGACCTCGTCTGTGAAGTCCTAAAAGTATATGATCAGCTGAGAGATGTTCCAGGATTGGTTAATGGAATGCTGCAAGGCATCACAAACAAACAATCAGTCCTAAGCGGAAAGGCAGTAGTACCTGACTCCATAATCATTTATGAGGGAAATCTGCTTATCCCTCCCAGGTGAGTCGGTTTTGATCTTTTGCTTGTAATGTTTGAGAATGGAAATCAAATGTAATACTATCTCTGGAATAATCTTTCTAGATAGACAAAGTTATAATTTAGTAAATTTCTCCAAGCAATGGAAGACTGAAATGTATTTTATTTCATGAAACTTAATGTGCTGATCCCAAAACTAATTCGCCTCTCAACATGTTGCAGGTTTATGATGTCTTTCAATAAAGTAATCAGCAGCTTCGGTCACAATCAGATTTTGCTTGTATGGAAAAGCATACATACTTTTCTGACTGACACAAAGCCAGGCCTTGTCAACGGGTCAGGTGCGTATTGCCAGACTGGGGGACATAAACCCAAGTCATGGCATTGAATGATGATTAGAAATATTTTATTTAAAGTTGCTTTAGTTAATGACAAGATTTTATTTATTATTATAACTTTTTATTTTATTTTTTATTTTTTTATTATTTTTTATTTTTTTCAAAGTAAGTACAAGTAGATTTTATGCAGAATTGAAAACAATACAACTGACCTTTAACTCTTGCAGTGTGTTTAACATATATTGTATATCAGTGCTTTCTCAATTTCTTGGATTGTATTTCAGATAAGTTTGGAAGTAGCAGTGAGGTTCGTAGTGCAATAGTTTGGCTGTATTCCTGCATTCTGATGGCCAGTCCAATCATGCAGGCCGTAACAGTTGCAGGGTTTGCACCATCAGTTGCTGACATGATGAAGAGGAGTGCCCTTGAGGTGGTCAAGCCCTTTGTAGAGTCTATGCTGACTCTTCCTCATGTAAGATTTCCACACTGGGGAATTGGGGCTTCTTAGAGCTGTTATATCACATGCTTTTGTGTAATGTTTTTTAGATGTATTTATATTGTCTTCTTGTTTGTTTTCATGTATTGAAAAAAAAGAAAAGAAAACAGAGCCAAAAATGGCAAAATGTTCTTTGCAGATTGGAAATTTTATTAATGTTAATGATTTCCTGAGTGATGTATTGATTTATGTTTTTTCTTTTGCAGGATAATAACTTGTGCAGTAGTGTCTTAGTCCTTTGTCACTCATGGGGTGAAGTTCACACTAACCTCTTGTCTGCTGACACTGGGTAAGAACTATATCACTTTATTGATTTAATTATCAGTGTGTATATTTTAGTTTCACTAGAATAGATACAGAACATAAATTATTGTAGCTCAATAGGAACTTTTGTACAGCCTTATTTTCACTGCGTGGATACTTATTAACCCACTCATGAAAGGGTCACACGACACCATACTATAAGCTACATGTCTGGTGGTGCATGGTGTCAGCCACTCGAGGGAGAAATTAGGAGCACAGAAAACAAATTTATCCCATTCTCACTGCTCTTGGTTATAGTATTAACAAATGTCAAGGAAGGAGGCTTAAAAAGAGAATTTTAAGCTTACTTTTGAAAGCCTATTAATCTTCAGTGAGTGCAGACAAGGCCAAACAAGTGAACATGCATTCGGCACAAACAGCTTAGAGGAGGCTCGACTGTGCATGATATCATTTTGGTGTAAGTGACTGTCTAGGCATGACATGGTAGGATCTCATAAATCATGAGTGGGTTAAAGGAGTGAGTAATCAAAATGAAATAAGGTAATTTATTTAAGAAGGAATTGAAGACTGTTAACAATTGTTAGTCCTTACACTGAAAGCATGTTTTTTTTAATTGTTTATTATTATCCCTTTTGTTGAAATTGACTGATTATATGATGAATGGAAGTTAACTGTAGACCTAGATTTTTAAAATTAAATGGAAAAATTCTTAGCTTGTACACAAAGGTGAAGAATTTACTTTATATATTTTTGTTTCAATAATGTTTTTTGATTGCTTCATGTGCTAACTTCTACTCATAGTTTTGATATTTTTCTCTCTCTTCTTTAGGTACTCTGAATTTCCTGAAATGCCTCGGATTCATTCACACAAGAAAAGCAAACCAACAGATTTCTCGTACCTCTTCCCATTCATTTCAAGTGATAACTGGGCACAGATTTCTGCCAGGGTGGCCAACTTTGGAAACAAACCGACACAGCTGGCTCTGGTATGTATTTTGAATTATCGTACTTGGATGCAATTTAGACCTAAGATGTTACCAGATTTGGCAAGGATATCTAAAGACAGGATGCAACAATAGTCTATTCACTAAATTGAGATATGAAGATTAGAGACATATGAAACAAGGCTGCTCCTTGGTCAGTGAACTCTGAAGATTGTTGAAAATTTAGGTTCTATATAATTTTACAGATATTTGTGTTGGTAAATTCCTCTACATAAAGGTATACAGCTTAGATATAGATTGATTTCCATAATGAAACAAGTATAATCTGATATAGTAAGTGTAAAGTAAAAAAAAAAATCAAAGTTGTTTTTAAAGGCTTATAAAGTGAAGTAAACATGGTTATGCAGGTGTTCTCAATCAGCAAGTTTATTATGATTTCAAAATTGAATGATGCTAATTGGATGAAATCATTTCGCAAATATTTAATAACCAACAGTTTTCTTTATTCTATACAGAATTGGTATTTTTCCTTTCTTGTGCCTTTATCAGTTATTTGTGTCTGCTTACATCTAGCACTGCTGCATTGGATGTTGGTTTGGCTCCTAAGTTTACTATTTTCAGATCTAATTGGTTTCCATTGGTTACCAGATTTTGGAATATACAATATCAAGTAAACATCATTCCTAAAATGTTATATCACTGCATATATTCTTTTATTACTGAGAAAAATATTGGTAGGTTATGTAATGGCACCATAACTGAAAATACAAAACACATTAGGAAGACCAACGTCTGATCCAAAGTGCAAAAATGTGCCAGGCCTGCCCACCCTAAATAAGAAAGAATATAACAACACAGCTTAAAAACAACAATTTGTTTTACTGTGATAAGTAGTAGTAGTAGTAGTAGTAGTAGTAGTAGTAGCTGTAGCTGTAGTTGTAGTAGTATTGTAATAGTATTAATAATAGTGTAATAGTGATAGTGTAATAGTAATAGTATAATATAAATAGTGTAGTAGTAGTAGTAATGAAGGTATGCTATAGTGTTACCAAACCAATTGTGCCTGTAAATCAGTTTATTAGATGTTTGTTTAGTTAAAACTTTTATCTATAAGCATTAATATGTTCATGTTAATGCACTACAATCATAGAGTGTACTACTGTTGATGCTTATGTTATAGATAAAAGTAAAAATTAAACAAAACTTTTGATAAAAGTATTTTTGAGCAATTGGTCTGGAAGTGCATTACCCACAATGATGATCATGATAATAAAAAAAGAAATAAATGATAATGATCATGATCATCATCATCATTGATATTAAGGATAGTAGGTAAATGAACTGATTTAGTTTAAGATTTTGTTTCAATTCCATTTGTTACAATGGATATTCTTTGCTATGAGATACTGTCTGTTTTATTTTGCCTTCTAAATCTGCCCCTGTGTGCAAGGAATGGCCGGGGTTACCATTCACTGGTAGCACGCAGGATCGGACGCAGGTCAGCAAGATTGCAAGACCAGCATGTTCACCACTGCACTACACAGCACACTGATCTTGATGATGAACTAAAATAACAATTTAAATGATAATAACAATAATTATGGTGATATTAACAATAATAATGAAATTACTATTCTAGTTAATGTAATTATCATCATGGTAGTGATTATTGTAATAATAATCAATATCACTGTCATTATATTTCTTATGATTATTATTTTGTTGTTATCAGTCTTGTTATTATTCTTTTCTTATAATTCTTATTATTGTTATCATTATTATTATTATTATTATCATCGTCATATAATTATTATAATCCTTGTCATGATTATTAACAGATATTATCTAGACTTGCTGGCAAGAGATACAAAGTAGGACTACTCTTCCATAATTGACCATATGCACATACACACACACACAGGCACATGCACACGTACACACTCACACGTACACACACAAGCAAACTAGAAGAGCCAACACATGTTAACAAATTTTTATTTTCCTTGGACAGGTTCAGCTGGTCATTCAGAAACTCAGCAGAGCCGCAGCAGAACACAGTAGCAACCTGGAGAGAGAGGGACAGGGCAAAAACCAGCAGACTAAGGCGATGGAAGGGATGGCCAAGTACCTAGTCAATGCCCTGGAGACCTGGGGTGCACCAATCACCCAGATGATGACCTTTCACCTGACCTATCTCCTACCCTTCATCAGCATCGCCCACCTCCCAGCCATGGCCATGTTAGTAGTCTCTGAAGTCATATATTTTAGTGTCCCAATGGTGTGAAGATATTAGGTAGATATTCATTGGAAGTTAGAGGTTAGTAGATAGAGAGATAGATAGATGGATGAATGGATGGAAGGATGGATGGACAGACAGACAGATAGATAGATAGATAGATAGATAGATAGATAGATAGATAGATAGACAAAGAGTTACCAGGATAGAGTGGCTGTTTTCAGGCTGAATAACAGATGATTCTTGTCGTGACATGATTTTAAAAATTGATATGTTTTGCAGACATCTGGTCAGTGGCATCAGAGAAGATCAAGAAGAATGGAAAGTGTACATCAAGAGTGATCACTTTCTCGAAGCCAGCTCTCTCCACCCTCATGTGTTGTCGGAGATCTTTTCTCTCTTGATAACCCTGTCAGGTTCAGGCAAAAGAAAGCATTCAGAATCAGAGAGTGGAGAAAGTAGCACTAAGAATTACTTCACGAAATTGCTGAAGAGACTTAAAGAAGTTTCCCTAAAGATGTCGACACTGCAGTTCACAATGTTTGATACAGAGAAGTGGGAAATGCTGGTGCGGTGTAGGGGTCCGTTGGAAAAGCTCCTTAAAAGTGGGGGCTCGTCCAGATGCAATCGCATCAGCTCTAAAGAAGTTGCCACTATGGTTGATCTTATTAGTAGTTTGCCTCTTGCTCACCTCAGGGAAGGCTCACAGGCTCTGATATTGATGGCTCTCTTTGCCATCTTGGTGCAGGAAGTACACTTTGAGAGGGAAGAGAATATTTTAGCCATCTTGGATGCCATTAATATATCACTCTGTTCTGTATGCAAATTAGAAGTGTTAGGCATAATAAATGTGGACACACTTCTTTCATGGCTGGTTAAGAAGAGGCTTTCCCTTCCTGTTTTTGTTGTGCCAGAGCATGTGCTTAATTTAGCCCTGCCATACATGAAATCTGGAAGAAGGAAAAAATTCCTGTGGGAGTCTTCTAAAGATGACGAATACAAGAGATCAGTTGCATTTGACCATCTTCTGTCCACCCTTTTGAAAGTGCAAACTGTTGACTTTGACCTTAGTACCCTGGCTGAACAAATTATGAGTATGGCCGAAACAGCTTCTGATGAGGAGCCTTTCCTACACATTGCGGTGATGCTAATGTCAGCATGCTTCAAGGTAGGTAATTTCATGGGGTTTGTATAAATTTGTATTACATATCAATGAGGAATGTCATCTTTATGGAAGGTTTTTAGCTATCAACATTGTATTAAAGAGAATCTATAGAACAAAAAAAAAAAGAGAATTTATTGTATTCTCATTGCCTCTGGGATGGCTGTTATGTCATGCACAAGTTATACAATCATAATCTATCCATTCACAATCTATAGCACTTTCATCTTGCACTTTATCAGTTCTCATATGAAATGAAAACAGATATGCCAGTTGCTTGCAAATGGCACGTGTCGTCATGGGCATGGGTGCCCCAATATTTAGGCCTTTTGCTGTTTTATATGAGGAGGCATTGGAGTAATCCATTGGCAATGAGTGTAAATACTGTATTGAGGGTTAATTTTTTTTTTCTTACTGTGGGCATCAAAACGTGGTTGATGATAATCCTCAAGGCATGTTTGATGGGGAGAGTGACTTGCTGTTACACAATGTTACTTTATTACTTTTAGGGTAATGTTTCTGTTTGGTTAGTGAAGAAGTAACTTTGCTATGATTACTATAAATACCCTATTCACTAATTGGGTTCAGTTTGAATTCACAAGGAGAGGTGGTACCACTCTCCTCTAACATTAATAGGGAAGCAAGATCTGAAGAGCATCTACCCTCGGTAACTATAGATTACACACTTAACATTATTATGCAAAGTATGTAGGTAACATAAAGGTAAATGTATATAAGTTTTATATACAGAAATATGAGGCAGGCATGAGGAAAAGCAGCCATCATATTACAAAGGTTTGGAATCATACATTCATGATGTATTCACATATAAATGAAAGGAAAAAGAAACCAAACTAAAGAAGATTCATTCAGGTTGTAAATTATTTAAGGCTCGATGTATAATAAGTAATTTACTAAGTTTATAAATCTCTCAACAGAAAAGGAAGGAACCCTTCAAATCAACAGTGCATTACCTATCAGACTGGATCTTGAAAATGCACAACAACTCAGATCTGGCCACAACAACGCCAGTTACAGCAGCATGCATTCTGACAGGCCATGCTGTCACTGTAGTCACAGAAATGAGAAAATTAACAGCAAAGCAAAAAAAGAAACAGTGGGCATTGAAAAAGAAAGAGCAAGGAGAAGCAGACGAGCCGCCAGAAGAGGAAGAGCTACCGGAAGAGGAGGAGCCACCGGAAGAGGAAGAGCCAAAGGAAGAAGATCCACCGCAAGAGCCAAAAGAGGAGGGAAATCCACCAGAAGGGGTAGAGATCCAGCCACAGGAGCCTGAAAGATGGCAACAGTTACTTGGGCATTCCTTAGAACTGGCCTCCCTTTGCCTTACAAGTGGGGATGAGGAGCTGAAGGAATACGCCTTAACTTTCCTGAATGTTGCATCCAAGTATGGAGCAACACTAAAGCAGCATGTACCTAATCTTCTCTTTATTGTGTGGAAGGCTCTTTCATACCCAAAATGCATCTCTGACAACACGAGCATATTACAGGGCTCAAACATCTCTCTGGCCCCACTGTTTTCGAGTGCCACACCAGAGGAGTACGGGAACTTGCTGCAGGACCTCCTTAAAAGAACTCAGGGAGAAGATTTGATTAATGCATTCATGCTCTGGAAGATAGTCATCAACTCCAAATCCAATGACCACACCAAACGGCTCAAATCCATGGCCATGGAGAACTTAGTTTACATCCTCGTTGATCTGGTATCAGCCCACAGCACAGAAAAGGATTCTGTCAGTCCTGTCTTGGTGCCCACGTTAGAGCACCTCAAGAAAGTGGTTAGCTCCTCTGTCAAGATTGGCCCCCATATCAGAGTTCTTGGTCTGATCCCATGCACCACAATTCATCTAAGTACACTCCCTCCTGAGGAATTCAAGAAGGTAACTGAAATTATGTGGCACATAATGAAGTGTGATGTTACATTACATTCATATGAATATTTCATAATTGGTTATCGAAAAGTATGTAGTTGACATGTATATTCATAGATATTGTCATTGATTACTTATCTTGATATTTCTGTTTCGTGATTTTTTTTTCTCTCTTTCCCTCTTTCAGTCTGTTTATTGTTTTTCTGTCATATGTTTATATATATATATATATATATATATATATATATATATATATATATATATATATATATATATATATATATATATATCTTTTTCTGTATATGTTTATCCCAATATCTCTCTCTCTCTCTCTCTCTCTCTCTCTCTCTCTCTCTCTCTCTCTCTCTCTCTCTCTCTCTCTCTCTCTCTCTCTCTCTCTCTCTCTCTCTCTCTCTCTCTCTCTCTCTCTCTCTCTCTCTCTCTCTCTCTCTCTCTCTCTCTCTCTCTCTCTATCTCTCATTCTCTCTCTCTCTCAATTATTTTTAGAAAAAAAAAAATTGAAGCTCAGCCCATTTAATTCATAGCAATACTGATGATATGGTATCCTTTATTTACACAAAATTATCTTCACAGGTGTTTACTGCTACAATAGATATTCTCAACAACTTTGTGGTGCGCCAGAAAGCGCTGATGAGTGAGCGCATACCTACACTCCTGGCAGCCATCACACATCTCACCAAGTCTGTCATTGCTCAAGCCAGTCAAGAACGCAACTTAACACAAGACCAGATTGATGTAAGTCAGAGAGAGAGAGAGAGTGAGTGAGTGAGTGAGTGAGTGAGTGAGTGATTGTGTGGGCGAGTTGAGTGAATGAGCGAATGAATTAAATGAGAAAATGTAAGTGAGCAAGTGGTTGCAAGAGAAAGCATGAGAGTGTGAGTGAGAGCAAATGAGTGAGTAAGTGAGTAGAATGAGTGAATGAGCAAGCAAACAAGAGAGAGAGAGGAGGGGAGGGAGAGGGGGATGGAGGGGTGGAGGGAGTGTGCATGTGAGTGTGATTGTGTGAGGGAAGGGAGGGAGTGAGTGCGTGTGAATGTGTGTGTTCGTGTGCGTGTGTGGGTGTGGGTGCGTGCGTGTGCATGGGCGTGTGTGAGCCTTTAGTGTGCAGTGTGCAGTTGAGATAGAGTGTCACTGAAATTTTAATTTTATTTCAGATAATGGTTCATTGCATCACTTTAGTTGAGCGTGTAGTACAGGAGTTAAACCATTTCTCTGAGAAGTTAAGACGAGTTGTTCACTTCACTGTTGGGACCATCGTTAAAAGCCTTCAACAAACTACTATATATCCCGCGGTTAAGGTTTGTCTTCTATGTATGTATGTATGTATATATGTATATCTATATGTATATATTGAATCTAGTAATTATTTTGACATAGATAGCTGTCACCAACGAGCCAATTACGCAAGCTACCTGTCTCACCTGTTTACCCTTTTCCTTAGATTTTGATAATATTTTTTAGTATTTAATAATGCTCCTAGTAATGTCAGTAACAATATAGTAATTATAATGTTTATAACAAAAATAAGTATCAATATTGATAGCATTGCTAAAAGAAAAAAAGCTTTTCCCCTCTTTTTCAAGGAAAAGTGAGGTCGCAAGATCTACTAATTGACTCCTTTGTGGCAGAGCCATCTTTGTGCAAATACATTTAACCAAGCATTGCCAAAGGGAACGCACCATCTTCCTGTCGGCATTAGGTTAAATATAAACATATACACATACACATACTTAAACACATACACACACATACGCACACACGCACACACACACAAACACACAAACACACACACACACACACACACACACACACACACACACACACACACACACACACACACACACACACACACACACACACATATATATGCACACATATTTATATATAAAATGATAGCTTTCCACTTTCAGAGTGTATTGTGGATACTTATTCAGCTAACAATTTTTTTTTCCCTCCCGCACAGACCATACTGGAAAATATCATCTATTGCCTCATGGATCTTAGCGACTCCTATTGCCTGCAGCACCTGTTAGTAGCCATGCCTCCAGCCAACACAGAATTGCTGAAGCACCTCCACAGAAATTACCACTCCTTCCATCGGTTCCACCCATTCCAAAGGTCAAAGGAGAAGAGATTCTAATAGTTGTAAATGTTAGACAATAAATAAAAAATAATTGTAAAGATGTGAGCTGTTGGCTGTTGTGCAGATTATGTCTTGCAACAGTGTACATTTTAAAAAATTCTAATGTATAAATTAATTTGTACATATTTCTTCAATAATGGGAATGTAGGTATTTTAACAATGACCAACTTTGTTAGACTTTAATTTAAAAGATGATTATTTTTATGAAACTTTCATAAGCTGCCTTTTTTTTGCTGTACAGTGTTGTGATACATGGATAATACAATGTATTAGCACACATGATCCTTGACTGCTCATGTGGTGACACAAATAAACGGATATTCATAGAAACAATTTGTTTGATATTGGATTTTCCTTGTTTATTAAAAAAAAAATTGTACTGTAAATATGTGTGAATTTAACATAGATATCTGTGATTGAGTGAGTGAGAAAACGAGAGGGAGAGGGAGTGCGATGTGTGTGCGCCTGTAGACATGCTGTGTGTTTTATGTGGGTGGGGTTGTGAATGCCTGTTTTTCTATGTGTTAGTATGTATGCACATATGTATGATTTGTTTATATGTATTTGTGATGGCATGAATGTGGGTGGCGTGTATATGCATGAATGAGTATGCATTTATGTTATCAGGAGAAATGTATGTATGTGACCAAGACTAATGAATTTGGAGTGTGAAGGCCTAAGGGCAGGCCTGGAATTCAACAGAAATTCATCTGCTAAACGGAAACAAAAGACCCAACGGATGGTGATGTCACTTTGGATTTTTTTTTTAAAGGCTGTATTTTTGTTATTTTGTATGACTGCAGATGGTTTGATGTAAAATTAAAGTGTTTAAAACGTTATTGATATATTTTTACATGTTCAAATAAATCAAACATGAAAATTCCTGAAACCATCCTGGTATGAACTGATATGATGTGGCAGACTGAACGTCATCACGGCTGAAATTTTATTCGATGTCACATCAGCTGGGTAGAGCCGGGGAAAAGGCTAGATCAGTAGCAACTCAAGGAGGTGTCATGGCATCTAGTTCTATTTTTGGAAAACAGCACTTGGGGTTTATTTTGATGTCACGAAAATTACGGATGCTTTGTGAATATGCTTGATCCTTTTGGTCTTTTCAATTTTCAAAAAGGGTGGAAAATAATGATTTTAATGGTTACATTTTCACTGAACAATTATCAACACAGATGCCATGACACCTCAAGTTGCTACTGATCTAGCCTTTCCTGTAGAGCCACAGTCCCATAGAGTGACTTTTAACCTTCAGTCCTACAACACACTATGAAATTACGTATAGCTTTTAGATAAATCAAGTTTACAGGTTCAATGTCGCATTTTCTTGAGTTAAACATCTAATATATTTCCTATAAAGAGATGTGGGTGCATTGTTGAATGTTACAATATTGGCTTGGTAATGTATTTATTGTATATTGTTTTATGCAATAAAGAAGAAATTCTTATAATCACCAGACTCTGATCCTATGCACTGTAATTATAATCAAATATTCATCCGTTTATGATAGTTTATGGTCCAATTTTAACTATTCAAATCCGTTTTCTTTAGCATCTCATGTTTAGAGAACGGCAGAAATGCTGATACGGAAAAATGGTCAGCCTTGCCTAAGGGGGTAACTGCGGTTCAAGCCTTGTAATGGGCCTGTGAAGATGAAGCTTTCCCCTTTTTTTTTGTCCGTTGTAAAGTTACTTGCGCAAAAAAAAAGAAAAGAAAGAAAGAAAAAAAAAATATATATACATATACATATATATATATATATATATATATATATATATATATTTATATATATATATATATATAAATGTATATATTATATATATATGTATACATATATATATATATACATATATATATATACGTACATATATATATATATATATATATATATATATATATATATATATATATATATATATATATATATATATATATATATATATATATATATATATATATATATTCTTTAAAACTTTGTGATGTCATAATGAATAGTCACATTATATTGAGATTTATGACCTCATTAATGAAAGTAATGTTTGTCCTTAGATTACATTTTCACTGCTTGGTTTCTCTTCAGTTGTCAATTTAGTTGTATTAATATTGGACTTCCGGAAGGGGAGGACGGCCTAGCAGTTTGACCAGCTTGTAAGAACTCGTTTTTCTCTCTCCCATAAAATAAAGAACACGAATAGAGGTTAATTCATTCCAAACTGCAGAATCTGGTTGAGATGAACTGAAAAAAAGACAGTGTTATCACATATGATCTCAATAAGGTCTATCTCGTGTGAGGAGGGTGAGGGAGTGTTGCATGCGTGCAGAGAACGCAAACACAAATACATATCACATGTTTGTATAGAATCCCCTGTGGACAATGAAATCTAGACCTTCCACTAAATATTGCAAACTGCGGCATATGTAAGGATGTGGTAAGCTTTGCATAGAAGTATGTGTATGAGTAAAGGTATTAATAAAAAACAAAACAAAATAAGGCTTAATCTGAAAATATGCGTATGAACAAAGGTAATAATAATAATAATAAAAAAAACGGTCAAAATAAGGCTTAATCCTAAAAGGCAATAATCTAAAAAACGGTGAAAATAGTGTTCAATCCGACCCCAACTTTTCGAACTCAATGCTCACGAAACGGGTTCTTTGCTTCACTTGTTTCGTTTGGTTTCAGTTCACACTCTGATGGCGTTTCTTTCTCACAAATTATAAGCATTCCCTTATAGTGATAGACGGTGGAACTGGCATGCTGATGGTCCCTTTAAATGCCTTTTCCAAATGCAGTATCATGATGTGAATTATCTTCGACTGGGTTTCCTATTTACAGGTCAGTGGCTAATAGGAATTGTTGATAAGAATTATCCTTTTATGTACTATGGTATACAAGTTATTCTTATTAGGAGATTGTAGTGAAGTATTTTTCCCCAAAGCTATTGATAAATATGATTTTAAAACCGAAAAAAATAATGTGTATAAAACAAGAGACTGAAAGAAACATTTGAGAAAAGACATTTTACTTCACAGACAAGAAATTAAATAATTTACTAGTATAAAATGAGCCAAGTGCAGGTAATCTGTCTTAGTTCAAATTTGATCATGAAAAAAGTTATTTTGCAGTTTTGAACAAAGTAGGTGGACCTGTAGTTGGTTCATGGTTAGGTTAATCTTTATGGTATAGATACTCATTAAGTTTGGAGAAATTGAACGTCATATTCTTGTAGGGGACAAAAAGTCAATGTCATTGGTATATGAAGTAATCAACAGACACGAAAGGTAACGCCACAAATAATGGTAAAAGATCATGGAAAGCGGCCCTCTCAGCCTAAGTCCATTTGGCACTTTCGAGTTTCAGTTCAATCTCGCCATACATATAAAGGCGAGGCCTGTTTCGTGGGGAATATTGAGGGGCAGAGCTTCCCCAAGGGTGACATCTAGTCACGGCAACTTAGAGTGATGAATAAATTTTGTGACGTGGAGTTTGGGACTGGTCTCTTGAGAGTGCATTTGTATTGTAAAGAATTACCCATGTTTATCATGTTGTGGGTATATCTGGGAGCAGCACAACCAGCTGGAGAAGTATGCTGATAGGGAGGGGATTTGGGTTAATCTTACCGAGAGCAATGCACAGAGGTAGAGAGAAATAGACATTGCCATCTTATAGAGCATAAGAAACAGGTACAGCTGCTTTGGCCTCATCTTTACCACGAAGTGACAGAATATTTGCTGCATATCACTGCTCAAGAGTCGAAGTCCACAACACCCACACACAGTTAGAGTTCTTAATGTCTGTTTCCTGTAAGTTGGCATGAGGTGCTAATTTAGGAGGGGTACAGGGGGC
>NC_091549.1:1352415-1367415 GCF_042767895.1 Penaeus vannamei
CTCTGTCATCTTCCCAACACCACTCACGTCAGCAAAGTGAGTGTCAGATTATTTGTGGAGTTAAATATGCCGCAGAAACACGGCTTCCCACGCCCCACCGGCTGAACGAGGGCCCTCCACTTGTTCCTCAAAGCAGTCGGTCACTCAGCGCTTGGAAGAGACAGGGCGAGCAAGGCGTAGACTCCTTAATTTCCTCAGTAATTGTTTTTGTTAATAACAGATGTGTTATTTCTATTTTTTTTCGTCTCTAGCCTTTTAAGTTTAAAAGTCCCAACCACAGTTCACCAGCTGATGTACCATAACAAACAAGGAGTCTGTAAATAAAAAAAACTATATGAAAGTTTAAAAAAAATATGTGTTATGCGAGTTACATAGATGTGTGAAAAACTGTCAAATAAAGACGACATAACTTGAATTCCACTTTTAACGTAACTGACATTTAAATCACACGTGAAGAGTTCTCAGAGAATAACGAGTAATGGGGGAAATCGCCAGATATTTGAAATTCCTTTTCGAAATTACGATCCAGTATGCACTTTTATTGGGGTGTCAGCACCTCAACATGTTGGGTAGACGATAGGAAAGTAATAACACAACAATTCGTTTGCTTGAGTGAGTTTACCTACAAGATTTAAGTGAAAAATGTCCATAAAACTAACCTTGTCTGTTTGTATCCGAAGCGAAATGTAGTTGCCAACGTGCCTTTTATGAGGCGATATAATCAGCTGGTCTATGAATGAATGCGCATGGGAAATAACTACCATAATACCTAAATGCTTACAAGATAATGGTAAGCTAACTATCGATATTTCAACAATATTAACAGAACTAAAAAAATAATACTAAGGGAAGTACCATTTGAATTAAAACGAAGATAATATATTTCCATTGTAACCGATGTGAGAGTGAAATTGTTCCGCTTGTTATATTCAGTTCCGATCCAAAAGGAAGAGCAGAGCCGAGGTTCTAAAAGGCATGAATGAAAATACTGACATTAGAATAACAAGGTGTGATAATTACCACTCTTTGTAGTAATAAAACGTATAGCTTTGTCTGTTCTCATTTTCTTCGTCCCATCATCTCCTGTACGGTCTGAGACGCTGTCGGGTCTGTGGCATTTTTTTTTTTTACGTTGATGCCCTCTTAGATACCAGAATTATCATATTGATGATATCAGAAATGATGATTATGATATAAAAAATGATGATTATGATGGTAAGAATGGTGATGGAAATAATTATTAATTATAATGATTATTTGTACAATTATAATTACAATAATGGAAAAGAATCATATCTTGTTATGATTATGATTATCATGTATTATTGTAATTCATTAATGCTATTATTGTTATTGTTTATTATCATCATCATTATTTACCATACATTATGATTCATTTTTTGTCGATGTTACTGTTATTGTAATTATTATTGTTATTGTCATTGTTCCTTTAATCATCATTAATACAACAACAGTGCTCGGTAGTAAACATTATCAATAACAGTAATTTAAATAATATTAGTACTGATAGTGGAAGTAATAATTGTAGTAGAAATAATGGTCGTAGTATTAGCAGTAGTGGTAGTGGTAGTAGTAATAGTAGTTGATAGTGGTAGTAGTAATAGTAGTTGATAGTGGTAGTAGTAATAGTAGTGGTAGTGGCGGTAATGGTGATCACAAAACGACTGCTGATCTGAAATTGTCAGCGCCATCGTCTTGCTACAGAATTTAAAATCTCTGTGTATATATAATACATCCGTACATTGCTGTATATGAAGATTTTGAATTGATTTATTTGCAGAATTTATATTAATCAGTCAATATAGACTTGATTTTTCGTGTCACTTAAGATGCTGACCAAGGTATGTAGATCTTGATATTGACAACGTAAGCGGGATAGGCCTACCTTCCGCCGTCCCTCCGAGGATCCAAATAGATGGCTTTTCGGTGCACATATTTTCATAGTTGAATTTTAGTCATATTTATAAATATATTGAAAAAAACTTTGAATGGTGGTGGTGATTTATTGTTTTTATTGTTGTTATTGTTATCATCATCGTTATTATGTAGTTTAAAAAAAATGTAGTTTCGACTCCACACAGTAAACCATTTTTTAATAGAAGATTTTTTCGTTGATTGTGAGTGACGCCATTGCAGTTTGAAGAAGAGATGAGCAGTTCATCCCAAATATGCTAATTCCTTTTCGTAATACTGTCTGTTAAGGGGTACTTGTAATGTTTATGTTCAGAACTGGAGTTAGGAAGAATTTGATCCTTTTTTTTTTTTACTTATTCTCAGTTATTTTTCACCACCAGAAATAAAGTAGTCAATTTTATCATTGCCATTAAAGCTCATTAAGGCCCTACCACACTAGCATTTTTTTCTTTCTTTCTTTTTTGCATTTCCGTATGAACTTCAGTCCAAAAGTCGAGAACACATGTAAACAAACATGGCGGCATCTAAATGAAGCAAAATTCTAGGTGCTCTGAATCCTCTGTGTACAAACGTGTGTGTGTGTGTGTGTGTGTGTGTGTGTGTGTGTGTGTGTGTGTGTGTGTGTGTGTGTGTGTGTGTGTGTGTGTGTTTATGTATGTATATATGTATGTAGGTAGGTAGGTATACATATATGTATATAAGTATACATGTGTGTATGCATATAGGTATACATATGTGTATGCATATAGGTATACATGTGTATGCATATAGGTATACATGTGTATGTATATAGGTATACATGTGTATGTATATAGGTATACATGTGTGTATGCATTTAGGTATACATGTGTGTATGCAGATAGGTATACATGTGTGTATGCATATAGGTATACATGTGTGTATGCATATAGGTATACATGTGTGTATGCATATAGGTATACATGTGCATGCATATAGGTATACATGTTCATGCATATAGGTATACATGTGTATGCATATAGGTATACATGTGTGTATATATATAGGTATACATGTGTGTATATATATAGGTATACATGTGTGTATGCATTTAGGTATACATGTGTGTATGCATATAGGTATACATGTGTGTATGCATATAGGTATACATGTGTGTATGCATATAGGTATACATGTGTGTATATAGGCATACATGTATTTATATATATGTATATATGTATGTATGTATGTAGGTATATAGGCATACATGTATGTATGTATATAGGCATACATGTATGTATGTATATAGGCATACATGTATGTATGTATATAGGCATACATGTATGTATGTATATAGGCATACATGTATGTATGTATATAGGCATACATGTATGTATGTATATAGGTATACATGTATGTATGTATATAGGCATACATGTATGTATGTATATAGGTATACATGTATGTGTGTATATAGACATACATGTATTTATATATATGTATACATGTATGTATATATGTATGTATATAGGCATACATGTATGTATGTATATAGGTATACATGTATGTGTGTATATAGGTATACATGTATGTGTGTATATATGCATACATGTATTTATGTATATGTATACATGTATGTATATAGGCATACATGTATGTATGTATATAGGCATACATGTATGTATGCATATAGGCATACACCTATGTATGTATGTATATAGGCATACATACATACGCACACACACACACACATATATATATATATATATATATATATATATATATATATATATAGGCATATATACATATATGCCTATGTATATAGGCATACATACATACATGCCTATGTATATAGGCATACATACATATATGCCTATGTATATAGGCATACATACATATATGCCTATGTATATAGACATACATACATATATGCCTATGTATATAGGCATACATACATATATGCCTATGTATATAGGCATACATACATATATGCCTATGTATATAGGCATACATACATATATGCCTATGTATATAGGCATACATACATATATGCCTATGTATATAGGCATACATACATATATGCCTATGTATATAGGCATACATACATATATGCCTATGTATATAGGCATACATACATATATGCCTATGTATATAGGCATACATACATATATGCCTATGTATATAGGCATACATACATATATGCCTATGTATATATGTATATTTCTGTGTATGTTTGTATATATTTTTATATTATGAATGTATGTATATATGTACATATGTAGCAGGTATGTGTGTATATGTGTACGTATATGTATTTAAATGTATGTGTATATGTAGAAAATGTAAATATATTACCTATTGATATGTATGTGTATGTATATATCTATGTAAGCATGTATAATTATGTATGAATGTATGTATATTGTGCGTATAGATATTTTTATGTGTATATTTGTATGTAGATAAGTATATATGTATGCATTTATGTTTATATGAATGTACATTTGTATATAGGAATATAAATTTTAATATGCATATAGGAATGTACATGTGTCGATATGTATGTATTTATGAATAAATTTCTGTATGTTGTATGTATACAGTTTATTTAATTATATCATATAGATATGTGTGTTTGTGTATACATATGCATGTAAGTATTAATATATGTATGTACATAATGCATGAATGTATTATGTATTATGTATATATATATATATATATATATATATATATATATATATATATATATATATATATATATATTTGTATATAGTTTTGTATATGTTTGTATGTCCATATGTATATAATGTATGGTTGCTTCATGTATGTATATTTGTATCTCTGTAGGTATGTATATATATTTGTATGCATATACGTATGTGTAAATGTATGTATTTATGTAGATATATATGTATATATGTATGCAGCATGTATGTATATGTATATATTTGTGTGTGTCCACACGTGTGAGTAATTTATGTATGTATGCAAATGTGTATTTGTTTTATTACAGACTAGTTTATTTAAACATCCAGAGTTAATCCCATATTAATTTTGTTTTGATTGATTTTTTTATATGCCAAAATAGTGGTTGGTTTTCATGTACAGCTTAATCATTTTAATACTTTATCATATTTTCTTTGTTATTCCAGTACTGATTTTCGTATAATTTCAACAGTGAGTATTATGAATCAATATAAATTCTTGGTTGGTCCAGACCTCCGTAACAATTTGACCTTTTGTGTATAAATCATTTATGTAATAATTCTGCTCAACATCCATCTCATCTCAGCAGGTAATAGGATTTAATTTGCATTTGCATTTTTGGGAAATTCCTTATGGTTTGTGAATGTTTGGGCATTTTACTTTATTATTAACTGAGGAATGTATCAATGAATAGAACACTACATATTACATGAACAGAATAGTTGGCAAGGGAACCAACCCTTTGCGGACTGTGAAGTGATACATTATTTACTTTTAAAATTGATATGGCACAGGTCATATGCCCCGTAACATATTTTTGACTTTGTGCTGTTTATAGCTTTACACAAAGGAGCTTAATCTCTTAGGTGCAGGTCATGAACACTCAAAACTTTTGATTCTAAAGTTAATCAGAAGTACAATTTTAAATTTAAAAAGAAAGTAATTAGGGGGATGTAAAAGTAAGCAAATAAATGATTTTTTTCTTTTTTTTTCTTTTAGGACAGTAGGTGATAAAGGAAAGGTTGCATTTTGTACACATTTATTCATAGCCAATAATCCAAGTTTAAGATTCTTTCAAAATATGATCACTTAGGTTTAAAAAACAATACCACGAGTACAGCATTTTCCCTGAACACATACCGGCTATGGTGTATGTGTACCACTTGTTTTGGATACATTACTCAATTATTCTGAAAAGCAAATATTAAATAAATTCTGCCCAGCAAACCAATATTTTACCTTTTGAATATACCAGAATTCCATAATTGTCAGTGAGAAGAGAGAGAGAAAAAAAATTAACTTTCCATCTTTTGGGATGTTTATTTCCTTCATACTAACATCTGCAGCAAGATGAAGAGAAAGATCAATATTGTATCATGTCACAAGAACAAAACAAAACAATGTACAGTTGATATTAGCAAATTGTTCTAGTCACAAGCAAACTATTTCAAACATCCACTGGGAAATACTGATTCACTCAACTACTCAAGGATTTAAAACTCCATAACCAAGTCTGCCTCAAAAAAAAGTCATATTTTGCTGCATTTCATACACACAGTACTTTGCAGGTTCTTTATGAAAATCTGCAATATATATTATTTACATCTTGGTAATGGTATTCTTAAGACCTTGTCCAGACGAATTTTCACATTAATTAGAGTGGGGCTTGAATACTTCATAAACAGGTGCTCATAATTCTAACAAGACCGAGGAACACTATTTTGTATGACTTGTACTGAACATTTTTTTTTTTTTTATTTATCAATAAGCAATAACACTGTATTTACTTTTTATATAAAAATATTAAATAGATTTTGAACTAGCTTAGGCAGTAAGGAAATGAGTATACAATTTAAAGTGAGTCAAAACTCACAGGTTTCAGGGTTCAATTCAGATATAAAATACAGGTATAAAATATTTAAGATTGGTGATGATAATGAGGATATAAGTACAGAAGGCAGAAGGTAAGTTTACAATCCTATTACAACTTCATTTATGAACCTGAAAATTTCAAATTCCATTTAAAAGTAATACAACCAATTATTTGATATATACATATATTCTACAATGCTATTGCAGAATGACTTAGATGATTTTTTTTTTTTTTTTTGTCTGGATTATATAAACACACACACACACACACACACACACACACACACACACACACACACACACATATTGTTATATAAATGAGTGGGTGTGAATGTGTGTGCATTTGTATCTGTATGCGTTTGAGTGTGTATATGCATGTGTACATATGTGTATATATACATGTATGTATATGTATGTGTACATATGCATGTATGTATATGTATGTGTACATATGCATGTATGTATATGTATGTGTACATATGCATGTATGTATAAGTATGTGTACATATGTATGTATGTATAAGTATGTGTACATATGCATGTATGTCTATGTATGTGTACATATGCATGTATATACATGTGTACATGGTATGTGTATATGAAGTTATGAGTGTGAAAGTGTGTGTGAAGTGTATAAAAGGGAATGTCTGTGTGTTTACAAATAATTTCACTAATTATTTTCATTTTTAGATCCTGGATGGCTATAGTATGAGGATAAATTTGCGTATGCCAATGACCCTACCAGTGACAGAGTTTGGAAACAGCATAAAGCTTAACTGCATTTCTGACAAAGTGGCACACAGCAAGCCAGTGCTGACAGGGTAGATCATGATTGCTGTGACAGTTTGTTGTGGTACTCCTTTTTCCCCCCATATTTTTAAATATTTCATATCCTTACAACAAATACTGCTATGGAAACAGTACTGTAGTGAGAGCATTTAAGAAATTTAAATTTTCCCATTCACTTCTATGGAAGTTTTTCCTTCCTGCCAAGCTTAAAAAAAGAGAGAGAGAAAAGAAAATCAAAAGAAATCCCATTGATAACAAAAGGGTTAATGAACCGTAAAAACAACTAAAAATAAGGTTTGATTGTGAATATGGCATCTGAGCAAAGGAAAGCCAGATTACAAGGCCTTTGGCAGTCTACCTGTTAACTCTCCTAATGCATGACTGGACTCTCAAAGTGAGTGCTGGCTCCATTACTATCAAATCCAGAAATCGCAGACAGCACTCAAGAGCCTGAGATATCTCCTGTAACAAGAGTGAGAAAACGAATTATAAAACGCTAATACCAAGGGCCACGTAACCTTCTACAACCCTTTATGTGACTTGCTTCATCATGATTAACACAAAAGCTAGGTGATACACCATCACTGATGAATAATGACTATGACAATCATGGACATAATAATAATTATGGCAGCTGTATAATCTTATGGAGATGATGAATGAGATGCTCGTTGTGACTGGATTAAAAGGCAGATGGCAAAGGTCAGAGGATTTTGGCGGAGGTGGGATTTCTGGCCTCAGAAAAGGTAGCCATATTACAAATATATACCTTAATCTCCTATTTACTGTTTTGCAATATCTCATAAATTCAATAAAAGAGTACAGTACATTAAAAAAAAGGTGAACATGATAAAAATATTTAGTAATAGTACTAAAAAACTGTTGGTTATATCAAAGGTAATGGCCAGAGCTGAGAAATAATTGATTTTTCTTCAACTTACTCTTCGTACCTTCTGATAAATTTAATCTACAAATAAAATTAATGTGATCAGTAGGTTTGTCATGTATGCCCCTCTAGCTGCTGCCATGCTGGAAAGTCAAGTTTTGGGAAAAGTGCATGAAGCCATAATGACATGAGAGAAACGCTTATTTCCCCGAGGCCTTTGTCTCAGGCTCCTCTTTTTTGCAACCTTTTATTTGTATTTATTCCCTTAATCTCTTGTCATTTACTCATTCAATCATTATGTCTTGCTATTTTTTCTTTTATGTCTCTCCCTTTCACTCAATTACACTTTGCTTTTTTCATTCATTCATCTGTTTGTTTGACTTCCCTCCTCTTGTCAGTCTAATTTTCTGCCTCAAACTAATGGGAATCTATTCTAAAGTTGTTCTGCTTTACTTTACCCTCTACTAGTGCATATCAATTGTCTGAGAAATAAAATAGATCTGAGGCTATCAGGCTCAGCCAGCCCCTTCCTGTGATGTCATCAGGGCCTCTTGCATTCAGATTTAGTTCTAGGATTAGGCATACTTCAAAGGCGATTCCCATCGAAACTGTTAATCAAATTTAATTCAATTGTTAATGGGAATTACTAAATGATACTAAAGAATAAATATCGGCAAAATCAAAATAACACTGGCCATTTCCTTTAAAATAATTTACTTGAAAAAAGTACTACACATTTCATATTAATATTACATTTCATTCATAATCTGTTAAGATCTAAATATTTCTTCCATGCCAAAGATTAAAATAATGTGAACTATCAATAATTTTTACGACAAATTCTAAGAGCATGTTCATAATAAATAATGTGATATTTAATACCATTAGGTCACCATTTCTCATTATGTATCAAATTCCATAACAGGCCACCATTAGCCACTCCTATCTCATACTCGCACACTTTCTCACTCATACGTTTTTTTTGTTTTTTTGTTTTTTGTTTTTTTACTCTCACTCATTAAATTTCTCAAGCACATCTATTCTCACTCTCCATCTCTTGCCCTCAAAACCTTTGCAATCTTGGCCACAATACAGAAAGTTTACAATGCACTTTGTTAAATGATGAGGGTGAATGCCTTAACAAGGCAATTCTTAAAGTTCAGCATCATTACGTATGTACTGTATAACACATCTACACAATCTGACTAACTTCAAACTAGAAAATTCTTTTCAACAAATGCAAGCATCTGCCTCGATGCTCTTGCCATGTAATTTCCATTGTTTTTGACAACAATAATAAAAACAGAAAAACATGCCACCTCTCATAAAGCTATGTATGGCCACACGCTACCCTTAAAAGTAGCAGTTCCAGATTCAGAAAAAAAAAATCATACCCTACACTGTCTAGAAGTAATTTTCCTATACTGAGAGCATAAAACTTACATATATCGGAAACAATAGAAACATAATACTTGAGTACATTATGAGACTAACAATTTGTCTCATTGCAAAAGTGGTCATGTAAATCAAAAACCTTATATGCCACAGAAAATATTTATCATACACAATTTTTTTTATTTTATTTTTTTTTAGTTTTTTTTTTTTTGGAGGGGAGAAGAAAAAAAATAAAAATAAAGAATAAAAATAAAACATGCACACAAATGCACGCACACACGCACGCACCTGCTTTTCACTTCCCTCAAAAAAAATAAGCAAATTATTCTATATTTGCAGCACAGTAAGGCTGAAGGACAGGCTGGTCTAGCAACTTCAGTTAGTGGGAAGAGAATATCAATACTTCTACAACCATAAGCAGTGCGTGCGCAGGACTTACATATTTCTTACCACACATTAATTTCATTAGGTATAGTTTCTAATCAGTCAATCCACAATGCTGTATAGGAAAAGACAGATATGGAGGAAAAAAAGACCCCCTTTTCTTTTCCCTAATTTTAATAATTTCCCTGCAAAATATAAAATATAATAAGCAAAGGACATAGTGGATTGATTGAACAGATTTTTTTTTTTTTTTTCTTTTTAAGAAATTTCTTGCACAGCTGTCAAGCAGTTTCTGAAGTTTATAATACCCAATTGTGGATAAGGCTCACAAGAGACGAGACCAAGTTCTTGATGTGATAATGAAATGTACATGTTTGGATACAAAAATTACACTTCATGCCAACTAAAACTCCCCCAAAAGCTGGCTGTCTTTCCAGAGTTTCTTCCTTCACAGCATCAGTCTGCAGAAAGCACATGCACTTCACACTGTTCCTGAGTTCAATGGCAGACAATGTGACAAATTCAAATAAATTTTGAGCTTGCATTTCTTTTCTTTTCTTTACTAGAAATAAAACAAAAAATATAAAAAATATATAATCAAATTAAAAATTTTAATGAGGCTTAATTTATGTCTGTCCTTCCAGATGAATAGCCATCTCTCAAGCTTAAAGACATATAGATACACTTAGAGAGAAAAATATCCAGTATAAGATTTAGTTACTCTTAAAACCAGTGTATTTAACAGAACTGGTAAAAATAATAGGTGGGCACTACTATCAGATGATATGATCACTGGAAAGTTGTACTACACTTTGCCTTCAACCTTTCTGCAACATTATTATCCAGGAGTAAATACAACATATATTGAAATAAAAAAAGAAGAAAGCATTGCACTTGCAGTTTTCCCTTCCATTTTGAAAGTAATCTCAATTTCTTAAAAGCTTGTGCAACACTCAATCTTGGGTTATGGAGCCTTGACCGAATTTTAACCCAACGTTTTGTAGATTCTTGGAAGCCTCTAACAAATGAGATATTCTTGTTGCAGGTCTCTGGTGGCCCTCTCTACTCACGACATGGAGGAGCAGGGGTGGCAAGGGGAACCCATTTGTGTCAACACACGGTCCAGCCACTGCAAAGGCCCATTGAGGTGCAGCTCTATCCAACAGGGTGTTGAGGTCACTGTCTGCCGTCTGGAATGGAAAAGGAACGAAGTCAACAACATAACCAATTTCAATCAGGCTTCTTTGAAGCTATTTTCTAGCCTTGTTTTTCACCTTGTCACTTTACTGTATGTCAAATCTACTTTAAGTTGGATATCAAAGATCCAAACCAACATTTATTATATGAACTACAGTGTGAATAATATAGACCTATCTGCTTGTGCATATGCATGAAGATGAGTGTGCTTGATTTGTTAAAGTGGAAAAAATAATAATAATGATAAAATATATATATATATATATATATATATATATATATATATATATATATATATATATATATATATATATATATATATATATATATATATATTCATTCATTCATAGGATTCCATTTATCAGTGTTTCATTTATAAGTACAAATACTGTTAGCTCAATCAAATATATAAACAGCTTGTTTAATACCATATTTAAAATGATTATCAATATTTAAAGAGAGAGAGAGAGATAGAAAATCATTTATATTGAATATAGAACATTATACTTCACAAAAAATTAAATAAAAGAATCTTCTTCATTGATCAAACCAAGTAAAATTAACCTATGATCTATCAATACTGCTTCTCCACACCACCAACAAGTACAAATTTACAAATATATTTCAAAACACTATGAATGTACTCGGGTAACTGTCCTGAGCCCTTATGGATTCCGTTTGTATACCCAGAAAGGAAGGCCAAAGGTCGTAACTCAAGCTATTGGCTTCTGATGATAGCAATGTATTCATTTACTAAAATTTCAAGTAGTATCAAAACCTATTTTCCCCTGTACTATTAAACATAATTTATCAAATTTATTCACTGACATCATTTTTTGGGGGTTATGATCACAAAGGTACAGCATGCATGCGCAACAAAGTAAACAAGACTTTAGTACGTATTCCAGATTATGAGGCCATATTCTTGTTTATATAATCACTGCCAATCAACATTTAAAATTTTTACACCACACTTTTACTCCTTCACTTTCAGAACTTTTTTATTTTAAGGTCCTATAAATAACCATAACCTAATAATATCTAGATGAATTTCATTTCTTTAGTCCTTTTATTTTCTCATATGTATAAGTATAAAACTTCTTGTTTATATAGATATAGATATATAATTTCATCAATCTCTTATTACTTTTTTTTTTTTTTAACCATGTTGGAGTTTTAACAAATTTTAGAATACTTTTAGACAATTTAAAACCATCAGGCATTATTCTTGGATATTTACTTGTGATTTGCTTTTGTTTCTTTCATTTAACCATTGCCAATGATGCAATTGATAAAAACAATAACAAGAAGAATTACAATAGCAAAAAAACGTGCCTCCTCACCTTACCTCACATCAAGGCTTCAAAGAGCTTCCACTTTTCCCTTTGCACTTGTCTCTTCTTTCCAGACATTTAAAGCTTTTGAGGAAATTCTCTAGATTTCCTTATTTCTGTTCTTCACAGCCAATACTCCTTTATCCCATTTCTCAAATGCTCCCAATATGTTCCTTAGCAAATCGAATGCCCTTTTTTATGTCCCAAACTTTTTCCATTCATTTTCTATTTCATGTCCTTTTGGGTTTAAAGTCTCATTCACATGTTTCTTTTAATATAATCTTGGCATATTTCCATCAGACATTTTCTTGTGTTAGTTAGCTAATTCTTTACAACATTTTTCTACTGATATATATATATATATATATATATATATATATATATATATATATATATATATATATATATATATATATATATATATATATACACACTTTTTTCACTCTGTAAATGAGTTATGTACTTGACATGCTATTTCTCTGGTTCCTAATAAAACAAAGAAGTTCTACATTTCTACCCCTGACCTCTTTTGGTTCCCTTTCCATCCTAATGAAAATACTTCTATCAAATGTCCAATTACATTCACTCACACATAACAGCTGCACATCAATACTATGAAAAACAAGCATATCCAAACATCTCTTCTTAACCCTAGACTGCAAACAGCATGATCCTGAAGGTTCCAAGCTACATAAGATTCCCACTAAAAGAAAAATTAGCCACATTAAACATGCACTTTGTTCATTCTTTATCAATTTTCAACATAAAAAATAATCCTACAAAAATGAAACTCATTTTCCAAAGGCCGTGGAATTCTAGCCAGATACACCAAGAGTCCCAGAGCAATCTCCGGCTGCCTAATAATGCTTAGCAAACTTCTGAGATGATCACAGACTATTAACCGAGATAGCTAGCAAAAAAAAAATCCAGGATCTGGCAAAGAAAACACTAAGTGGGGCTCATGTAATTCCCTTGTTAGCTTGCCTTAGCCTGGCCAACATGGAATAATCCCAGAGTCTGGTCCCATAGTCAGATAGTCCTGACACTGGGATAGCATGTACAGCTAAGCGAAAAAATATTGTTAGAAAATCATGCTAAACATTCTGAGAAATGCTACAATACTTTTTGAAATATAGTTGTTAATGCAATGAAACTGTTGGTACCCCTGATCTTACAACCATTTATGGGTATGTGTGGCTTGTCTGAATATTGCAAAGCATATTCCATACCTTATGGTAATAAAATCATTTCACAATGAATCTATATGAAATCCGGAACGACTATTTAAGCCATGAATTAGAACGAGACAAAACTGAAACCCAAAATACCAACCCTTCCATAAAATAAGGTTCTGTTCGATATAGAATGTATCATCAGCCTCCTTATTAAGATAATTATCTGTATAGCTGTATATACATACCATGTTAGTTCATTAATTCTGTTTATAATATAGATGGCTCTAGAAGTGCTTAGTCAAGAAGGAGTTTATCACGTCCTATCAAATCTCATTGGATTACACTTTCCCTTGATTTCCAGAAAACCTTGTTCTATTTTCTATTAGTATTGCTCCTAACATTAGAATAAGCAATGTCAATGATAATAATTATAATGACTGTAATAATGATAAACAGAATGGGAAAATTAGGTGAGGTCATTTGAATCTATTAACGGACTTCTTGGTAACCAAGTGCTTATTGCGCTGTCTATGTTTAAACAAAATTCACAAAACAAGACTACAACGGACAGTACATGTAACCAGTGCAAGTCTATTCACAAAATATTTTCCAATTTAAGTGAAGTGTTCTTTGCTCAATAACTTGCTTTAAGCCTAAATATACTATCAACTTCATAATTTGTATTGCAATGATCATTAGTAATACAGTAAGACAAACTGAAGTAAACTGAATACCTACATTATGGAAAATAACACAAAGATATTCAAAACAAAGTCCTTTGTATCTGTGGAGTCAACCAGTCATATATTGAAAGAAACAAACAAAAAATCAAAAGTGTAATCTATGTAAATTAAATTATGCTTAACCGTATCCTGCTGTAGTCTCCTGTCATATGACAGACCCCAAGGCCTTTCCAGCCCTTGACAATGAATATAATTTTTTTTTTCTTCCTATATATACCTACAATTTCAATACTGTTTTATTTGCTGTATTTTTCCCTGAGATCAGTGAATGAAAGCAATCTGTAACTGTTGAGAGAAAGTAACTGTTATGCTGTTGTGCTCTATGGAATAGACATGTGATGTTTGCCTATAATGAACATACAAACAATACTGTATAACAATTATTTACAGAAATTCAATATTATTTTACTTATCATAAATCACATACAGGTAACATGAGGTAAATAATGTGCACAGAATATATGCAAATACTATATCCCTTCATACATGGGCCTTGAACATCCAAGTATTGGTATCAATTCTGGGCTAGGAGGTCCTGGAACTAAAACTCAATGGATACCACATGCCAACTATATTTTGAACAAAGGCTAAACTCCAGTAGTCTCTATTTCCAAACTCAACCA
>NC_091549.1:1394915-1404915 GCF_042767895.1 Penaeus vannamei
CTCTCACTCTCTCTCTCCATCTTCCTCTCACTCTCTCTCCATCTTCCTCTCACTCTCTCTCTCCATCTTCCTCTCACTTTTCCACTCTCTCTCTCTCTCTCCATCTTCCTCTCACTCTCTCTCTCCATCTTCCTCTCACTCTCTATCCCTCTTCCTCTCCATCTTCCTCTCACTCTCCCTCTCTCCCTCTCTCCCTCTCCTTCCCCCACCTGGCCAGATCGCGCGCCCGATCCCCCCCCGTGTCCTGTTCATTCATTACCCACATCATCATCATCATCATTAAGCTCTCCGCCATTCATTACTCATTCGCGAGACTCGTATTGGCGCTGTTTTTCCTCACCGCCGGTGCTCCGCTCTGGCGTCATAAGGAGAGCCCGGTTCGGAGAGGGAGAGGAGGAGAGGGGAGAGGAGGGAGGCGGAGGAGTGAGAGGGAGGGAGGAGAGTGAAGGGGAGAAGGGTGAGGAGGAGGAAGGAGGAAAGGAGAGGGAGGGAGGGAGGAGGGGAAGGAGAAGAGGAGGAAGGGGAGTGGGGAGGAGGTTATGAGGAGGAGTGGGGGAGGAGGAGAGGAGTGGGGAGGGAAGGGTGAGAGGAGAGGAGGGGAGGAGTGGGAGGGAGGAAGTGGGGAGGGTTATGAGAGGAGTGGGAGGAGGAGGAGGGAGGAGGGAGAGGGTGAGAGGAGAGAGGAGAGGGGAGGAGAGAAGGACAGGATTGAGAGAGGAGGGGGAGTGGGAGAGGGTGAAGAGAGAAGGAGTGGGGGAGGAAGGGGAAGAAGGAGAGAGAGGGGAGGGGCAGGAGGGAGGAAAGGGGGAGATGGAAGTAGAGAGAAAGAGAGAGAGAAAGAGAGAAAGAGAACGAGACAGAGAGAGAGAGAAACAGGTTCTCATCCTGTTTGCGCACTGATAAGGGACCACCTCCGAGTCTGATAGATGGCTGTGACGTCATACCGTCTGACCTTTGACCTCTACGACGCGAGTGACGTAAGCGGCGGTGGCGGCGGCGGCGGCGGCAGCGGCGGCGGCGGCGGCGGCGGCGGGAGGGTGAGGCTGACCTCCCGAAGCAGAGGAGGATAAATTATTCATCACGAGGGGCTCATGTGTGTCGACGCACGTAGCCACCCGGCGCCCGGTGCTTAGCATGTGCTCATTACACTCGTCACCCAAATAATCACATGCCCACACCTTCGTATTCTCTCTCTCTGTCTCTGTCTCTGTCTCTCTCCTTTCCCACTCCCTCTCCTTTCCCACTCCCTCTCCTTTCCCACTCCCTCCCCTTTCCTCCCTCTCCCTCTCCTTTCCCCCCTCTCTCTCTCTCTCTCCTTTCCCCCCCTCTCCCTCTCTCTGACAAACAGACACAGACAAACAGACACACACACGCACACAGACACAGACAAACACACAGTAGACGCAGGCCAATACTCACGAACAGCCGACAAAGGGAAACCGCAAAGAACGAACCTTAAAAGAAAAAAGGAAAACAATTAGACAGCGTTCAAGGGAAGTCACTTGGCTAAAAATAACCAACAAAGACAATGTTGTCTGAAGGTTGTAAATGTAACACTGGTGATGGCAATGGTAACAATGATGATAATAATAAGAACAATAATAATTATGATATTAATAATAATAAGATGAAGAAAAAGAAGAAGAGTAAGAATAATAGTATTATTAATAATAATGATCATGATATTAATAACTATGATAATAATAATAATAATTACAACTATAATAATAATAATAATAATAATAATAATAATAATAATGATAATAACAACAATAGCAATCATAAGCATAACAATCATAATAATAATTATAATAACAACAACAACAATAATAATCATCATAATAATAATAATAACGATAATAATAATAATAATAATAATAATAGTAATAATAATGATAACAACAACATGAAGAATAACTATAATAAGAACAACAATTATAAGAACAAAAATAACAATAATAAAGACAATAATAAAAAACAATAATAACAACACCCGAACACAAGAATTTCAAACCGCAACACAGCCCATTACGAAATCAATAATAACTGCATTTACTCCCGCCATTACCGCTGCCGCTACAACGCCGCCAACAGCCAACACCAGCACTAATAACGCCCATGCATCATCACTCCACGGGGCGGCCAGAGAGCGGGCATCACCTGGGCGCCAGCTGACCGAGGCGGCGATCTGGAGCGGAGCGGGAGAGTGGGAGAAGGGAGGGGGAGGGGGAGGGGGAGGGGGAGGGGGAGGGGAAAGAGGGAGAGGGAGAGGAAGAGAGGGAGGGGGAGGAGAAGGGGAGTACAAGAAGAGGGGAGAGGGGAGCGGGAAGGGGAGTGAGGGAAAAGGGGGAGAGGGGAGGGAGGGAGGGGGAGAAGAGTGAAGGGAAAGAGTGAGAGGGAGAGGGGGAGAGGGCAGGGGGAAGGAAGAGAGGGAGAAGGGGAGTGGGAGGGAGAGGTGGAGAGGGGGAGGGGAAGGAGGGAGGAGGAGGGAGAGAGAGGAAGAGGAGGAAGAAAAGAGAGAGAGAAGAGAGAGAGAGAGAGAGAGAGAGAGAGAGAGAGAGAGAGAGAGAGAGAGAGAGAGAGAGAGAGAGAGAGAGAGAGAGTGGGGGTGGGAAGTTCTGTAACGGGAGGTGCCCTTAATTCCAGAAACAAATAAACAGCAATAATGAAATGCAAAAAACAGAAATACGCTATCATAATAATTCAGGAGAAAAGGAAGAACGAAAAGAAGAACACAAAGCAGAAGAAAAAGAAGAGAACAAGAAAACGTATCCCAACAAGCCGGAGAACAACAACAACAACAACAAAGCGAGCGAACTGTCCCCTCGCGAAGATTTTCATGGCGCGTAATGAGGGCTACGCAAATTTGAGCGTCGGCGGCTGTTCAGGCCCGCTGCTGAACTCCGGCGTGTGAGTATGTATGTAAGTACACACACAAACACACACACACACACACACACACACACACACACACACACACACACACACACACACACACACACACACACACACACACACACACATATATCTATATCTATCTATCTATCTATATATATATATACATACATACATATACATACTTATGTACATACATATACATATAATCATATACATATACAAAGACATGTATGTAAAAATAATAATAACAATAGCAAACATAAGAGTGATAATAAAAAAAATAAAAAATAAAAAGGATGGTTATGGTTGTGGTGGTGATGATGGTGATGGTGATGATGTTAACAATAACACTATGAATAATATTTAATAATTAATAATAATAATAATAATAATAATAATAATAATAATAACAATAATAATAATAATAATAATAATAATAATACTAATAACAACAATAATAAAAACACAACAACAATAACAACCATCACGATCACCCCATCATCACCACAACAAAAACACCCCCCTCCCCCCAAAAAAAAGGTCCGAAGAGCAACAGCATCCCCAAGCCCGAGGCGCACCGAGCCCCCCAGGCGCAGATTCCCGACGGCGGGGACTGCCCTTCCCCCGCGGCGTTCGGAGCCGAGCGGGGCAGGGGCGAGCGCGGTGGGGAAGGCAGGGAGGGTGGAGATGTACGTAGGTTGTGTGTGTGAGTGTAGGTGAGAGAGGGAGAGGGAGAGGGAGAGGGAGAGGGAGAGGGAGAGGGAGAGGGAGGGAGGGAGGGAGGGAGAGAGAGAGAGAGAGAGAGAGAGAGAGAGAGAGAGAGAGAGAGAGAGAGAGAGAGAGAGAGAGAGAGAGAGAGAGAGAGAGAGAGAGAGAGAGAGAGAGAGAGAGAGAGAGAGAGAGAGAGAGAGAGGGAGGAGAGGGAGAGGGAGAGGGAGAGGGAGGAGGGAGAGGGAAGAGGAAGAGGAGAGAGAGAGAGAGAGAGGGGAGAGAGAGAGGGAGGGAGGGAGAGGGAGAGAGAGAGAGAGAGAGAGAGAGAGAGAGAGAGAGAGAGGGAGAGAGAGAGAGGGAGGGAGGGAGGGAGGGAGAGAGAGAGAGAGAGAGAGAGAGAGAGAGAGAGAATTTCCATCAATCCTCTCTCTCCTTTCCTTGCCAACCCCACCCCATATTTCCCTAATCAATCACACTAGTTTAGAAAAAACGAAGACTTAAAGCAGCGCGACGGCGCAGCTGATGAAGGCGAGAGAGGGGCTGGCGGCGAGGCAGCAGGCGCAGCGGCAGAAGGGGCGCAGGCCGTGTCCCGCGCCCTCGCTTACCGTGGCAGGATGCGAGCGCGGCGGCGCCGTCCGAAGCGAGTGAGGCAACCGAGGCTCCGTCTCCACCGACGCTACACCGAAAGACTGGCCTCCACCGACAGGCCGAGCGACTCGCCTCCGCCTCCGCCCTGGCACACCGACGCCTGACGCAGAGTGACCGCGACTGAGCAACCTCCCTGGCGTTGGGGTCGCTCCTCGCCCGATGACCCCGAAGTGATCCCTCCCATGCCCCGTCCGCCGTGTCTGGCCCGCGCCCTGTCCGTCCGTCCGTCCGTCCGTGGCCCCGTCTCCCCTACACTCGGCCCGATCCCCATGCCCCTCCCTCCCCTCCCCTACGCACTATCCAACCCCCATCTCCATAACCCCTCCCCTTTGCCCTCCCCCTGCCGCCCACTCCCCATACCCACCGCCCGCTCTCTCGCACCTATGGGTACGAACACGCCCATAAGGGTGGTGTAAATGGTCACTAGCAACGCATACATTTTTTTTCAAACGCTCGCCGTCAAGTTGGGAACCGTCCGGCCGCCGAAGGAGGTGGCGGCGTGATCTCGCTCCTGCCGGTCGCAGGCCGCCCGCCACGCCACGGCGGAGGCTCAGAAGGCAGTGAATGGCAAGCACTTCCCCGGGGGCGGCCTCTGGGGCGGAAAAGCCTCCGACGCGCCTGGACAGTCCCACAATGTAGTGATCATTCCTACATAAACCAGCATATAACCCTTCCACTCGCCCATATCTGCCCCGCCCATCCAGACAAAACCGCATTAGCCCCACATCTCCATAATATCTACAAGGCCAGCCACTGTACAGGCCGTCACACTCACCCATCCCTGCTGCCCATAGCCCGTCGGTGTCTGTCTGTTAACGCGTGGATCCCGGGCAGGGGCTTGCGCTTCGTGACTCACGAGGGAGGCGGAGGCGGGGACGGGCGGGCGCGACAGGGGCGAGGGCGAGGAAAGCCCGGCAGGACAAGTGGCATTCCTAGGCTACAGGCGGCCGCGGGAGAGGGCGATCGCACAGCCCTCCGCGAGCGCCTTATGGACTCACGTGATCCCTGGCATATCGGTCAGAGGCTCGTCTCACACCACTCGGCGGCGTCTGTTGACCGCTTAGCGTGCCATGACTCTTTGCCAGCCCGCGCCCCCTTCCCGCCCTGCCATACCTGAACGCACTGCAAGAAACGGCAACCGGGCTTTTATAGGCTGCCTTTTATTGTTCCACGGGGCGCGGCGCGGCGCTTCGGACTTTTTTAGTCGAGCTGCCGGGGCCGCATTAGCGAATCACTCCTGGTATGTATGGTACATTTTTTGTCCGCGTGCTGAGCCGTATTAGCATAAAGGTTCGCTCTTGTGCTTAATGACAGACGCGATCATTAGGCGTCTGTGTTCACAGATGTGTTCCAGCTTTTGGAGACAGCCGGCGAGCACTGCCAGGAGTGCCAGCGACGCACACAATGGCCGCCCTGACACTGCTTACGGCCTCCGTTCCTCGAAACGACCGCCCGAGAGCGCCAGGCTGCGCCGAGGGGAACGCCCGGCAGGACGACCCTCCATCCCTCGCCCTGTAAACACAGGGGCCGTCCTGCAACCTGTCGCCGGCACCTGTAGGCCTCCTCGCCGGCGAGAATGGAATCACGCCTCCCCCCCCCCCCAGACTCTGACGAGGCTGACGTGTCCCCATTTCCTTTTTTTTTCACGGCGCGCTGCTTTCGCGGCTCCTCAGCAGATAAGCAACTCGGCCGCCGCGTCAAGTGCATCGCGGACCGCGCCCGCCGCCGCTGCGCCCACTCGCCGAGCAGCATGAGTGACGCTGATGCTTATTATGTCATTGCAGATTATGGAGCCCGAGTTTCACTACACCGAGGGAGGGGGGGGGGGCAAGGCCTTAGGGGGTGGCGCGCGGCACTTACAACGTCTGCACATTACGCAGACTTTCCGTCGTCGTTCTTTCCCGGACAAAAACTTCGGCCAATCACCAAATACACCAACGGAGATTCCTTCTCCCTCTTCCTCTTGTTCTTCTTCTCCATCTCAGCCTTTTTTCTCTCCTCCCCTTTCATTCCCCCTCTCTCCATATCTTCTCTTCCACTCCCTCTCTCTCCCTCTCCTCCCTTCTCTCTTTCTCTGTCTGTCTGTCTCTGTTTCTCTCTCTCTCTCTCTCTCTGTCTCTCTCTCTCTCCCTCTCTCTCTCTCTCTCTAATTCTTTCTCCTCCACCTCACCCTTTTCTTCCTCTCCTCCCTTTCCTTCTCTCTCCCTCTCCTCCCCTTCCTTCTTTCTCCCTCCTCCCCCCTCTCTCTCCCTCCCTCCCTCTCCTCCCTCTCCCTCCCCTCTCCTTCCCCCCTCTCCCTCTCTTCCTAATTCTCCTCAACCTCCTTCTCCCTTCCCCCTCTCCCTTCTTCTCCCTCCCCCCTTTCCATACCGAAACCTCGCTCGGCCCGTTCTCAAATGGTCCCAATCTGATCTGCTCTGACCCAGACTGATCTCGCTCTCATTCACCCTGCCTGCCTGCCTCTCTGCCTTCTTGCTTGTCTGTCTGCCTATCCCTCTACTTTCTTGCTTGCCTGCCTGTCTGTGTCTGTCTGTGTCTGTCTGTCTGCCTATCCCTCTACTTTCTTGCTTGCTTGCCTGTCTGCATGTCCGTCTGTGTCTGTCTGCCTGTCTGTGTCTGTCTGCTTGTCTGTGTCTGTCTGCCTGTCTGTGTCTGTCTGCTTGTCTGTGTCTGTCTGCCTGTCTGTGTCTGTCTGCCTGTCTGTCTGTCTGCCTCTCTGCTTTCTTGCTTGCCTGTCTGTCTGCCTTCCTGTCTGTTTGTCTGTCTCTGTCTGCTTGTCTGTGTCTGTCTCTGTCTGCCTGTTTGTGTCTGTCTGTCTTTTTACTTGCCAATGTGCTTTTGTACTGCCTTATACACTTTGACTTTCAAGAAGGAATGAAAATACAAACAATAATAATAATAACATGCGATCAGTATAAATAAAAATAAGTAAAGGAAAAGTCGTGAGAGAAGAAAACAAACAAACAAAACGAGAGAGAGAGAGAGAGAGAGAGAGAGAGAGAGAGAGAGAGAGAGAGAGAGAGAGAGAGAGAGAGAGAGAGAGAGAGAGAGAGAGAGAGAGAGAAAGAGAGAAAGAGAGAAAGAGAGAAAAAGAAAAAAAAAGAAAGAAACACAGAAAAAGAAAGAAAGACAAAGACACAAAAATCCCTCATACGTAACGGGCGCCACCCCCACTCCCTCCCACCCACCCACGCACCCACCCCACCCCACCCCACCCCTCCTCTCCCCACCCCACCCCGCCTGTCCCCCAACGGAGCTCCCTCTCTGTGGACGTGAGGAAGCTCAACTCTAAGCTCCCCCGGACGGCGTGAGAGCAGGTTCGGGGCAGATGTTAAGGTAGGGTAGGAGGACCAACGAGACAATGGGAAAAAAACTAAATAAATAAATACATAAATGAAAAAACAACAACTAAATAAATAAAAACATAAATAACTGTATACAAGTGATGTGATCGGGATATACAACTACTTATAATTCTGGGCGTAATAGGCGGATATATTCTCTGTTTTTCTTTACCATAAGGCCGATAAAGACGATAAGAAGAAATTAAAGGGAGAGACCGAGGGAGAAGGAAAACTTATAACAGGAAGGAAATATAAGGAGAGAGCGAAAAGGAGCAGACAGAGAGTGTAGCGAAGACAGAGCGAAGCAGAGGTGAAGTAGAAATGCATACATGAAAAGGGAATGAAAAGCGAAAAGATAAGAGGCGAGACAGAACACAGAGGAGAAGAAGAGGCGAGACAGGACAACAGAGGAGAAGAGGCGAGACAGGACATAGAGGAGAAGAGGCGATACAGAACACAGAGGAGAAGAAGAGGCGAGACAGGACAACAGAGGAGAAGAGGCGAGACAGGACATAGAGGAGAAGAGGCGATACAGAACACAGAGGAGAAGAAGAGGCGAGACAGGACAACAGAGGAGAAGAGGCGAGACAGGACATAGAGGAGAAGAGGCGATACAGAACACAGAGGAGAAGAAGAGGCGAGACAGGACAACAGAGGAGAAGAGGCGAGACAGGACATAGAGGAGAAGAGGCGATACAGAACACAGAGGAGAAGAGGCGAGACAGGACAACAGAGAAGAGGCGACACAGGACAACAGAGGTGAAGAGGCGAGACAGGACAACAGAGGAGAAGAGGCGATACAGAACACAGAGGAGAAGAGGCGAGACAGGACAACAGAGAAGAGGCGACACAGGACAACAGAGGTGAAGAGGCGAGACAGGACAACAGAGGAGAAGAGGCGAGACAGAACACAGAGGAGAAGAAGGGAAGGAGCGAAAAAAAAAAAAAACATACCGAGGGAGCGCCTAGGAGTCGCAAGAGCCAAGAGCTATGGAAGGAGTGCAGGGAGGGAGCCCCGGGAGCGGAGTGGAGTCCCCGGCCGACTGGGGAGTTGGGCAAGCAATACCAAACCACAATCAGCGCTAATATACAGGCCAGGCGCCGCGTGCGAGAGAGGGCGTCGACAGCAAGTAGCGGCCACACCGACGAGACCGAAACGTCATGGAAGGACAGCTAATAACTGGTCTGCAGACCACTCTCCTTGGCCCGCGGCGGGGGAGGAGATGGAGGAGAAGAAAGGGTGAAGGGAGGAAGAAGAAGAAGAAGAAGAAGAGGAGGAGGAGGAAGAGGAGAAGGAGAAAGGGAGACGAGAAAATGAGGAGGACGAAGAAGTAGGGAAGGAAAGAGTTAAAGAGGGGGGAGAAGAGGAGAGAGAAGAGAAGGGAAGCGGAGGAGGAGGAGGAATGGGGAGGAGAGCAGAGGACAGAAGACTAAAGACGAAGATTGAGAAAAGATAACAGGAGGGCTAAGGGAGGGAGGGAGGGAGGGAGGGAGGAGGGAGAGAGAGAGAGAGAGAGAGAGAGAGAGAGAGAGAGAGAGAGAGAGAGAGAGAGGGAGAGAGAGAGAGAGAGAGAGAGAGAGAGAGAGAGAGAGAGAGAGAGAGAGAGAGAGAGAGAGAGAGAGAGAGAATTAGAGTGAGGGGAAAATAACACTATGAGAAGCAGGTGCAGGACCAAAGCTTGTGGTTAGCGAATCGCACTGTAATAGAAACACAAGCGTTGCCATAACAACGGAAGAACGAGAGAATTCACTCAAAAGAAAAAAAAAGAAAAAAAAAAGTAAAATAGAGTTTTAAAAGAGAGTTGAAAGAGAAACAGCAGACAGACATCCTTAAAAAAATGTAAGCCCAAATATAAGTAAATACCAACATTACATTATTACCTTCGTTTAATAACAACGAAACATCCCTCAAAGCCGAATCCTCCGCTATAACAAAACGTAAAAAATAAAAATAAACCGAAAATTATAAGAACCGATACCTCTACGCCCTCGCACGCAAAATACTCACAGCACTGGAGAGAGAGTGAGAGGGTGGGGGTGGGTGGGAGGGAGGGAGAGAGGGGGAGAGAGAGAGAGAGAGCGAGAGCGAGCGAGCGAGCGAGCGAGAGAGAGAGCGAGAGAGAGAGGGAGAGAGAGAGAGAGAGAGAGAGAGAGAGAGAGAGAGAGAGAGAGAGAGAGAGAGAGAGAGAGAGAGAGAGAGAGAGAGAGAGCTCCTTGGCCAGTGGAGCACCGAAGGGGGCGGGCGGGCGGGGCGCGCGCGGGGACAAACAAGGCACAAGCCAAGAGCCTCAGACGGCCAGGCAGACAGGCGGGCGGGCAAGCGGAGCCTGTCAAGCACACGTGCTGCGTCGAGAGGTTAGCGTAATCAACGAGTGTCGGGTATCCGGCCAGATGTGCGC
>NC_091549.1:1409915-1414915 GCF_042767895.1 Penaeus vannamei
AATAATACCAACTACTAAAAAAAATGCCAACTGCTAAGAAAATAATACCAACTACTAAAAAAAATGCCAACTGCTAAGAAAATAATACCAACTACTAAAAAAAATACAAAAAAAAAAAACATACCAACTACTATCGCAACTGCTATACACACTCCCAACTTCCCAAGTCCTCAATAGCTCCCCCCTCCCCACCAATTGCTCACTACCACCCTCTCATACCCTACCCCTTTCCACGCTCTTCTCCTCTCGCTCCCTCCCGCCCCCCTCGCCCCTTCCCTCCCCCCTCCCGCCCCCCACACCCCCTCCCTCCCCCCTCGCCCGAAACCCACCCCCTCCCGCCCCCCCTCGCCCCCAGCCCGAAATGCCAGCCCGGCTCAGCCCCGACGGAACCCACTTTTTCCCGTGCCAACCCGCAGCGTCTGTTAACGGCACTCGGGTCGCCGCCTCGCCGCCTCGCCTCCCAACGGCCGGACGCGCTCCCCTCCTCGCCCTCCCGAAGCCAAGAATCGAGGTGACAGATAACGTAACAGATAACGAAGGATATTAAAAGGCATCAACTCCCTTCCCTATTCTTCTTTTTTTCTTTTTTTTATCAGCCTTTCCTTAATGAAAGCCATACGACCCTGAGAGAGAGAGAGAGAGAGAGAGAGAGAGAGAGAGAGAGAGAGAGAGAGAGAGAGAGAGAGAGAGAGAGAGAGAGAGAGAGAGAGAGAGAGAGAGAGAGTCGGAGGCAGGGAGGGTGGGAATGGAGGGAAAAGAAGGAGGAAGTGGAAGAGGAGGAGGAGAAAGAGGCAAAGGTAGAGGAGGAGAAGGAGGAGAAAGAGGCAGAGGAGGAAGAAGGAGAGGGAGCACGAAGGGAAAGAAAGAGGGCGAGAGAGAGCGCGCGCGCGCGGGTGGGCAGTGCCGCGCCGCCCCAACTGGTCCACATCTGGCGTGCGTAAGGCGCCCACACTCCACCTGGCCGGGATGAACTTGACCCCGCGCGACCGGATTCTCCTCTCGCCTGTCGTCTGCCTGCTTGGCCCGCCTGCCAACCTGTCTGCCTGCTTGGCCTACCTGCCTGACTGCTTGGCTTATCTGCCTGACTGTCTGATCGCTTGGCCTGCGCGCATACCTGTCTGCATGCTTGGCTTGCCTGCCTTACTCTCCACCTGCATGACCAACCTGCCTACTTATCTTGACTTATCTGCCGACCTGTTTACCTGTTTGGCCTATCTGCCTCTTCGTCTGCCTGTCTGCCCTACCCGTCTGCCTCCTTGACCTGCTTAACAATCTGCCTGTCTGCCTCCCTGACCTGCTTAACAATCTGCCCATTAATCCTACAGGCTAATCTATCTATCTGTCTATTTACCTGCTTAGCCTTCCTGTTTGCTTGCCTGCCCTGGCTACAAATCAGACTGCTTTGCCTACCTACCTACCTGTCTGGGTGCTTAGCTTATCAACCTACCTGCCTGCTTGCTTGGCCTATCTGCCAACTAGTCTAACTGCTCGGCTGATCAACCTACCTGTCAACCCACCAGACCACGAGGTTTAGCTGCCATCCTGTTTCCCTTCCCCCTGACTGATGTCCTCCTGCTTAGCCTGCCAGTCTGCCTGCCTGCCTGCATACTTTCTTTTAGACTGCCTGCCTGCTTTGCTTATCAGCCAATTCGACCTGCCTGTCTGTCTGCAAGCGTTTCCCCGAGTTCCCATCCAACCTATTACAGTCTACCTATTCTGTCTGTCTCCCTGCTTGCCAATCTGCTAACCTGCCTGACATTCCTCTCAACATGTTTTGCCTGCAAGCCCGTCTACTGACCTCGCCTCTCGGCCTGCTGCTTCTCCTGCTCTCCCCTCGTCGGCAGTTCAGTCTACGAGTGCAAGCGAACCGTATGTGTGTGTGTGCTTGTGCTTGTGCTTTCCTTTGCACATTCTCAACCATATCTCACTCTCTTCCCTCCCCCCGCTCCCCCCCTCCCCCCCTCTAAACCTTAACTCCACAAGCTCTGTTCTTACTGTGCAAGTGTGTGTCTGTGAGGAGAGCATGCAAGTGAGTGTGGGCGTCCGGACGTGTGGGTGTTCTTCTGAAAACACCCATTTCCCACCTAACTCCTTATTCGAGTAAACAGGTCGCCGTCAACACTCTGCTCTGCCACGCACCCACGCCCTATCCTTCCTCTCTCTCTCTCTCTCTTCCTCCCACTCCTCGCCTCGTCGCCATGGCCCTCCTTGGCCCTCCCTGGCTCTCTCGCGGACGGAGCCACTCGCCTGCCTGCTCCGTCCTCCCGCGAGTCTCGACGGCGTTTCCATGAACACCGAGGGAGAGGGACGTGCCAGGAAATTAGCTCATGGAAAGTGCCTTATATCGATAATATCGTTATCAAGGGTAATAATAATAAAATTGGCATCGGTTCCTGAAATTGTCCCGTGCCTGCATCACATTCCCTCTCCCTTCCTCCCTGCGGGACACAAACGTTCTTCCAAACGCGGGCGCCGCAACAGGGCCGCCCTGCCTCCAGCCTTGCCATTCCCGCCCTGCCTTCCCCTTCCCGTTAGCGCCCTTTTTCCGGATCAAGAGCAAGCGCAGGCAAGCGCGCAGTAGAACCACCGTGGACGGCTTCGTCGCCAACCCCATGCTTTAGAACCCCCGCCCGCCCCCTCCCCCCCGCACACCCAACCCATAAAAAAAAACTGAAAAGTGGTTCACAGACTCGCCCTCTCCTGCCCCGGCGCGCAAAATACAAATCTCACTCTCCCTAAGGTCTGGCCCAACTTCCCGCTCGGAGCCGCATTCCACAGACGTACTGAAGTGCGGCGTCGCGGGCCCGCAGACTTGCGCACGGCCTCGCCTCGCTCCCCATTAGAGTCACGCTGGCACCCTGGCACCCTGGCAACACTCGACCTGGGCTGACCTCTTCCCGGGCCAACGAGTCACTCGTCATGACCCGTTTCGAGACGCCCAGCTACTGAGCGAAAAATAACATTCTCATAAACAAATCACGGAAGAACTCAATCACAGGCTATATCTATCCTTGTGTGTCGGTGTATTTGTGTTTGTCTGCGTGTGTGTGCGCGCGTGTGCGTAAAAAAAAATAAGAAAAAGAAAGAGAGAGAGCACGGGATTTAATCGGTATATACATACGTGTGACAAATGCAATGAATAAAGCTTAAATGAGTGAATTAGTGAGTGTGTGAGTGAATGGCTTTATGAATGAAGAAATGAATGGATGAGTGGATGAGAACTGAGTGAGCAAGAGGGTGATTGAGTAGACTGAGTTGGTGGATGGGTAGATGGGTGGGTAGGTGGACTGGAGCGTGGTTGGTGTATGTGTGCAAGAGTGAGTGAGAGAACGAATGGTCGAGAGTGTAAGTGTGAGTGTTTGTGAATGTGTATGTGAATGTGTATGTGAATGCGTGTGTATTAGTGTGTGTGTGTGTGTGCGTGTGAGTGTGTGTGTGTGTGTGTGTGTGTGTGTGTGTGTGTGTGTGTGTGTGTGTGTGTGTGTGTGTGTGTGTATGTGTTTGTGTGTGTCTGTTTGTGCGTGTGTGTGTGTTTGTGTGTGTGTGTGTCTCTGTGTGTGTGTGTGTGTGTGTGTGTGTGTGTGTGTGTGTGTGTGTGTGTGTGTGTGTGTGTGTGTGTGTGCGCGCGCGTGTGTGTGTGCGTGTGTGTGAATGTATATATGTGTGTGAATGTGTGTGTGTGTGTTACCGCATACGTGTGTGTATGAGGGGGACCTGTGAGGGGGCCGTGTGTGTGTGTGTGTGTGTGTGTAGGGGGAGTAGGAGTGAGTGAGTGAGCGAGTGAGTGTGGATGAGTGAGTGAGTGAGTGAGTGAGTGTGGATGAGTGAGTGCGTCTCTGTGCCTGATGTGTGCTTAAACATATGTAATCTTAAAGAGGAGAAAAGAAGAGAATGACTAAAACACAAAACTGGATTGTTAAGCTAAATCAGAGGGGGGAGGGGGAGGAGGGGGGAGAAGGGGGGAAGGTTGGGGGAGAGGAGGAGGAGGAGGTGGTGGCAGGAGGAGGAGGAGGAAGAGGAGTAGGGGGGGAGAAAGAAGAGAGGAAGAGAGGGGGAGGAAAGGGGGGAGGAGGAGGAGGAAAGGGGGGGAGGAGGAGGAGGAGGAGGAGGGGGGGGGAGGGGGAGGAAGAGACGTAGTAGTAGTAGTATGAGGAGGAGAGCCAGGAGGGGCGGAGGAGGCGGAGGAGGCGGAGCAGGGGCGGCTGGCGCGGCTGGCCAGGGAGGAGGGAGCCGCGGGAGCCCGCACGCCCGTCCGTCCGCCGGCCGCCCGCCTGGGCAAAGCTGGCTTGCGGGGAGACGTAAAGCTGTTGAGCTGAGGAAGCGCGGGCGGTTCATTACCTGAATAATTGGGCGGCGGCGAGGATGCGGTGTCCATGGTGGGCGGCGGCGGCGGCGGCAGGTGCGGCACAGCGAAGGAGGTGACCGCAGGTGGGTCAGCCCGACTGACGCCCGCGGCTCAAGGATGTCACAACACGGAGATGCACGTGTGGCTCGTGACCAAATCCATGCGGCACGTGGTGGGCGGGTGGGTGGGCAGGGAGGCCGGGGTGGGCAGGTACTTGCTGGCTGGCTGGTTGGCTGGGCGGTTCGCGAGGTAAGTGGGCGGTGGGTGGCGTAAGTGCTGCCTGGCTGGCAGGCAGGTAGAAGGGCAAGCAGGCAGACAGGCAGGCAGGCAGGCAAGCAGACAGGCTGACTAGCTAGCTGGCTGGCCCGGCGCTGAAGCCTGCCCACTCCCAGTGTCCCTGGACGCAGGCGCCGCCGCAGTTCCACCTCCAGCAGTCGCTAGTTGCTAGGCGGGGGTGGCCTGCCCCTCATCCCCGGCCTCGCGATGTGCGGGAAGTCGCGCCGTCTCACTCAGCACCCGATGCCCGGGATGCCCAGTCCCTGGCCAGCTCCGGCGGCTGACAGGTGCCGCGACCGGTCGAGGGCTCCCCGGGGGCGGCGGCAGTGCGATGGAGTGACGGCTGCCGGGAGACGGCAGCAGCGGAGTGCGGCCGCGA
>NC_091549.1:1424915-1427415 GCF_042767895.1 Penaeus vannamei
TAAAAGTAGGTATGTATCCATTAATGCATGCATGTATCATCATCATCACCAGCAGCATGTCCCCTTACACCATAGGCCTCTCCAGACCGTTTCCCGAATGTCCCCGTCTTGTGATCTTTTTGCTTCCAATTCTGGCTCCCGACTTTCGGTATTTCGTCACGCCATCTTCGTCATTGGTCTGACCCTTGACCTGTGAGTGTTAGCGATGCCCGAGTCTCTTTCTTTGTCTTTCTGTCTGTTTTTGTTTTTTGTTTTTCTTTGGCTTTGTCCATTGCCATTTCTTTTCCTAAACGCTTGTAAGTGTATTTTCCACTTCGGGCTGTTCTCTGATCCATGATACCTCCATCCCATCTCTTAGGTAATCTCTTTCTTTCTTTTCTTCTTTTCTCTCTCTCTCTCTCTCTCTCTCTCTCTCTCTCTCTCTGTAACTTTTTTGACTTTGACACGTTTATTGAGACAAAATGTGTGTGTGTGTGTGTGTGCGTGTATATGCGGAGAGAGAGAGAGAGAGAGAGAGAGAGAGAGAGAGAGAGAGAGAGAGAGAGAGAGAGAGAGAGAGAGAGAGAGGGAGGGAGGGAGGGAGGGAGGGAGGGAGGGAGGGAGGGAGGGAGAGGGAGAGGGAGAGGGAGGAGGGAGAGGAGGAGGGAGGGAGAGGGGAGGGAGAGGGAGAGGGAGAGGGGGAGGGAGAGAGAGAGGGAGAGAGAGGAAAGAGAGAGAGAGAGGGAGAAAGAGAGAGAGAGAGAGAGGGAAGAGAGAGAGAGAGAGAGAGGGAAAGAGAGAGAGAGAGAGAGAGAGAGAAAGAGAGGAGAGAGAGAGAGAAGAGAGAGAGAGAGAGAGAGAGAGAGAGAGAGAGAGAGAGAGAGAAGAGAGAGAGAGAGAGAGAGAGAGAGAGAGAGAGAGAGAGAGAGAGAGAGAGAGAGAGAGAGAGAGAGAGAGAGAGAGAGAGAGAGAGAGAGAGAGAGAAAGAGAGGAGAGAGAAAGAAGAGAGGAGAGAGAGAGAGAGAAATAGAGGAGAGAGAGGGGGGGAAAGAGAGGAGAGAGAGAGGAGAGAGAGAGAGGGAAAGAGAGGAGAGAGAGAGAGAGGGAAAGAGAGGAGAGAGAGAGAGGGAGGTGGGCCAAGAAAGAAAGACGGGAGGAGAGCATAGCTTGACAACAGCAGGAAGAGCGCGGGGAAGCGCGGGGTCGGACGGGGTCAAGAAGTCAGGCGGACAGGAATAGATAGTGAGTCTGGTCGTGTCCAGTGTCTGGCCCGCCCTCCCCACGCGCGCCGCTTTCCCTGCTTGCTTCACAGCGAGCAACTTCTGCTTTCTTCCTCTCCGCGCCTGCCTGCTGCCCGGCCTCTCGAAGCCTACTGGGCAGGCCTCCCCCCCCCCCCCAGCGCGCACAGCAGCGGCGCAGAAACCAAAGCACGGCGAGCGGCCGCACACCATCTGTGCCGCCAGCTGGCGCAACGCAGGTCAAGCAGGCGGGCGAGCGAAATGGCTGCGCAGCAACTGGGTCAGCGAGCAGCGTCTGGTGCAGAGGCGAGGCCAGACCCTGCGCAAGAGCAGCTGCGGCCGGGGCACCAAGCGCCGCCGCCGCCGATCAATCTGCATTATGCAAGCGGCGGGCATGATGGAACGAGGGCATCGCTCAGCGCGGCCGCCCAGGAAGCGGGCCGGGCCATTCATCAGCCGAGTGCCGTTCGCGACAACCGGGATCGCCACACACGCGGCGCCGTCCGGAGCCACAGAGGCTTGCTTGCTGCCCTCCTTGCGGCTCCTGTCGCAAGCACCGTCGCGGCGGGGGCACAGGCACCAGGGGCAGCGCGAGGCTTCGCCAGGGACAGGCTGCTGCGGCGACTTCGTGGGCCATCCCAGGAGCCAAGGTCACCGCGCCGGGGCGGAGGGAGGCGGCCAGCAGCGCCTCCCGCATGCAGTGTCAGGTCATCGTGTGAGGGCCTCGGGCCATCCCCTAGCCGTGCGGCCCAGAGACAGCATGTAACCTGTCAATACGACCCTGCCTCCCTGCGCAGCCTCAGCTCAAGCGGCCTGGCAAGAGGCAGCAGGAGCACAAGGAAAAAGTACCGGATATGCACCAGATGAAAAATCATGGCACGCAGCTCACGCGCTACGTGCCGCTGCGCCTTGCATACACAGCGGAGACGGGCTGACCCAGGAGGACCACGCGGCGGGCGCAGGATCATGCACCGCCAGAAGCGCCGGGCAAGGAGGTGGGCCGTCTCATGACACTCGGGATGCCTCGCGCAGGCGCCCGGCCGGGCTTCGTAATGCAGTCATGCAGCGGCAGCAGTGTGCGTGTATGCCACGGGGGAAGCGGCGCGCGGGTGTAATTCCGCACATACCGGGCCCGCCGCGTTCCTGGAACCTCCGCGCCGGCACCCGCTCGCCGAGACATCCCTGAGCGACGCCCGCTTCCAGGGGCGGGGCGGCGGCACACGCGGCAGAAGGGACCGAGGGGGACCCGCGTCGCCGTCGAGGGGCCCTTGGCACAGCTGAAG
>NC_091549.1:1434915-1452415 GCF_042767895.1 Penaeus vannamei
TAGTAGTAATAGTAGAAGTAGAAGTAGTAATGGTAGTAGTAGCAATAGTAGAATATTAGAAGTAGTAGCAGAAGCAGGAGGAGGAGGAGCAGCAGCAATAGTAGGAGTAGTAGTAGTAATAGTAAAAGTTGTAATAGCAGTATCAGTAGTAGCAGTGACGGTGGTGCAACAGCAGCAGCAGTAGTGGTAGCAGTAGTAGTAGTAATTGTAGTAGCAGCAATAGTATTAGTAGTTTTGCTTTTATTATCATTATCATTTTTACTATTATTATTATCATTATTACTATTATCCTTAGTAGTAGTAGTAGTAGTAGTAGTAGTAGTAGTAGTAGTAGTAGTAGTAGTAGTAGTAGTAGTAGTAGTAGTAGTAGTAGTAGTAGTAGTAGTAGTAGTAGTAGTAGTAGTAGTAGTAGTAGTAGTAGTAGTAGTAGTAGTAGTAGTAGTAGTAGCAATAATAATAGTAATAGTAGTAGTAGAAGTAACAGAAGTAGTGGGGGATCTAGCATCAATAGAAGAAGAAGTAGTTGTAACTGAAGCAGCAGCAGCAACAATAACAATAATAATAATAGACGCAGTAATAGACTCCTTGGCAGTTGCTTTCCTCTCATGTTTTCTTTAATTTTTTCCAAATACTTATTCTTTTCACAACATTTCGACATGTCTTTAACATTATATGTAATCTTCAGGGTGGTGGTGGTATAATGGTAGCGGTTGTGGGAGTGGGAGTGGGAGTGGGAGTGGGAGTGGGAGTGGGAGTGGGAGTGGGAGTGGGAGTGGAAGTGCAAGTGGTAGCGGTAGTGGTATTAGCAGGCGTTTCGTTGGTAACGATGTTAGACTTCCTTTTCTTGCTTTCTTGGCACACCGTGGCTGAAACCAGTCCTCAGAACCGTACAGACTGAATCTCGTTTAAGAAAAATAATCTCAAAATGAATACATCAAAGCCGTAATGGGGTAACAATACACTCAAATTACAAGAGGGGAAAATACTTTGAGAGTCTACATGACAACATAACGTGTTCTCAACAACATGGAATACCTCATTACAGACCTACATAGCCAACATAAGGAGCTCCTCATAAACCCTACATAGCCAACATAAGGAGCTCCTCATAAACCCTACATAGCCAACCCATGCAGGCTACTCCTCCGGTCTGGATGTTCGCTTCGGTTCTCATAAATATCTCAACAATAATTTCACCATCCCTCTCCCATATCCTACTCAGGCACGAAGAACATATTATCTTTACCTCTTCATAGGCAAGCAATTCCTGTGCCCACGAAACCCGTCCCCATCCCGAGCGTGGCTTTCGAGGAGGAGACGAGGAAGGAAAGAGGAAAGACTAATTCTTCGGCTGTTCTCGCCGACTCTTGACACTCCTCTCATCAATTCGCTATCGTTTCCTGTTGTCTACTCGCAATGACTTGGCTAGTTTGAATTATTACGAAGTGCAACTCGACCTGGCAGAGCCGCTGCTCACCCTCCTACAGAGTCTTGACGCGCAATCTTCTGCAACAATTCATCAACGGTGAATCTTCAATTGGATCGTCTCGACTGTGCTACATGCAGATCATCTCACTCTAATCTCCTGTGTGGTCACTTTCATTCCCAACATTACATCTCTCTAATTCCATTTTATTTTTTACTCTAGGTTTGTGCATTTCATTTACACGTTTATTTCTAGACAGCCGATCTTCTATTTTTCCAAAGGAGGCAGGTCGAATAATTCCCAAACGATAAATATCTCTGCTTGAACAGTTTTTTCTTACGGAAGTCAATCAGCTTTTCTTAACCTTGGCAGTTTATATCGTTTTAAATATCTTAATATATGTGTATCAAACCCTGAAATCATACGGCTGCCACACATGCCCAGGATGGCTCGAGACACGAACGCTTTGGCCGTGCCTTATTTGATGCACACCCTTGCACTTGGGTGACGCCGGGAGTGGGTTGGCCGGTCCCTAGCGCCCAATTCTATCTTATAATTCAAGAGAAAAACATCAGCAAGCTCACACATGGGCCTGACATTCCCGGAGCCTGCAAGCACTGCCATGCCTACTGGATCTCCTTGAGCCGCCTCTCCTGTTGACAAGATCTTGTTCTCCCTTGGTTCCTATCCTCGACGCCGCCTCTGAATCCCCGCGCCGCGCCACCTCGGCCGCTCGTCGCGAACCGCGGTTCCATTTGGTCCCATTACGAGCACCAGCAACGTTTGACCCGGTTCGCGCCGCCCTTCGCGACAGAGAGATGCCACCCTGTGCGGATCGCCGCCGCGACAGGGGATCCGCACGCCCTCGCCCTCCCCCGTGCCTCCCCACAGGACGTCCTTCCTTCTGCCTCAGCCTCTAGCACGGGCGCCCACTTCCAGACTAGCCCTGACTCGGAGACTGGGAGGAGTGAGGCCTCGTCCGCCCATGCAAACAAGTTAACGAGCGAGTGATGAAAGGGTGATCCCCCGAGGACTGATTTGATTGAATTTAATGTTTACTGATATAAAGTCCGGGAGAGACATGAACAGAAAGTCGGACGGAGGAACAGCCAGCCGGTGAGCCTCACAGACAGACAGACGAGGAGGCCTGGCAGCGAGCGCCCGGTCCCTCACGAGGCGGCGGGCACGGGGCGGAGAGCGCGTCAGGAGGGCCCCCGGCGGCGCCTCCTCCAGGATCGCAAGGGACTCGAAGGGCATCGGGGTATGTGGGGCATGAGGGTTAGGAGGGGGGACTGGTCGGGATGGTGCAGCGCCCGTGATACAAAAAGTGCCCGTGCCGCCGAGTTCACAAACCCACGGTGGCCCGCTCTCCAGCGCCCCCCCTTTCCCCCTTCCACCACCACCTCCTCCTCCTCCTCCTCCCCTACCAACAACCCTTGTCTACTGCTCGCTAACCCAACCCTGGCGCACATCCTATGCACTGCTGGCCTCCCTCACCGCCCCCTCCCCTCTCTCCGCCCTCTCAACCCAGCTCCCTCCGTGGCCCTCTCACTTGTTTACGGACACTCACTGCAACCTATAATCCTGCGCTTCATGGCACCCTTAACACCATACTCTCGCCTCGCCCCCCCCCCCACATCCCCAAACCCCTTCGGCGCACTCTTCGGCCGTCCCCGACCTCCCTCGCCACGCTCTCGCCTCCGACTCCACGCCAAAATTACTCCAGCGACAGCCCCTTCCCGTCAGCCGAGGAGGACCGGGTCGTGGAATCCAACCAAAACAAACCGAACATCACAGAATACAGACGCGAATATCATGGAAAGTAAGGGGAAACAATAAGAAAAACATGACAATACAGACACGAATATCATAGAATATAAAACGATACAATGACATAAACACAATACAGATTAATATGACATGACATACACAAAATATTTCGACTTGCGACAAAGACCGAATATTCCATAGAGAGAGAGAGAGATACAGATGACATAGAACACAGAGAGAGATTAATATAACAACATGAGAGAGAGAGAGAGAGAGTGAGAGTGAGAGGAGAGAGAGAGAGAGAGAGAGAGAGAGAGAGAGAGAGAGAGAGAGAGAGAGAGAGAGAGAGAGAGAGAGAGAGAGAGAGAGAGAGAGAGAGAGAGAGAGAGAGAGAGAGAGAGAGAGAGAGAGAGAGAGAGAGAGAGAGAGAGAGAGAGAGAGAGAGAGAGAGAGAGAGAGAGAGAGAGAGAGAGAGAGAGAGAGAGAGAGAGAGAGAGAGAGAGAGAGAGAGAGAGAGAGAGAGAGAGAGTGAGAGAGAGAGAGAGAGAGAGAGAGAGAGAAGAGAGAGAGAGAGAGAGAGAGAGAGAGAGAGAGAGAGAGAGAGAGAGAGAGAGAGAGAGAGAGAGAGAGAGAGAGAGAGAGAGAGAGAAGAGAGAGAGAGAGAGAGAGAGAGAGAGAGAGAAAGAGAAAGAGAAAGAGAAAGAGAGAGAGAGAGAGAGAGAGAGAGAGAGAGAGAGAGAGAGAGAGAGAGAGAGAGAGAGAGAGAGAGAGAGAGAGAGAGAGAGAGAGAGAGGAATCTTCACGTCTTCCGTCTGTCTGGGGTATTAGCTAATCCTCCTCTCCTCTTTGTTAGCTCTCCAGTTAATATCCTTGACGAGGATATCTGCCAGTAAAAAGCTGTTTTGTATTTGAGAGAAGGAGAGGGAGAGGGAGGAGGAGGAGGAGGAGAGGGAGAGGGAGGAGGAGGAGAGGGAGAGGGAGAGGGACGAGGGAGAGGGAGAGTGAGAGGGAGGAGGAGGAGGAGGAGGAGGGAGGAGGAGGGAGGGAGAGGGAGGGAGGGAGAGGGAGGAGGAGGAGGAGGAGGAGGAGGAGAGGGAGAGGGAGGAGTAGGAGGAGAGGGAGAGGGAGAGGGAGAGTGAGAGGGAGGAGGAGGAGGGAGGAGGAGGAGGAGAGGGAGAGGGAGGAGGAGAGGGAGGAGGAGGAGGAGGAGGAGAGGGGGAGGAGGAGGAGAGGGAGAGGGAGAGGGAGAGGGAGGGAGTAGGAGGAGGAGAGGGAGAGGGAGAGGGAGGAGGAGGAGGAGAGGGAGGAGGAGGAGGAGAGGGAGAGGGAGAGGGAGGAGTAGGAGGAGAGGGAGAGGAAGGGAGGAGGAGGAGAGGGAGAGGGAGAGGGAGAGGGAGAGGTAGAGGGAGGTGGAGGGAGAGAGGGAGAGGGGGGAGGAGGAGGGAGGAGGAGGAGGAGGAGGGAGGAGAGGGAGAGGGGGGAGGGAGGAGGAGAGGGAGAGGGAGAGGGAGAGGGAGAGGGAGGAGGAGAGGGACAGGAAGAGGGGGAAGAATAGGAGAGGGGGTGGTGGAGGAGGAGGAGGGGAGTGGGGGAGGATGGAGAGGAGAGGGAAGAGGGAGGAGGAGGCGGAGGTGGAAGAGAGGGAGAGGAGTGGAGGGAGGAGGAGGAGGAGGAGGAGGAGGAGGAGGAGGAGGAGGAGGGAGGAGGAAAAGGAGGGAGGAAGGGAGGAGGGGGAAAGAAAAGGAAGAGGAATAGGAGAGGGAGGACAAAAAGGAGGAAGATGAGGAGGAGGATGAAGAGGAGAGGAAGGACAAAAATAGGAAGAGGACAAAAATAGGAAGAGGAGAGGGAGGAATAGGAGGAGGAGAGAGAGGAGATGGAGGAGGAGGGAGGAAGAGGAGAAAGAGGAGAGGGGGAAAAATCAACACGACACCTCCTTTCGCCCCCCCCCTTCCCTTCCCCTCCCCTTTTAACCCCTCCTCTCCCCTCCCCCTTCCCCTCCCACCCCCCGCGCCCCACTCCTCACTCGGTTCCAGACTGCAGGGTTTCCGAAGCGCCTCCTTCGCTTGCTGCGCGTCATCGAGCCTCCAGATCTCAGGTGGGGCTGACTCTCGCCTTCGCCTTCGTCATGTCCCTCGTTTTCCCTTCGACATGTGTCATTTCTCTCACTTCTCCCTCGCGGTGCCAATCTGGACACTCGAATGGGACTCCCTGGCCTGTGTCATCTCTCTCAGACTCTCCTTCGTCATTTCCCTCGTTTTCCCTTCGACACGCGTCATTTCTCTCACTTCTCTCACTCCTTCGCATGTGTCATTTCCCTCGTTTTCCCCGCTCTCGATGCCAGTCCTGGAAGGATCAGAAGAGGCTCTCCTTCGCATTTCCCTCACTTCTCCCTCGCGGTGCCAATCTGGAAACACTCGAATGGGACTCCCTGGCCTGTGTCATCTCTCTCAGACTCTCCTTCGACATGTGTCATTTCTCTCACTTCTCCCTCGCGGTGCCAATCTGGAAACACTCGAATGGGACTCCCTGGCCTGTGTCATCTCTCTCAGACTCTCCTTCGACATGTGTCATTTCTCTCACTTCTCCCTCGCGGTGCCAATCTGGAAACACTCGAATGGGACTCCCTGGCCTGTGTCATCTCTCTCAGACTCTCCTTCGACATGTGTCATTTCTCTCACTTCTCCCTCGCGGTGCCAATCTGGAAACTCGAATGGGACTCCCTGGCCTGTGTCATCTCTCTCAGACTCTCCTTCGACATGTGTCATTTCTCTCACTTCTCCCTCGCGGTGCCAATCTGGAAACTCGAATGGGACTCCTCGGCCTATGTCATCTCTCTCACTTCTCATTGCTGCCACTCTAGAAAAAAATCAAACGAGACTCCTTCGCACGTGTCATTTCCCTCATATCTCACTCATGAAGCAAGCACGAAAACCCCGACGAGACTTTCCACGTGTCCTTATACAAGAGGCTCGGGAGAGACTCCCTTTGGCGCGTGAAAGAAACCAGCGTGCATTTATGTGTCATTTCTCTGTCGTGAAGCAAATCGATCATTTCAGCAGAGACTCCTGCATCACACGTGGCAGATATAGAAAGAAAAATGGAGAGAGCGAGAGAGAGAGAGAGAGAGAGAGAGAGAGAGAGAGAGAGAGAGAGAGAGAGAGAGAGAGAGAGAGAGAGAGAGAGAGAGAGAGAGCGAGAGAGAGCGAGAGAGAGCGAGAGAGAGAGAGAACGAGAGAGAGAGAGAGAGAGAGAGAGAGAGAGAGAGAGAGAGAGAGAGAGAGAGAGAGAGAGAGAGAGAGAGAGAGAGAGAGAGAGAGAGAAAGAAAGAAAGAAAGAAAGAAAGAAAGAGAGAGAGAGAGAGAGAGAGAGAGAGAGAGAGAGAGAGAGAGAGAGAGAGAGAGAGAGAGAGAGAGAGAGAGAGAGAGAGGCTTAGAGAGAAAGAGAGAGAGAGGCTTAGAGAGAGAGAGAGAGAGGCTTAGAGAGAGAGAGAGAGAGGCTTAGAGAGAGAGAGAGAGAGGCTTAGAGAGAGAGAGAGAGAGGCTTAGAGAGAGAGAGACAGAGAGAGAGCAAGAGAGTGAGAGACAGACAAAGAAGAAGAGAGACAGAGATAGCCAGACAGAGAGAGCAAGAGAGAAAGAGAGAGAGACACAGAGAGACAGACAGACAGAGAGCAAGAGAGAGAGAGAGAGAGAGAGAGAGAGAGAGAGAGAGAGAGAGAGAGAGAGAGAGAGAGAGAGAGAGAGAGAGAGAGAGAGAGAGAGAGAAATAGTGACAGACTTAGAGAAAAAGAGACAGACAGACAGAGAGAGCAAGAAAGAGAGAGAGAGAAGCACGGAGAAAGACAAGAGAGACTGACAATCACACACAAAAACGAAGAAAGGCGGCCAGATAAAACAACATACATTAACCAGTAAATCACCAGCAATCACCCCCCCCGCCCCCCGCCCCCCCTCACACACCCCTCATCAAGACCTCACGACGCAGCAAGACGATTAAACGGAGTGGATCATCTTCAAGGAGAAGCCTCGTAAATCAATCAATGAGGAGGAAGAATGAGGAGAATGCGAGGAAAGGGAAGAACGATGAGGAGGGAAAAGTGAGGAGGAGGATGAGAGGAAAAGGAAGGCCGAAAAGGAGGAGAATGCAATGAAAAGGAAGAACAGGCAGGGGACAGAAGAGGAATGTTAATAATAATGCTGGCAACAATAACGATAATAATGATGATGGTAATAATAATAATAAAGAAACTGCCCTCAAGAAAAAGATGGAAGGAGCAGAGAGAAACAAAAAATAAATAAAAACTTGCAAAACAGTACCTAAAAGCAGCAAGAGGGGGAGCAAAAAGAGGAGGAGGAGGAGGAGATGTAGAAGGAGGAGGAGGAGGAGGAGGAAAATGAAAATGAGACTGTGGAGGAGAAAAATGAGGAAAGTAAGGTAGAAAGAGAAGAAGGAGAATGCAATGAAGGAGAAGGCGAAGATCACGAAGGACCAGACAATATGGAAAACAAATAGAGAGAAGATTCGAGCCATGAGTGGTAGTATAGTGTAACTAGCCGGTGCTTTCAAGATACAACGAAACCATAATAACTGAACACTCAATAAACGTACACAAAAAATAAATAAATAAACAAATAAATAAATAAACAAATGTTGAGGGAAAAAACATAAAACACAAGACGGCGACGGCGAACTCTTAGGAAAATAAGAAAGAAAGAAAATGTACACATCCGAACCGGTTTTCAAGAGCAAAGCCTGTGTACGTGCAGTCATTCGAATATATCTTCCTTGCCTCACATGCAAGTCATTTTACCTAACAACACTTACAAAATGCATTTACTCCGCGTCTCACATACGAGTCATGCTACTCAGCGACAGCATTATGCGGCACACCGTCGGCTCACATGCACGGCAATGTGGCGCGGGGAAAAAGCTTACATGACAAAGCCGTGTCCTTCCGCAGCAGACACGCAGACTTATCTCATAATAACCCTCGCGGCGTGCATGCCGTGTTCTCGTCTCACAGGCAAGTCATGCAAGTCATGGGACGTACGTATTTCGGCAACGGACTCGCACGAAAGTCATCCGGAGCCGACGACTCGGGCAGAGGAGGCGTCTCCGGCTCAAACCGCCCGTCCGACTCGCCCTGCCCAAGACGGCGACGGGGGCGCCCGCCTCGCTCGTCCCCCGCAGACGCCGGACACCCCCGTCGCCTCGCCGAGCTCCGCCGCCCCGCCAAGCAGCCGCCGGCCCGCGAGGCGTCCGTCTGGCCCGGCGGCCCTGCTCCCGCGGCGCCGCCCCTGACCAGGACTCCCACGACTGCATCACTCGAAGCGACGCCCACGACCGGCGTTGGGACTCATCGGACGCCACGCCCGACGCGACTGCGCCATGCGACCGCCGGCCAAGCGGACGACTCGCGGCCGACCGAACGCCAGCGGACCACCGGAGGTCGACTCACTTCCTACGAGGTGTTAAAGTCGCCGAGGAACTCCGCCCCGGCGATAGGCTCTCGCGCATTCCAGCACCTCACGCACACGCGCACGCAAGGCGAAAACAAACTGCAGAAGGAAACGAATTCTAATTCACCTGTCAGAGCCTCTCTTGTCTATATATATATGTGTGTGTGTGTGTGTGTGTGTGTGTGTGTGTGTGTGTGTGTGTGTGTGTGTGTGTGTGTGTGTGTGTGTGTGTGTGTGCGCGCGCGCGCGTGCGCATGCGTGCGTGCGTTCGTTCGCGTGTGTGCGTGCGTGCATGTGTAATGTCGGACATCATCCCTCATGACTGTTAACTCTTAAGCGACGACAGAAACCAAATAAGACCAAAAAAAAAGGAAAAAAAAAAAAAAAAAAAACGCCCCCCTCATCTGGTTCTGGACCTTCGTACCGCACACTTTACGATGTACTTACATTGTCAGTCTCCTCCGCCCGACATGAGACAGCCTCTCGTTGTTTCTTTCCTTCCACCCTTCTCCTTCGTTTCTTTCCTTCCACCCTTCTCCTTCGTTTCTTTCGTTCCACCCTTCTCCTTCGTTTCTTTTCTTCATCTCCTACGTTTCCTTCCAATTCTCCCCTCTTATCCCTCCTCCACATTTCCCTTCGATCTCTGGACCTTCGACTATCCTGTCCCTCTTCTTCACTTCCTTCCATCTCTCTCCTTCCTTCTCATCAAAACCTTTCATCAATCGCTTTCCCTTCTCCCTCTTTCTCCCTTGCCTTCCATGTCTAACCTCCATTTTCAAGAAAAAACAACATAAAATAACAAAAAAGTATAAATAAAATAAAAGTAAAAAGAGAGAAAAATAAATAAAATAAAAGCAGAAAAAAAGAAAAATACATAAAATAAAAGTAAAAAAGAAAAACAAATACAATAAAACTTAAAAAAAAGAAAACTAGATAAAACAAAACCCCAAAAAGCCAAAGCGACCCAAGCGAGGCGCCTGCTCGCCCCGCGCGCGGAGGGAGCGTCCCCTCCGCCCTCGGGGAAGCGTACTTCTAAAAAGAGGAAAGGCGAGTCTCCGCCGGCGCCCGCGAAGGCCCGTCGTGAGGCAAATGTGATCCCCGTTTTACAATCCATAAAAAGCGAGTGAATAAACATATTACTCCTATTCATGATTCTGGTTTATACTCCTTTCGTGCTCTGGTCCTGCGTTTCTTCCTCGACTCCAACGTGTGAGGACGTCCTCGCCGCCTCACGCAAGCACAAGACGAATGCAAAGCACGCACACGCACGCGCATTGACACACACACAAGCACACGCACACGCACACACACGCATACATATACACACACACACATGAGTGCCATGAGACAGGCCGCATACGCCCCGCATGGACGTCGTCCTGGACTTACAAGGCGCAGACGTCCTTCTCATGCGCTTCCTCTGTCGACATCCCGATTCTCATCAGATACCGTATATAATTTGCTTAATGAGCCTGTCATATTATCATCTCCGCCTTGAAAGATCTTTTAGGCCAGCGATAAAAACGCCAGACGCCGCCCAGTATAATTCCGCCCACAGTCTCACCCGAAGGAGAATGCACTTTTCGCCCCCTCGCCCCCCCCCCTGCGCATGGCGGGGCGAAAGCGTCTCGGGCGTCGCTTCCGCCGCCCCGACGGCCCGCCAGTTGCAAGCAGCGCCCGAGTCCGAGCGACGCGAGAGCACGCAAGCGACCAGCCCTCGGTCGTCGGCTGGCCCTTGAGCCCGAGAGCCAGGTCTAGGGGGGGGGGTCTTGCCTAGGCGATCGCCGTGGCACTGCTGCACGCCCCCCCCCCCCCTCCCAGTCCACTACCGCCCTCTGACGAATCAACGTCGCTCGGATTCCGCAAGCATATATATGAAAGGGTTACAAAGCAAGCCGCGTCTAAAGTGCGTCTGCATAATTTGGTGTGCGGTGCAGCAACCAGTCCCCCCCCCCTCCCCCCATCCTTCATGCCATGCCATGCTCCGCCAGCCCCACAACAGGTCACCCCCGCCGTCCTCACCAAGCGGGGTTCACGGGCCCACCTCACGCTGCTTCGCTCGTCGGCTGCACCTGCCGCTGCGCCCCCGTGGCGGTGGCTCCCCTCCTGCCGGACTCCCCTGGGTCCGGAAGAGCCACGGCGAGTCCCAGGCCCAGTGCCCACGCCACCGCCTGGCATCGGACGAGCAACACACGAGTAATGTTACACGGTGATCCCGCCGTCTCGCGTCCACCGCCTCCCACTCCTCCCCCGCCCTCCCCTGCGCCCACCCCAGCCCAGACTCGTCTACCACGCTCTCAGCGGTCGCCGCTCCTGGCAACACATGACCACATTCTTTACAAAGCCTGGAGCCTAATCAGAATCGAAAGAAACGTCTGCCAGGCATTGGGAGGAATGCGGTCCTCCCGGGAGATGGAAACGAGCGCGGATCACAACACTCCGCTACAGCTCGAAGGGGCCGCCTACGCCGCGCTCGCCCGCGCCAGCCACCGCGGAGTAAACACGCGACGGCCAGGGGGCGCTGCGTGCGGCGGAGGGCGCGAGCGAAGCGCACTGCACGCTCGCACACCTACGGCCCTCACGTCGCGTCCCTCGAACCTACAAGGCATAGCAGTCGACGGGGCGATAAAATGCGATGCCATCCACGTCGTCACAGCCAAGACACGGCCAGCCTCATATATTCTTCTCTCTTATCTAAAACATCGAAATGAAAATAAATATATAAATAAACAAACAAAAACAAAAAAAAACAAGAAAAATGCTATTTCCCATCAGCACGTTTGGCCCGAGAAAAACGCAGCCCAGCATCTCTCGCGCGGCGCCTAATAAGGCACTCCGCAGCAAGCATCCTACGTACGCTTTTAAACGATTTACTCTAAGAAAAAGATTGGAAAAAAAATCTTACTTCATGAGGAATGTCCTCCTTCAACTCCCCCCCCCCTCCCCCCTCCCCCCTCCCCCTCGACTTATCTTCTCCCCCTTCTTCGCTTCTGAGTCGCCCTCCTCCCCTCTTCTTTTTTTATTCCCTTATTCCTCTTATTCGCTTCTGATTCCCTCTTCTTTTTTATTCCCTTATTCCTTTTCTTCGCTTCTGGTTCCCCTTCTTCTCTATTCCCTGATTCCTCCTTCTATCCTCTTATTCTTTATTTCCTTATTCCTCTTCTCCCCTCTTCATCTCTATTCCCCCATTCTTCCTCTTCTTCGCCTCTGATTCCCCCTTCTTCCCTCTTCCTCTTTATTCCCTCATTCCTCCTCTCCTCTTTTGATTCCCCCTTCTCCCCTCTTCTTCTCTTCTGAATCCCCCTTCTCTCCTCTTATTCCTTATTATTTCATTCATCATCTTCGCTCCTGATTCCCTCTTCTCCCGCCCTCTTCTCAATTCCCTCATTCCTTTTCTTCGTCCCCTCCCTTCTCTCATCCCTTTACTTCGTCCCCTCCCTTCCTTCTTGATTCCGGTCCTCTCCTAAGGGTACTCCCGGACCCCTGCCATTCCCACCCCTCATCTCCCCTCATCCCCTCCTCCAGGCCCCCCTCCCTCTTCTTCCCATCACCACCTTCCACTTCCTCTTCCTTCATTTCTAGTCACCCCATCACATCCTCAATCCATCCTCATTCTCTTCCTCTTTTCCCTTCTCCTCCTCTCTTCTCTTCCCTTTCCCCCGCGCTCACTTTTAAGTCCTCCCCACCTGCTCCTAATCTTCAAAGACCCCCTCCTCCCCATCTACTTCCCCCCACCTCCTTTTGTGAGTCTTTCTCATCCTACTCTTCTTCGGAGTCCCCTTTCAACTCCCCTTCCTCTTTCTCTTCTTCCTCCTCCTCCTCTTTTTTCTTCTTCTTTTTCTTCTTTCTCTATCTCCTCATCATTTTCTGTCTTCTCTTTTCTTCCATTTCCTCTCTTCTCCACCCTTCCCCAACCCTGCCTTCCCCTCTCCTCTATTCTCCACCCTCCCCTTCCCCTTCCCTCGCCTCTACACCCCTCCTTCCCTTCCCTTCCCTCTCCTCTCCACCCTTCCTTCCCCTCTCCCTCTCCACCCCTCCCTTCCGCTCTCCTCTCCTCTCCAATCTCCACCTCCCTTCCCCTCTACTCTCCACCCCTCCTTTCCCCTCTCCTCTCCACCCCTCCCTTCCCCTCTACTCTCCACCCCTCCTTTCCCCTCTCCTCTCCACCCCTCCCTTCCCTTCCCTTCCCTTCCCCTCTCCTCTTCACCCCCTCCCCTTCCTCTCCTCTCCTCTCCACCCATCCCTTCCTCTCTCCTCTCCACCCCTCCCTTCCCCTCTCCTCTCCACCCCTCCCTTCCCCTCTCCTCTCCATCCTCTCCCTTCCCATCCCCTCTCCTCTCAACCCCTCCCTTCCCTTCCCCTCTCCTCTCCACCCTCCCTTCCCTTCCCCTCTTCTCCACCCCTCCCTTCCCTTCCCTCTCCTCTCCACCCCTCCTTCCCTTCCCTTCTCCACCCCTCCCTTCCCTTCCCCTCTCCTCTCAACCCTCCCTTCCCTTCCCTCTTCTCTCCACCCCTTCCCTTCCTCTCCTCTCACCCCTCCCTTCCCTTCCCCTCTTCTCTCCACCCCTACCCTTCCCTTCCCTCTCCAGCCCTCCCTTCCCCTCTCCTCTCCAACCTTCCCTTCCCTTCCCTCTCCTTTCTCTCCCTCTCCTCTCCAACCTCTCCCTTCCCTTTCCCTCTCCTCTCCACCCCTCCCTTCCTTCCCTCCTCTCCTCAACCCTCCCTTCCCTTCCCCTCTCCTCTCCACCCCTCCCTTCCCTTCCCTCTCCTCTCCACCCCTCCTTTCCTTCCCCTCTCCTCCCCTTCCCTTCCCCTCTCCTCTCCACCCCTCCCTTCCCTTCCCCTCTCCACCCCTGCCTTCCCTTCTCTTCCCCTCACCACCCTCCCTTCCCTTCCTTCCCTCTCCTCTCCACCCCTCCTTCCTTCCCTTCCTCTCCTCCCTCCTTCCCTTCCTCCCTCTCCTCTCCAACCCTCCCTTCCTTTCCTCTCCTCTCCACTCCTCCCTTCCCTTCCCTCTCCTCTCCACCCTCCCCTCCCTCCCTTCCTTCCCTTCCCCTCCTCTCCACCCTCCCTCCTTCCTTCCCTTCCCTCTCCTCTTTCCTCCCCTCCCTTCCCTTCCCTTCCCTCTCCACCCTCCTTCCCTTCCTCCCTCCCTTCCTCTCCACCCCTCCCTTCCCTTCCCTCTCCGTCTCCAATTCTCCCTTCCCTTCTCCTCTCCTCTCCCTCTCCATCCTCCCTTCCCCTCTCCTCTCCACCCTCCCTTCCCTTCCCTCTCCTCTCTCCACCCCTCCCTTCCCTTCCCTTCCCTCTCCTCCCTTCCCTTCCCTTCCCTTCCTCCCTCTCCTCTCAACCCTCCCTTCCCTTCCCTCTCCTCTCCACCCTCCTTCCCTTCCCCTCTCCTCTCCACCCTCCTTCCTTCCTTCCTCTCCTCTCCACCCTCCCTTCCCTTCTCCCTCCTCTCTCTCCCTCCTTCCCTTCCCCTTCCCCTTCTCCTCTCCACCCTCCCTTCCTTCCCTTCCCCTCCCTTCTCCACCACATCCCTTCCCTTCCTTCTCCTCCCTTCCTTCCTCCCTTCCCTCCTCTCCCCTCCTTCCTTCTCCTCTCACCCTCCCTTCCCTTCCCCTCTCCTCTCTCTCACCCTTCCCTTCCCTTCCCTTCCCCTCTCCTCTCCATTCCCTTCCCTTCCCTTCTTCCTCTCCCTCTCACCCCTCTCCTTCCCTTCCCCTCTCCTCTCCACCCTCCCTTCCTTCCCTCTCCCTCTCCTCTCCACCCTCCCTTCCCTTCCCCTCTCCTCTCCACCCTCCCTTCCTTCCTTCCTCTCCTCTCCACCCCTCCCTTCCCTTCCCTTCCTCCTCTTCTCCACCCTCCCTTCCCTTCCCCTCTCCTCTCCTTCCCATCCCTTCTCCTTCCCCTCTTCTCTCCTCCCTTCCCTTCCCTTCCTCCTCCCTCTCCTTCAACCCTCCCTTCCTTTCCTTCTCTCATTCCCTCCCTTCTCTTCCCCTTCCTTCCTCCCTCTCCTTTCCCTTCTCCTCTCATCTCTCCCCTCCTTTTCCTTCCCTTCCCTTCTCCTCTCCTCTCACCTCCTCCCTTCCTTTCCCCTCTCCTCTCCACCTCCCTTCCCTTCCCTTCCCTCTCCTCTCCTCCACCCTCCCTCCTTCCCTCTCTCCTTCCTCCACCCCTCCCTTCCCCTTCCCTCTCCCTCCTCCACTTCACCCTTCCTCCTCCCTCCCCTCTCTCCAACGTTTCCTACCCCACTAACTATATCCTAACACATGTGCAAGGCCGCCAGCTCGAGCCAGACGACACCAATTCCGCCACATTGCGAGAATTACACCAACTCCTCATCTGCACTCGCTCGCTCGCTCACTCAAGGCGCGCCCGACGACGACGCCGCCGCCACGTACCCCTTTCTAACCCTTCTTCTTCTTCTGCTGCTGCTGCTTCTTTCTTCTTTCTTCTTTCTTCTTTCTTCTTTCTTCTTTCTTCTTTCTTCTTCTTCTTCTTCTTCTTCTTCTTCTTCCTATTGTCTCTTCCTCTCCTTCTGCTTCTTCTCTTTCTACTTCCTCTCCAGTTTTTTTTTCCTTTCCTTCCCTTTCTTGCACTCCTGCTTCTTCCTCCTGCTTTGTATCTCCTTAGTTCTTTCATTGTCCAGCGGCAGAGACGGGGGGAGAAAGGAGGAGAATGAGCTGACTGAAGGAGGGAGCACTAAAGGAAGGAAGAAAGGAAGGATTTGGAGGAGGAGACGAAGGAGGAGGTAGAGGAGGAGATGAAGGAGGAGGTAGAGGAGGAAATAAAGGAGAAAGAGAAGGGGGAGATGAAAGAGGAGGAAGAGGAGAAAGAGGAGGAAATGAAGGAAAAGTAGTAAGAGGACGACGAGGAAATAAAGGAGAAGGAGGAGGAGGAGAAAAGGAGAAAAAGGAGGAGCGACAGAGAGACAAAGAACATGATCTAAGGGCAGGTCAAGGAGGAGGAAGAGGAGGAAATAAAGGAGAAAGAAGGAGGAGACGAAAGAGGAGAAAGAGGAGGAAATGATGGAAAAGTAGTAGGAGGAAGACGAAGAAATGAAGGAGGAGAAAAGAAGGAGAAAAAGGAGGAGAGGCAGAGAGACAAAGAACAAGATCTAAGGGCAGGTCAAGGTAGGCCGCAAGGCAAAGGGCGGAAAAAAGGCAAAAACAAGTAAAGAGTCGCCGATAAGATGGACCGCAAACTATGTGAGAGAGAGAGAGAGAGGGAGAGAGAGAGGGAGGGGGAGAGAGAGAGGGAGGGAGGGAGAGAGAGGGGAGGGGGAGAGAGAGAAGGAGGGGGAGAGAGAGAAGAGGGGGGAGAGAGAGAAGGAGGGGGAGGAAGAGAGAGGAAAGGGTGAAAGAGAGAGAGAGAGGGGGGGGAAGAGAGAGAGAGAGGAGGGGAAGAGAGAGAGAGGGAGGGAAGAGAGAGAGAGAGGGAGGAGGAGAGAGAGAGGGGGAGGGGAAAGAGAGAGAGAGAGAGGGAGGGAAAGAGAGAGAGAGAGGGAGGGGAAGAGAGAGAGAGGGAGGGGAAAGAGAGAGAGAGAGGAAGAGAGAGAGAGGGGGAGGGGAGAGGGAAGAGAGGGGGGAGAGAGAGAGAGGGAGGGGAAGAGAGAGAGAGAGAGGGAGGGGAATAGAGAGAGAGAGGGAGGGGAGAGAGAGAGAGAGAGGAGTGGAAAGAGAGAGAGAGAGGGAGGGGAAGAGGAGAGAGAGGGAGGGGAAGAGAAAGAGAGAGGGAGGGAGGGAGGGGGGAGGGAGGGGGGAGAGGGGAGAGGGGGAGAGAGAGAGAGAGAGAGAAGAGAGAGAGAGAGAGAGAGAGAGAGAGAGAGAGAGAGAGAGAGAGAGAGAGAGAGAGAGAGAGAGAGAGAGAGAGAGAGAGAAGAGAGAGAGGGGGGGGAGGGGAGGGAAGGGAGAGAGAGGGGAGAGAGAGTCGGTGCCTGCCACAGCGCTATCGCAGCAGCCAGGCCAAGCGACAGGTGGCCTCGGCGACCGACGGGCCGACAACCCGGCAACCGGACGACCCGAAAACCCGAAGCGGGGCCTCCCTCCAGCAGCAGATCCTCGGGCGCCCGAGGGTGAGTTATGTGCGGCATGTTGACTGACTGACGACTTTTTATGGCTCCCGTTTACGGCCCTACTCGCAATCAATGGTGAAGCCTCTGCGACGGGAGCGTGCGAAGGCGATGGCACTGTTGCACCCACAGTCGAGGCACCGACTGGCTCTTAGGACCTGACAGTCGCAGAGTCAGTTTCTGAGAGCCAGTCAGCGCCGACCTCCGTCGCAGCGCCCCGACTGTGGGTGCAACAGTGCCATCGCCTTCGCAAGCTCGCGTCGCAGAGGCTTCACCATTGATTGCGAGTAGGGCCGTAAACGGGAGCCATAAAAAGTCGTCAGTCAGTCAGTCAACTACTGCATACCGCACATAACTCCCTCGCCGCCTCGCCGCCTCCGTCCGCCCGCTCGCCGAGAAAACACTTGGCTCGAAAACAAACGCTGTGGTGCACGTGCGCGCGCGGGAGGGAGTGAATGGTGCGGGTGTGAATGCTTCAGGCGGCGTATGTGCGTGTGTCTGGGTATGTGGGTATGTGTGCGTGCGAGTGCGAGTGTGTGTGTGTGTGTGTGTGTTTGAGTGCGTGCGTGCGCATGCGTGAACAGACGTTCCACAGCGGTCCCCAGGCGCCGGGCAAAGCCTTCCTCCCGCAGACCTCGCGCCACCGAGAGGCGACGGCGGGCAAGAGCCCTGCTGTCGGGACATCGCAGAGGCCGAGGAGCGCACCTGCGACTTCCGCCAGGCGAGGCGCCCCCGAGGGGCCTCCGCCGCCTCCTCCTCCGCCCTAAC
>NC_091549.1:1459915-1462415 GCF_042767895.1 Penaeus vannamei
GAGGGAAGAAATACGCAGACTCGATAATACACCCCGTCTTCGATCGCCTTTGATCCCGAGAGAGAGAGAGAGAGGGAGAGAGAGAGAGAGAGAGAGAGAGAGAGAGAGAGAGAGAGAGAGAGAGAGAGAGAGAGAGAGAGAGATAGGGGGAGAGAGAGGGAGAGAGAGAGAGAGAGAGAGAGAGAGAGGGGGAGAGAGAGAGAGAGGGGGGGGGAAAGAGAGAGAGAGAGAGAGAGGGGGGAGAGAGAGAGAGAGAGAGAGAGAGAGAGAGAGAGAGAGAGAGAGAGAGAGAGAGAGAGAGAGAGAGAGAGAGAGAGAGAGAGAGAGAGAGAGGAGAGAGAGAGAGAGAGAGAGAGAGAGAGAGAGAGAGAGAGAGAGAGAGAGAGAGAGAGAGAGAGAGAGAGAGAGAGAGAGAGAGAGAGAGAGAGAGAGAGAGAGAGAGAGAGAAGAGAGAGAGAGAGAGAGAGAGAGAGAGAGAGAGAGAGAGAGAGAGAGAGAGAGAGAGAGAGAGAGAGAGAGAGAGAGAGAGAGAGAGAGAGAGAGAGAGAGAGAGAGAGAGAGAGAGAGAGAGAGAGAGAGAGAGAGAGAGAGAGAGAGAGAGAGAGAGAGAGAGAGAGAGAGAGAGAGAGAGAGAGAGAGAGAGAGAGAGAGAGAGGGAGAGAGAGAGAGAGAGAGAGAGAGAGAGAGAGAGAGAGAGAGAGAGAGAGAGAGAGAGAGAGAGAGAGAGAGAGAGAGAGAGAGGAAAAGAGAGCGAGAGAGAGAGAGAAAGAGAGAAAGAGAGAAAGAGAGAAAGAGAGAAAGAAAGAAAGAGAGAGAGAGAGAGAAAGAAAGAGAGAAAGAGAAAGAGAGAACGAGAAAGAAAGAGAAAGAAAGAGAGAAATAGAAAAAGAGAAAAAGAACGAAAGAAAGAAAGAGAAAGAGAGAATGCCGCTGCCGAAGCTTCTCATGACGACGAAGACGAGGGCGGCGATGTAGACGGCGATGACGATGATAAGGCCGATGATGGCGAGTGGGGAAGACCTACGTGATGAAGTTGATTGTAATAATAATGTTAATACGGCGGTTGGACCAGAGGGAAAGAAAAGAAGAAGAAGGAAAAGAAGAAGAAGAAGGAGGAGGAGGAATAGTTGCAGTGGTAGGAAGTGGAGGGGAGGGGGGAGAAAAGGGAGAAGGAGAAGGAGAAGGAGGAAGAAGAGGAGGAGGAGATGGGGGCGGAGATGGAGGAGAAGGAAGAAGAGCAGCCGGGGGCGGAAATAGCGGAGGATAAGACTGGGGAGGAGGCAGAGGAACAGGAGGAGGAGGCAGAGGAATGGGAAGAGTAGGACTAGGAGGAAAAAGAAGAGGAGGAGATGGACAAAGAGGAGGCAGAGGAAGAGGAGATAAAGATATATAGATGCTAAAGAAGAAGGAAAAGGAATAGAAGGGAAAGGGAATAGGATAGAGAAGTAAAGAAAAAGAATGATGATGATGAAGACGATGGTGACAATAATAAGAAAGAAAATAAAGAAAACGAAGGAAATGGAAACGAAAAAGAAAAAAAGGAAAGAGAATGGATATAATGAGATAAGATGATAAGATAGAGGAGGAGGAGAAATTAAAGGAGACCAAGAACATGAATAAGTATAAGAGTTGGAACAAGAATTCGAAGAAGAAAGATAAAGAAAGAAGGAAGAACGAGGAAAAGAAAGAAAAAAAAGTAAAAACAAAAAAGAAAAGAAAAAAAAGAAAAACGAGAAAACGAAAGAGAAAAAAAACAAGAAACGAGAAGAAAGAAAAAAAAAAACAAAAAACAAAGAACAGAAAAACCCAAACCCCCAAAAAACAAAACCAAAAAGAAAAAAGAATAAAACCACAATCCCGAAGCCCGGGCTGCCACGAGCTCGCGCCCCAGCACCCGCACTCAGGAAGCAGCGGAATGCAGCAGGAATGCGAGGCAACAAGGGCGACACGATGCGCCCCCTGACACCCTCTGCACACGTGGGCGTTGCGAGGGGCGCCCATCAAAACATTGCAGCAGAGGGGAGGGTGCGTCTTTCGGGTTCTGATGATCGACATACTTGGCAACTCATCCTTAGGTTTATGAATGCCAGAGTGCATTAAAAAAAAAAAAAAAGAAATATTTTTAAAAAATGACTTTACTGTTTGTTCTTCGTCATAATTTAAATACTGGGAATGGTATAACAGGGAAATAATAGTAACGGGTAATGATAACAGGAGGAATAATAATAAGAATGTAAAAAAAAAAAAAAATAAATAAATATATATATATATATATATATATATATATATATATATATATATATATATATATATATACATATAACTATAACACACACTCAAAGGAGTTGTGGTAGTGGTGGGAAAAAGTCATGAAAATGAAAATAGTAATGAGAGCAACAACAGCAACAAAAACAACTACAACAATAACAATAACAACACCAAGAGCAACAATAAAAATATTAAAAATAGTAATATAATAATAATAGCAATAACAACAGAA
>NC_091549.1:1467415-1484915 GCF_042767895.1 Penaeus vannamei
AGATCATCTGATGCTCCTGTGATATTTTAGGACGCGGACTGGCGAACTAATGCCCTTAACCACTTTCTTTCGTTATATAAATGGACATCTTGGGTAAAGCAAGACTAAGGACATGCGCGAGAGGTTATTCGTTACCACAGGAGCCTCTGGGAAGCAAGCGAGTCAAGCACGAATCAAGGTTTCCAACCGACAGGTGCATTAAACGACATAAACAGCAACGGGGGTAACGACAACAGCACTAGTAATATCAACAGTAATGGCGGTAGTAAAAGTTGTATAAGTAGCAACGGTAGTAGCAGTAGCAGCAGTAACAGTAGCAGCGGGAGTAGCACCAGAAGGAGGAGTAGGAACAAGGAGCAACAGCACCAATAAACAAGAATAACAATGAATAACAAAAAAACACCAAAATAAAGGAACATAACCCCATCAATACAAACCACCACCACCGACAATACCACAGCTACCGCAGAACAGTAGGAATGACTAACCGTGAGGAGCGCCTCCCCCCCCCCCCACCTCCACGCCCCCACCCCCGCCAACACCTTTTCCTTGAACCCCAGACGCCCAGAGCCTTTCGCGAAGGCCCGCCGATCGCAAGATACATCGCCACAGACTTTCAAGTATGAACACTGGTTATGCAAATGATAATTTCAATATTCAGTCGCCCAAACAGGTTAGATTTAAATACTATTAAATCTAATGCACTCGCAATAAATATCATTTCTGAATAAATAATGACAGCGATGATAATGACGGTGGTGATGATGATGGTGGTGATGGTGATGATGATGTAATGGTAAAAATAGTGAGAGTGATGGTGATGACAATAACGATGATGATAGTAGCTAGCACAGTTGTGTCATCTAGCCATACCCTGTGTCATAAAGTGACGGTCTGCCTATACTACTAAATATTGCTACTACTGGATGCTGTTAACGATGCTGATAAAAATAGATTTGGCATTTCTTAGTGGCGCGAAACCGGTGTCTTAATACAATATTCCACCGTTTCAAAAGAAGCAGAATACTTTGGGGACCTTTTTTATGATCATTTTTTGCATCTTTTCCATTATTTTTTTTTAGGGGAACATCATGCTGACCGTAAAATTCCGAATCCCAACCGCCACTTGCTCAGCGCAATCGTGAAAATGCCGTCCATGCTCCTACTTCTGGCCTCACCGTGTGTTAACTTATGCTAAAGGCCTTCTCGTTACATGCAAATGCTAGTGGGCTCCGCGTGCTTTAATGCAGCCTATGGGCTTCTAACTGGAGGTTTCCGCGCCTCCCGCACCTCTTTCGTCCTTGGAACCCCCCTAACGGCTTCCACGTGGCGGCAGCCTTTGCTAATGGCCTCCACGTGGCGACCCTCCGCAAAGGTCACCGCATTCCATCCAACTGGCCATAAAATAAGCAACTGCTAATGGCCTCCACGTGGCGACCCTCCGCTAAGCCCACCGCATTCCATCCAAGTAGCCATACGACTCAAGCAATTGCTAATGGCCTCCACATGGCGCGCCGAAGCCAACGCTCCAATTTCGCATCCTATATCTGGTCTCCGGCCGCGGGCGACACACCCAACAATACGAGCGGGAGTCTCAAGCAGCTCTAAGTGGCATAGGGAGCGCCGTTCCGCTGCGGCTAATAGGACAACTCGCGCGAATCCGCAGGACCCTTCGTGGCGGACCCTCCCGTCGCCGCCGCGGTCCCGTCGCCACGTCATCCACCCTTGCCCGTCGCGGAGGGGTCATGGCGCTGGGCGAGGTCGAGGGGGTCCTGCACGTGGTCAAGGGAGGAAGTTCGTCTCAGCTTATTTTTCTTTCGCGATTTGAAATCCCATTTCAGCTCACGTCAGATCTCTTAAGAGTCTTTCGATGCTAGGAAGCTCACCTCAACTCGTGTCTTTCAATGTTTGCAAGCTCACTTTAGCTCATTTTCTTTGGGAGTTAGGAAGCTCACGTCAGCTCATTTTCTTTGGGAGTTAGGAAGCTCACGTCAGCTCATTTATCTTTCGCTGTAAGGCTCACTTCTGTTCATTTTTCGTTCGATGTCAAGAAGCTCACTTCAGCTTATTTGTCTTTTGATGTCAAGAAGCTATCTCAAAGCCGCTCCCTTCAGCTTTGTCTTTCCATGTTAGGAAGCTCATCTCAGCTCGTTTGTCTTTCCATGTTAGGAAGCTCATCTCAGCTCGTTTGTCTTTCATGTTAGGAAGCTCATCTCAGCTCGTCTGTCTTTCCATGTTAGGAAGCTCATCTCAGCTCGTTTGCCTTTCGTGTTAGGAAGCTCATCTCAGCTCGTTTGTCTTTCCATGTTAGGAAGCTCATCTCAGCTCGTTTGCCTTTCGTGTTAGGAAGCTCATCTCAGCTCGTCTGTCTTTCCATGTTAGGAAGCTCATCTCAGCTCGTTTGCCTTTCGTGTTAGGAAGCTCATCTCAGCTCGTTTGTCTTTCCATGTTAGGAAGCTCATCTCAGCTCGTTTGTCTTTCGTGTTAGGAAGCTCATCTCAGCTCGTTTGTCTTTCGTGTTAGGAAGCTCATCTCAGCTCGTTTGTCTTTCCATGTTAGGAAGCTCATCTCAGCTCGTTTGCCTTTCGTGTTAGGAAGCTCATCTCAGCTCGTCTGTCTTTCCATGTTAGGAAGCTCATCTCAGCTCGTTTGTCTCTCCATGTTAGGAAGCTCATCTCAGCTCGTTTGTCTTTCCATGTTAGGAAGCTCATCTCAGCTCGTTTGTCTCTCCATGTTAGGAAGCTCATCTCAGCTCGTCTGTCTTTCCATGTTAGGAAGCTCATCTCAGCTCGTCTGTCTTTCCATGTTAGGAAGCTCATCTCAGCTCGTTTGTCTCTCCATGTTAGGAAGCACATCTCAGCTCGTTTGTCTTTCCATGTTAGGAAGCTCATCTCAGCTCGTTTGTCTTTCCATGTTAGGAAGCTCATCTCAGCTCGTCTGTCTTTCCATGTTAGGAAGCTCATCTCAGCTCGTCTGTCTTTCCATGTTAGGAAGCTCATCTCAGCTCCTTTGCCTTTCCATATTAGGAAGCTCATCTCAGCTCGTCTGTCTTTCCATGTTAGGAAGCTCATCTCAGCTCGTTTGCCTTTCGTGTTAGGAAGCTCATCTCAGCTCGTTTGTCTCTCCATGTTAGGAAGCTCATCTCAGCTCGTCTGTCTTTCCATGTTAGGAAGCTCATCTCAGCTCGTCTGTCTTTCCATGTTAGGAAGCTCGTCTCAGCTCGTTTGTCTTTCGTGTTAGGAAGCTCATCTCAGCTCGTTTGTCTTTCCATGTTAGGAAGCCCGTCTCAGCTCGTTTGTCTTTCCATGTTAGGAAGCTCATCTCAGCTCGTTTGCCTTTCGTGTTAGGAAGCTCATCTCAGCTCGTTTGTCTCTCCATGTTAGGAAGCTCATCTCAGCTCGTTTGTCTTTCCATGTTAGGAAGCTCATCTCAGCTCGTCTGTCTTTCCATGTTAGGAAGCTCATCTCAGCTCGTTTGCCTTTCTTGTTAGGAAGCTCATCTCAGCTCGTTTGTTTTTCGTGTTAGGAAGCTCATCTCAGCTCGTTTGTCTTTCCATGTTAGGAAGCTCATCTCAGCTCGTTTGTCTCTCCATGTTAGGAAGCTCATCTCAGCTCGTTTGTCTTTCCATGTTAGGAAGCTCATCTCAGCTCGTTTGTCTCTCCATGTTAGGAAGCTCATCTCAGCTCGTTTGTCCTTCGTGTTAGGAAGCTCATCTCAGCTCGTCTGTCTTTCCATGTTAGGAAGCTCATCTCAGCTCGTTTGTCTTTCGTATTAGGAAACTCATCTCAGCTCGTTTGCCTTTCGTGTTAGGAAGCTCATCTCAGCTCGTTTGCCTTTCGTGTTAGGAAGCTCATCTCAGCTCGTTTGTCTTTCGTATTAGGAAACTCATCTCAGCTCGTTTGTCTTTCGTATTAGGAAACTCATCTCAGCTCGTTTGTTTTTCGTGTTAGGAAGCTCATCTCAGCTCGTTTGTCCTTCCATGTTAGGAAGCTCATCTCAGCTCGTCTGTCTTTCCATGTTAGGAAGCTCATCTCAGCTCGTTTGTCTTTCCATGTTAGGAAGCTCATCTCAGCTCGTTTGCCTTTCGTGTTAGGAAGCTCATCTCAGCTCGTTTGTCTTTCCGTGTTAGGAAGCTCATCTCAGCTCGTCTGTCTTTCCATGTTAGGAAGCTCATCTCAGCTCGTTTGTCTTTCCATGTTAGGAAGCTCATCTCAGCTCGTCTGTCTTTCCATGTTAGGAAGCTCATCTCAGCTCGTTTGTCCTTCCATGTTAGGAAGCTCATCTCAGCTCGTCTGTCTTTCCATGTTAGGAAGCTCATCTCAGCTCGTTTGTCTTTCCATGTTAGGAAGCTCATCTCAGCTCGTTTGCCTTTCGTGTTAGGAAGCTCATCTCAGCTCGTTTGTCTTTCCATGTTAGGAAGCTCATCTCAGCTCGTTTGTCTCTCCATGTTAGGAAGCTCATCTCAGCTCGTTTGTCTTTCCATGTTAGGAAGCTCATCTCAGCTCGTCTGTCTTTCCATGTTAGGAAGCTCATCTCAGCTCGTTTGTCCTTCCATGTTAGGAAGCTCATCTCAGCTCGTCTGTCTTTCCATGTTAGGAAGCTCATCTCAGCTCGTCTGTCTTTCCATGTTAGGAAGCTCATCTCAGCTCGTTTGTCTTTCCATGTTAGGAAGCTCATCTCAGCTAGTTTGTCTTTCCATGTTAGCAAGCACATCTCAGCTCCTTTGTTTTTCCATGTTAGGAAGCTCATCTCAGCTCGTCTGTCTTTCCATGTTAGGAAGCTCATCTCAGCTCGTTTGTCTCTCCATGTTAGGAAGCTCATCTCAGCTCGTCTGTCTTTCCATGTTAGGAAGCTCATCTCAGCTCGTTTGTCTTTCCATGTTAGCAAGCACATCTCAGCTCCTTTGTTTTTCCATGTTAGGAAGCTCATCTCAGCTCGTCTGTCTTTCCATGTTAGGAAGCTCATCTCAGCTCGTTTGTCTCTCCATGTTAGGAAGCTCATCTCAGCTCGTCTGTCTTTCCATGTTAGGAAGCTCATCTCAGCTCGTTTGTCTTTCCATGTTAGCAAGCACATCTCAGCTCGTTTGTCTTTCCGTGTTAGGAAGCTCATCTCAGCTCGTTTGTCTTTCCATGTTAGCAAGCACATCTCAGCTCGTTTGTCTTTCGATGTCAATAAGCTCGCCACAGCTCCTCTATCTTCCAAGAAACACCTATCTCTTTTGCATTCTCCCTCTTTCAGCTGATGCCATCAACATCACTAACAACAGTTGCATGAACACTATTATTCACACAAATTCTCCCATCTTCTTCCTTGCTGTATTTTCTCTCTGTTTTAATCCCTAATTCCCAAGAGTACTTGTCTGCTTGCTCCCCGCAATATCCCCCCTATCTCTTTTTCTTGTCTTTCTCTCCTGTTTCATTGGCAACTTATCAGCTTGCCTAGTTCTTCTTTTTTGGCCATTCTATCTGCCATTTTTTTTTTCTTTTTTTTACTCGATCCCTCCTTCGCAGTCTCTACGGCCGCCTGTCCGCCTGCATGCTTGACCGCCCGCCTGTCTGTCATTCTGCTGTCTCTCTCTGTCCGCTTGTCCGCCCACCTGCCTGTCTGTCTGCCTACCTGTTTGCCTGCTTGCTTGCCTGCCCGCCAGCTGGCCTGCCTGCCTGATTGTCTGCCAGCATTTTCTCTCCTCTCTTCCCCTTTTCTTTCCACTCCGCCCGTCTCCTCTCGTGTGTTCCCCCGGGGGCGCTCCCGCGCGGCGCCGTCGCGACGCGACCCGTTGGACTTGTTAGCGCTGCGCATCAGCGAGACGCTTTTGGGCGCTGGCATGACGGGGCTTTCTCCCGGCCAGGTTGCCAGGTTAAGGCAATGTTGGTATCAGCGGCGGCGGGAAGATCAGAGCTTGTGCTGGCGACCGGTTCCGCAAATACAAGTCATCACTCTTGCATATGCAGCGCTCTGACACCTTGCATTCACCACTCTGCCCTTGCCCATCTCTCACCACTTTAGGCACCGCGCCAGGGCTGCCTCCTCTGTCTACAAGCTTTTTATTCACGACTTTTACCTTCGGCTCAACATGAATAGCTCTTCAGACGGGCCCAAAATAAATTCCTTTCCTCTTGCGTCGCCGATCGCGCCTCACTGCGCCTCTCTCGGACGCGACGGGGCTTTGCTTGGAGCAGAGGGCGTGTGCTTGTAGGCATGTGCGTGTCTGTGCACGTGAAGGAACGGTTCTAATTAAAGAATATGTTATAAAAACAACAATGACGATGTCACACCTAGTACTAAACAAAGGCAAAGTAGCACCAGCAGTCACGCCCTCTGGCTGCCCACCATACCAGAGCACCAGTCACGCCAATCACTCTATACAAGAACAACCACAACTCTCCCACACGATTCTCTCTTCTCTTCTCTGCACCACTTCCTTAATTTCTCTTTCTGTTCCCCTTCCCATCATCCTTTTCACTTCCTTAACTTTCCCAAGGATCCTCACTGCCTGGCGCCTTCTGCTGCCAGCGAGGAAATGCATCTCTTTATGACTAGACGAGGAATTTGGTTCCCTTTTAACATAAAGGCGAAAAGGAAAGTGATTCCGCCCCCTTCTGCTCTTTTGCGTTGGGGAAACAACCCCATTCCCCTTCCCTCCCGTTTCTCCTTCCTCTGGAATTTTCGTTTCAAGCGCTCCTGGCCAGCGCTTCTCCAAGTTTCCCTGCCTTTTTTGCGGCGGAGGGCCAGGAGGTCTCCTCAACGCCGTTCCAAAAAGCGTGCGCATAAAAACACATACCAGTATTTCCCCCTTTGCTTCTTTTTTGTCATGATCGTGGCGAGCCCTCGGGAGCGGGTCCGTGCGGGAGCTCCAGGAATTTCTCGGGCGGACGGACGACGTCCGACGACGTCTTCGGGTTTCGTGTGGCGCGCCGCTTGTGTATTCAGAGCGAGTCTCGCCGGCACCTGTGTTGCTTTTCGCCTGTCTGACTGTGCAAGGGGAGTGTATATTCAGTAAGTGATCCTAAGCCTATCCTTTTCTGTTCTAGGTCTATCGAGCATACCGCAAAGACAACAAATCGGCAAAATGCGCACCCGGGAATGACTGAGCACATGGCGAGGAATCTGACACTGCGAGTTTAATTTCATCTTTGGTCCTATGGCATGTGTGCATTTGCTAAGCACACACCACACATATTGTGCAAATACCCGACTACATCTGTTTCTAAGTCTAATTCTATATGTTCATATAAGCACAAATGCACCTATGTATGTGCGCGTGGGAGAAGGGAATGTATATGTGCAAAATGCCCCCCCCCCCCTAAAAAAAGAGAGAGAAAAGTCTGAAGAAAAAATCATGCGTTCTACACGGCGATATTCACAGCTCTGAAGCCAAGCACAGGACCTATGAATCACCTTAGCTGAACAATCCAGGTAAGTTTGTAAGAGATACATAACGCACGGTTTGTAATATACAAACCTTCACTGAAATACTTCAGTAATCATCCAATTCTCCGAAAAAGAAGAGGCAGATAAAGGAGAGGGAGAGAGAGAGAGAGAGAGAGAGAGAGAGAGAGAGAGAGAGAGAGAGAGAGAGAGAGAGAGAGATAGAGATAGGAGGGAGAGAGGGAGAGAGGGAGAGAGGGAGAGAGGGAGAGAGGGAGGGAGGGAGAGAGGGAGGGAGGAGGAGAGAGAGAGAGAGAGAGAGAGAGAGAGAGAGAGAGAGAGAGAGAGAGAGAGAGAGAGAGAGAGAGAGAGAGAGAGAGAGAGAGAGAGAGAGAGAGAGAGAGAGAGAGAGAGAGAGAGAAAGAAAGAGAGAGAGAGAGGGGAGAGAGAGAGAGGGGGGGAGAGGGGAAGAGAGGGAGAAGGGGAGGAGAGAGGAGAGGGGAAAGAGAAAGAGGAGAGGGGAGAGAGAGAGAGGGGAGAGAGAGAGAGAGAGAGAGAGAGGGAGAGAGAGAGAGAGAGAGAAAAAAAGAGAGAGAGAGAGAGAGAGAGAGAGGGGGGGGAGAGGGAGAGAGGGAGAGAGAGAGAGAGACAGAGAGCGAGAGGGAGAGAGCGAGCGAGAGATAGATAGATAGACAGAGAGAGAGGGAGGGGAGAGAGAGAGAGAGAGAGAGAAAGAGAGAGAGAGGGAGAGAGAGAGAGAGAGAGAGAGAGAGAGAGAGAGTGAGAGAGAGAGAGAGAGAGGGGGAGAGAGAGAGAGAGGTGGGAGAGAAGGGTAGAGAGGGAGAGAGAGGGAGAGAAAGAGAGGGGGAGAGGAGAAGGATGGATGGAGAGGAGGGAGGGAGAGACAGAGGGGGAGAGAGAGAGAGGGAGAGAGAGCGAGAGAGAGAGAGAGAGAGAGAGAGAGAGAGAGAGAGAGAGAGAGAGAGAGAGAGAGAGAGAGAGAGAGAGGCAGGGAGGGAGAGGGGAGAGGGAGAGGGAGAGAGGAGAGGGAGAGGGAGAGAGGGAGAGAGGGAGAGAGAGAGAGAGAGAGAGAGAGAGAGAGAGAGAGAGAGAGAGAGAGAGAGAGAGAGAGAGAGAGAGCGAGAGAGAGAGAGATGAGAAATCGAAAGAGAAGGGAAGCGATAGGAGTGGGCAAAAGAGAGAGAGAGAGGAGAGGAGTATACGAAAGGAGGAGAGAATCGGAAGGGACAGGAGATGGAGGTGAAGCCACAAGAGGGAGAGAGAGAGCTGTACGAAGAGTTATAAGTCCCCCACCCGCAGCGAAGGGTATGGCCGTGTCTCCCAGCCCCCGCGCCGCCCCCTCGTCTGCCCCCGGGACGGAAGCCCCCAGCCGGCTGCTCTTCCTCGAACGCCGCCCCTGGCCGACAAGTCGTCCTCGCCGGCAGATCGTCCCCGCCGTCGGGTCATCCTCACCTCCGCCCTTAGTGTCGTCGTCGGCGGTATCGGGGTCCCGGCGAGGGCCGCCCCCGGGCACGACCTTCGATGGTCGATGGTCGTGCTGTAGCGAACGGATTCGAGCACAACGCCTCAATCAGCCCCATTATCGGCTTAAACGTATGGCGTCTTACAGCCCTCCCGCCAATAAATATGAGGACTACCGCGTTCTTATTCTCGCGACCACGTAATCTCCCTGACCATTTATTTTCATTCTATTACTCTTTGTACCCTCGCGGCCTGGCGGGCCCGGAGAGTGGCCCAGGGCGGATGCGGAGACGTTCGCCAGCGCTTGCCGAACGCCCAAGGTACGCTCGTTGCGCAATCAGAGCGATCACTCTCTCGCTCTCCAGCGCTCGAAAAGCAAGCCGTGCAATCGAGCCCTGCTTCTCTCTCTCTTCTGCTTCCTCTTCTACCTCTACCTCTACCACCTTTTCTTCGTTCTCTTTTTCTTCTTGCACCTCCTTCTCCTGCTCTCTTCTTCCTCCTCTTCTTTTCCTTCCTCGTCTTATTGTTATCATCATTATCATAATTAATATTATTCCTCCTCTTCCTCCTCCTCCCCCATCCGATCTGCTGCTTCCTCTTAGAAATACCACCCTCCCCGCAGCCGCTTCGCCAACCTTCCCCAAGCCAGGCCAGCTTCCCAGGACGCACTCCCCCGTCGCGGCTCGAAGGCGTCTCCCTCAAGACTAAAGCAAGACAAAAAAGATGAAGAAGATGGAGAAGTAAAGGGGCAGGAGGGAGTAGAAGGGATAAGGATGCATCCCAATCTCACAAAAGATATCCTGAAGTGGAAAGAAAAAATATATATATGGTTGCTCCTCCTGGTTATCTTCGGGCACTAAAATATCTTATGTATTAGGGAAAGCCTAAGCTAAGGGTGCTAATACTAAGATGCATAATGCGTACGTCACTATGGAACCCATACATGATTGTATGTAATTATCATAAATGCATACATCACTGCACATGTCTTTCTACGAAATGATGTCAGTGCCGATGCGCATTATCCGGATCTGAATATCGACCCGACTTCCTCCTCTTAAAAAAAAAAAGAAAAAAGAGAAAAAAAAAGCACGGCCGAGACCAACGCGATGGCCGACATCTTGATCAAAGTGACATACAATATTCGGACATTCTTAAAATAGCAACAGCAGCGACAAAATCAGCTTTCAGGTCCAGCTTCCCCCGACCCTTCTCCTTCCTTTCTCTCTCCCTATCCTTCTACTCCTTCCTTTCCTTCTCCCTATCTTTCTTCTCTTTCCTTTCCATCTCCCTATCTTCCTTCTTCTTCCTTTCCTTTCAAGCTTTCAAGTCCAGCTTCTCCCTCTCCTCCTTTCGATATTCCTTCCATTCCTCCTCCTCCTCCTTTCCGTCCCTCTCCTTCCTCTCCTACTCCCTATGCCCTGAGCCCCGCACAGTCCATCGCCTTCGCTCGCCGTCGATGCTATCGCCTGGGTTCGCTCGACGTCTCTGGTAAATCCTTCGGCCATTTCGCCTTCAGACTCCGAGGTCATGTTTACCCTTTTCTCTCGTCTGTGCGCATCGAACGTGATCAAAACGTGTTTCATAATCTCTAACTTCGGATGACGTCGTGACCCGGAAACACTCGTTTTTCCTCCATCTTCCGCTTCCCTCTTTGTTTACTTGTTTACGAATATTATCTATTCATCTTTCCTTTTTTCTGATTTTCTTTATACATACAAATATATACAGTATACCCTCCTTTCCTAAATCCATACCGACAAATCCATACCAACTCTCCATTCCCTTACTATCTATTTATCAATTCCCTATAAAATATTGATGGAAATGGGGATCAAAAGCTGATGGAAGATAAGATCCACGTTCCGCCCGGGAGAACAGACACAGGAAAAGTCACAAAACATTACGGCCTCGACCGGTGTACATGTGAGCTTCTTCCAAAATGAGCCGAGGAGCCGAAAATGAAATAACACGCTCAAAAAAGCATAAAACATACAGAAACAAGAACATACAAAAATAAAAAATAATCGTTAACAAAAAAAGCATAAAAAAAGAAGAGAAAAAATAAATAAACAAAAAAACGGAGAGGGGCTTCGTCCCCCAATCGCCGACACAAGATAAGCTCCCTGTTGCCAGGTCTGCAAAGGGGCGTTAGGCCTAGCCGCCCGCGTCCCTTGATTAATGAGTTCAGGGAAAGAAATTTAATACTGCCAGTAAAAACTAGTTTTGGAAACTGTATATCTGCGTGCGTGTGCGTGTGAACAGGCGTGAGTGAGGGTGAATGAGCGTGTGCGTTTGTGTGTGTGTGTGTGTGTGTGTGTGTGTGTGTGTGTGTGTGTGTGTGTGTGTGTGTGTGTGTGTGTGTGTGTGTGTGTGTGAGAGAGAGAGAGAGAGAGAGAGGAGAGAGAGAGAGAGAGAGAGAGAGAGAGAGAGAGAGAGAGAGAGAGAGAGAGAGAGAGAGAGAGAGCAGGTAAGTATGTAAGTGCGTGTGCGTGCGTGAGTGAGTACGTGTGCGTGCGTGCGTCTATGCATGCGCACGTATCCGCGTGCCAGTGCACTTCCCCTACCTTACTCTACGTAGGGTTCGCAAAGCCCCACAGAAAAGGCATAACCAGCACCGCAGCAGCGAGAGCGCGACCAAGCCGGCAGCGCCAGAATCAGGGACAGAGAGCGAAGGGCCGCCGCTAAGGAATCCTCTTCCCAACGCGGAAGTTTCGCGCCGAGGAAGCCCCGGGCCGACCCCGCCAGGAGCCATCGGTGAAATGAATGGCAGAAGGAACCCCGTCATCACCGCGACGTCCGTGCTTCTCCCTCGCTGGCATTCCCCGTGTTTATGAAGGGCTGGCCCACGCCGCGGAATAGCATTAACGAACCGTGGTGATTACAACTGCCGCGATGGGATCCTCCGCGGAAGAAAAACGAATACGAATCAATAATCAATGCTAATAAGGCCAGACCTCGTGGCACAACGCGGCGTCTACTGCTGGGGTCGCCTGCTGTACGGGGAGGCCCAATTCGCAGACCAGGTCCACGCCGAGAAGGAATCTTGTGGGCCTAAAAAGAAAGAAGAGAGGAACACCAACCAGCCCCTTCACACAAGCCACAGAAAATGAGAGTTCATGAGTTTCGGAACAAGAATAAGGAAAGTCTACGTTTCATAACTGTTGGGTATTAGCAAATCACCAAAGGGAAAACTATTGCATTGCTGTACATCAGAAGAGCCATCATATACAAAGATCATTACCACTGTCATGATTATGTAAAAGCCCCGATATCATTATTCTATGGGCTTTGGACAATCGGCCAAAAGCGGACTTTAGAGCCAGTGCCACCACCGTATCGGCAGCTAATATTCACAGGATGAAACAGCAACACCATACGAGCACTTTCTACGATAACTAATCGTCTCACAGGAAAATCAAATCAAAGACAAAATAAAATAAAAATCCCTCAAGGAAGAACCATCGAGCCAATCTTCGCGACCTTTTCGCGGCAAAATAAAGGGAAGGGAGACATGCCCAATGAATTCACTACTTTCCTCCGGGCAATTAACTAATAATGATTGTCTTTAGAGTCTTGGTGCTTTTCATCAGTGAATCTAAAGCTGCTGTCACACTAGCACTTTTTCCGTCAATTTTTTTTTTCTAAAATTTTGTCCATTTTTGAGCGAATTGTCGATTCTCCAGTCAGACGAAAATGACCGCTTCCGTTTGAAAACCTTTCCGTCAACTTTTTCAGCCAAGCATAGTCAGATCAAGAGCTATTTTCGGGAATATTTGTATCTATGTTCAATAAAATTGTCAAAAAATTGACGGAAAAAGTGCAAGTGTGACACGGCCTTAAAGGTTCCTGAATACAAATCGATGCAACCGAGCCATGCGAGAACTACGTAAGGTATCCGAGAACGTACAATGCCTAACTACAAAAATAATTCTCCCTCTGTAAAGAAATATATATAAATGATTATGATTGGCCAAGTCTGTCCACATACGCGAACCCGAGGGGGGGGGGACACACGAGACGAGACCTTCGCCCAAAGAATTCCAAAAGCCCAGTCGAGTACTTTCACCCCAGTAGTCTGAACTTGGAGGAGCAGCGTGACCTGGGGCCACGTCGCCCGGGCCGCCGCGATCACTTTCGAGAAAAACAGCGACTGGCCAGCTGTATATTTGTGCGGGCAAGATGCCGCCTGTCGTTCTTGCGTCTTCGGCCCGCCCTCTTGCCTCTGAGGAACACGACGAACTTTGAACTGGCGGTCACTGGGAACGACTGCCGGCGCGCTCTAAGACGTAGGCAGACAGCGCGTGTAATGAGTGGCGACGAATGCTTACAGCAGTGATCTTAAAAATAAAAAACTGCGATGACAACAACAATTATAAGCCAAGTCCAGCCCCCAGCGTCAACCCCCGAAAGCGCTCCGGTAAGCGTGCCATGAGTCCCGCAAACGCCCCAACTGAGCCACGTGTAAAAGTTCAGAGTTCATGGCTTCTGCAGAAGGTGACAAAGGGCATTCTTCGATGAGGGGATCTTTGACCCCCGAGCCGCCGCCGCCGCCGTTGCATGGCATCAGAAATTTGCAGTCGCTGGAGGCGTCAAGTCAAAGGACCCCGGTAGACATGGAACCAAGATGAAGAAGAAAAAATAATGGGTAAATAAATGCATATTAAACAAGGGGAGTATTCTTTAAACTACTGAGAAGTTAGTCTTCGCCACATCTTCCAAGGACAGGCAAAGGCAATTCATGCGAGGAAGGAGCACCTTCCGTGGGGTCACGCCGTTCCTCCCTCGACCAGAAGGTGCCTTCCTCTCTCATCTTCTCACAGGCAGCACTTGCTTGTCCCAGACGTAACAGGAGAAATAACAAGCTCTATAATGAGTCTGAATGAGATGTACCTACGCCGCCGCATGTACTGAGAACGACTCAAGGGAGTACTATCCAGAGTAGTCGCAACGGATGACCGCCTGCTGTCGCCAGTAATAATAGTAGTGGCCGGAATGGCAGTGTTGCAACAAGAATTATATCAGGATAATATTGTTCGTAGTAGCAGTTGACCCGTGAAACGAATACGGCAAAAGTCGAACGTGAGCCGACAGCCTTCTTCGGCAACCGTGACTTTGAATCTTAGGTCCATGTCTTACCAATAGAAATCCGCAAGCTGAGTACGAAAAAAAAAGACCAGACAGAATCCAAAACAGATCATGGCTACTGTAGTTCTAACAACTTGCGTGCAACGGACCCTTCCTCACTTTAAGTACTTCTACGCCAGACCCACCGAAGACATATCCGCCTAAAAAACAACATTCGAAAAGTTATAAAGCTGTTTGGACGAAGGATCTTTCCATAATAACTCAAAGTTTTTAATAAACTTAAGTAATGTTCTATGTCAAGTAATGCATGTTGACGTACCTATGGCTTTCAGAGGAGAATTAGAGGCCACTTAAGATTAACGAAAATACAGTGGCTGCATCAGCCTCCGCATCAAAAGCAGCAGACGTGATAATAACAACCGAAATTGGTGATTTCTACAGCCATAAAAGAGGCTAAAACGAGGAACATAACCACGAATGGAGCATGAAATCATAACGCTGTCATTACACACATAAAACACCCTTCTAAATCAGCAATACAGACGCTGCATTCCTCGCCAGCACCGCCGCCTCTGAAACAATACCCATCGCAAACTGTCCCGGAAATCAGAGGCACCCCACATACGCCTGCAAGGGGCATAGTCTCTGCAAGCTTTACTCCAACGTGCGAGATTCTCTTCCTACCGGAGCCGAGATTCGCCGAATGAAGCGAAAGGGGTGCGGAAAAGCCAAGGAAAATCGTCTTCTGACTTGGCAATCGAAATCAATCATGGACGGAAGGCAAAGTGTAATATGGGGATAATGGTGACGGTGACTGACGATGATGGTGATGAAGACGTTGACTGACGACGATGGTGATGATGAAGACGACGGTGACTGACGACGATGGTGATGACGAAGACGACGGCAAAGACAACGACGACGATAATGAAGACGACAGCAGGGACGACGGCGACGACGGTCTCCACGCCACCACCCCTTTGGAGACAGCGTGCGTACGTGGGAAGTGGGAGAGGAGGCGGGGCTGACGATGATGGGCCGAGAGGGGGGAGAGGAGGAGGAGAGAGGAGAGAGAGAGAGAGAGAGGAGCTGAAGGGTTGTGGAGCGAAGGGGAGGAGGAGGAGGGGGAGTTATGGAGGTGGGGGGATGAGAGGGAAGGGAGCTGAAGAGGAACCCAGACACAAGAAGAGATAAGGTACACACGCACACAGACAGCCAGCCTGGACAGACGGCCGGGCTTCTGGCGAGAGGGAGGGACACGAGAACAAGGTCAACGAAGAAATACTAGAAGTCCAGTCGGGAAATTCGATCCAAATGTCCCGACCGCCGGACCTTGGCCAATAGACTGCCAGGCCAGACTTAATCGAACCCCTAATCACTTGAGTGTGATTTACGTTCAATCGAGTGGCGAATCATATACCCTGGGGGAGGGGGAAAGGAGGAGGAGGAGGAGGGGAGAGTAAAGGGGATGGGGGAAAGGAGGAGGTAGGGGGGAAGGAGAGTGAAAGGGGACAGGGGAGTGAATGGGGACGGGGAGTGAATGGGGATTGGGGTAGTGAATGGGGACTGGGGAAGAAGAGGGAAGACGGAGGACGAGGAGGTTGATGGGTGGAGTGGCTCAGAAGGAAAGGAATGGGGGGGGGGGGGCTTTTTCATTACTTCATTCTCAACAAAGAAAAAATAGAGGAGTCTCCATCATACCCCCCATATATATATATATATATATATATATATATATATATATATATATATATATATATATATATATATATACATATATACACACACCCTAACTGCCCCAAAAAAGAAAGAAAGGGAAAAAAAAGATAAACTAATTAAAACCGAAAAAAAAGAAGGGAGCACCCTGGCCTACCGCAAATTATTCCTCTCCCAAAAGGTCAGTTTTCGGCCCTCCGGCGCCTCGACCGGACCAGCCTTTTCAGTCAAGTGAAAAATAAATAAACAAAAAAATAATAATCTATCGATGGTCGTCGGGCCAGGGAGACTTTCCTTCGAGATCTCCGGCCCAAGAGGAGGCCTTCGACGGATCGGGGCGTTAATTAAATAATGATAATCATAATGAGGATATATTCGTTTATAATGCAAATGGTAACAATGCAAATAAAGAACAAAAATATCAATAACTAACGATAGCAATACTAGATAAAGGTAAATATATAAGAATAACAATAATAATAATACTTATATTGATAATAATAACGTCATCAATAATAATAATAATAATATCAGTAATGACTATAATGATTACAGCTATAATTACAATTATAGTAATAGCAATAATAATGATAATGATAATAATAAGAGCCGAAGAAAAAAAGAAACTCACTAACAAAAACAAAAACACCACCACCATCAACAACGACAGTAAACCCAGCGCCCTTACGACAAACAAACAAACAAACCACCGCCTCCCCTACCCTGCCCTCTCTTCCCCCATTCACCTGGCGCGTCGGTCACCTGATAAAAAAAACGATTTCTCGGAACGCCAGCGACTCGCCTCAAAACCCCACGCAAATTCGCCCTTGTAATGCTACTCCATTTTCCCGTCGAAAGCCTCGGCAGAATCCTCCCAAAGGCGGTGGGTGTTGTTTGCCTTCACAACATACGCATCTGTACACCCTGCCTAGATTTGTTATTGCTTCCATATACAAACTGGCATAACTGGCATAGATACATTACACACTATTTACCTTTGGCATCACTCCCATATACTCTCATAAGTGTGCATACCATAAGCAAAATGTGTATTATTGGCAATATTTCTTTATATCATATGTAAGCGTCATCTACTCATCAATCTATTATGTCACAAAGACGCTAATACAGTCACACTCACACGCACACATTCTCTCTCTCTCTCTCTCTCTCTCTCTCTCTCTCTCTCTCTCTCTCTCTCTCTCTCTCTCTCTCTCTCTCTCTCTCTCTCTCTCTCTCTCTCTCTCTCTCTCTCTCTCTCTCTCTGCCAATGCCCTGCCCCGTATCCCCCGACCGCCATACAGCCGCATAAGCGCACCAGTGACCTGTTACGAAACCGTAGCGTTGCGGTCAAGCAGTCAAGAAGCGCGGCCAGTGTCTCGTACGATTCACTTTTGTTACTATGCTCGAGGTGAGCGCTTGACCCGCGCACGCATGTGGCTCTATAAAACGGACATAAAAATCCGCAACAACACACCGTGCTTCTCCGCCGAGGATCAGCAGGAGGGGGTGAGGGATGGGGCTGGTGGAAAGGGGAAGGGGATTACGAAGAGGAGCTAGATGTGGCGGCAGAAGATGAGGCAGAAAAAGAGGAGTAGGAAAAGGAAGGAGAGGGAGAGGAGGACGGGAGAGAGGCAGGCCAGAAGGAGAATGGAGAGACGGGAAGGAAAAGGAAAAGAAAGAGGGAAAGAGACAGCCGGGGCAGGAGATGAAGGATGCGGAGAAGGAAGAGGAGGAGGAGGCATAACAACAACAAAGCTGGCTGGCTGGCTCGCTGGGCGAAGTCAGATGCCATAACTCCTCGCAATCCATTCATGCGGTCACCTACCCTGCACCGCCGCCCAGC
>NC_091549.1:1489915-1492415 GCF_042767895.1 Penaeus vannamei
GGATGTCAGCCAAGTGCCGTGGTCTGGTCTTCCTCCGCATACCAGCACACGCGCCCAACAGTCTGGCCATATTACACGCGCTCTTCTTTTTCTTCTTTTTCTTTTTTTCTTTCTCTCCGACTCTCTTCTTCTCCTTCTTTTTCTTCTGCTTCTTTTTTCTGACGGCAGCAGGGTACCAGAAGTGCTAAAGTTCGTAAAAGACGCAAGCAGGTTTTTAAACATAAAAGGTTCTTGAACATCTTGTGCAAATATCTGCGAGCCAGACGCTGTTCTTTTTCTTTTTCTTCTTCTCCTCCTCCTCCTCCTTCATCCATCTAGAGCAGAGAGGAGCGCACAAGTTCAAAAAATCTGACTGGTTCAAGAAGTCGGACGGGTTCCTACACCTGGCTCGGGAATAACTAATACAAGCATTTAGTATCGGCGATGGAAGCCCTCTACGGCTGCCATCACGTCCCTTCTTGCTCTCCTCCCGCGAAAGGACGAGGGATGAAGGGAATGAGCGCCGAGGGAGTGAGGGATAGGAGAAGGAAGTCGGCCGTGTTTGCGCTTGTACCGGGCGAGCATGTGCACGAATCCATACACTCCTACAAAGGGTTTAATCCAGGATTTCTGCCGCTGCTGACGACGCGGGGGTTGAGACTCCTCGGCCACGGCGGTACGACGCTCAGCGGGGACGCCTACCACGCCTCCGCCAGGGAAATAGGGCGAGACGAAGTGGGAATCCAGCGATACCCTTACATCACCCCCCCCCCCCTCCTCTCCTCCCCATCCATCCTTCATCTTACTATCCCTCCCTCCCTCCCTCCCTCCCTCCCTCCCTCCCTCCCTCCCCCTCTCCTTCCTTTCCCCGGCCCTCACTTGCCCTCATCAATTTCGCGTCTAGTTAGTTTCGCAGCGCCGCCCGGGTAATCAACGTGTCAGAGTGGATCAAAATAACGATGCCGAATAATACGAGCAACAGACGAGCCGCGCACATCCTCTAACATGTCAACAGCCAGTAAGAAAGAGACGGGGGGAGAGGGAGAGAATGCGAGGAATAAGTACAAGAGAAAGTGGGTGTAAGAACGAGGGATTAAGAGAGAATATAAGAGAAAGTGAGTGTTAAGAGTGGGAGGTTAAGAGAGAGTATATGAGAAAGTGAGTGTAAGTGTGAGAAGTTAAGAGTAAAGGGAGTACAAGAGAAAAGACGAGAGTGAGAGGTTAAGAGATGAAGAGCACACTGAGAGTGAATGTGAGCTTAAGAAAAGACGAAGAATGAGCAAAGTAAACCGGAGACAAGCCATGAACAGACAAGACCTACTTGCATCTACCAAACGGGGGGGGGAGAGAGAGAGAGAGAGAGAGAGAGAGAGAGAGAGAGAGAGAGAGAGAGAGAGAGAGAGAGAGAGAGAGAGAGAGAGAGAGGGAGAGATGAGAGAGAGAGAAAGAAGGAGGGTGGTGAAGGGAGGAGTGGAGGAGTGGAGGAGAGGGAAAGGGAGAGGGAGAGAGAGAGAAAAAAAAAGGCACAGAACCGTAAGCGAGAGACAAGAAGGGCAAGAGGCACTCCCGGCACTGCCCCGAACTCCCGAAAGTGCAGCGCAGCGAATACCTCGGCAGAAATGGCACGGAAAGTAAGAAAGGTCTGGGGAGGGAGGGAATGGGAAGACGGCGCGAGAGGATATGGGAACACAGGTATAAAAAAAAAAAAAAAAAAAAAGCCGGGATATGCCGCGGCCGGAGCACGGAAAGGTCAGGCTTGGAGGGAAGGCCAGAGGGGACAGAAAAGGCCGAGATAAAAAGAGAAACACGAGGTCGCGTGGACTAGAAGGTGGAAAAGGGAGAAAGCGAAAAAAAGGGTTAACTGGCTTCAAGGCTGGGGAGTCACGAGGTCTTGAGGATGAAATGGAATTTTTTACTAGAGAGAGAGAGAGAGAGAGAGAGAGAGAGAGAGAGAGAGAGAGAGAGAGAGAGAGAGAGAGAGAGAGAGAGAGAGAAAGAGAGAGAGAGAGAGAGAGAGAGAGAGAGAGAGAGAGAGAGAGAGAGAGAGAGAGAGAGAGAGAGAGAGAGAGAGAGAGAGAGAGAGAGAGAGAGAGAGAGAGAGAGAGAGAGAGAGAGAGAGAGAGAGAGAGAGGAGAAAGAGAGAGAGAGAGAGAGAAAGGAGAGAATGGAGAGAGAGAGAGAGAGAGAGAGAGAGAGAGAGAGAGAGAGAGAGAGAGAGAGAGAGAGAGCGAGGGAGAGAGAGAGAGAGAGAGAGAGAAAGAAAGAAAGAAAGAAAGAAAGAAAGAGAGAGAGACAGAGACAGAGAGAGACAGAGACAGAGAGAGAGAGAGAGAGAAATTCCAGTGTCTCCAAGGGAATGATAATACACACATCTTTCTTCTCGGCTAATGTTGCGCAAATAATATTCTAATATAATCACATCATGAACAAATGGTTACACGGGTATATACACGCACTCCATCTAAAAAACAACATAAATTTTAGCATTCCTGCCGTCAAACAGCAGACAAATATAGTTATA
>NC_091549.1:1499915-1502415 GCF_042767895.1 Penaeus vannamei
TTTGTCATCTAGGTACCCCTCCCCCACCCTCCCCTTCCCCCCTGCCTTCCCCCCCCACGCCCAAATCAAGGGGCATTCGTATTGTTCGAGATGTACCGGATGACCCTTATGATTCGATCTAAAAATAATCAATGACATATACCCGGAGGAAGGTCTTTGTGGCAGAGGAGGGGGAGGGGGATGAGGGGAGGGGAAGGGAGGGGGGCAAAATGGAGGAGGAAGAGGGGGAATATAGGGGGGGGTAAGGGGAGGGGGAGGTCGGGGGAGAGGTGCTGATTTATTTAGATTCCGTGATGGACGAGTTCGCTGACCCGACCAACCGACGGCCGTCTGGGCGAGGTGGCAGGGAGGAGGAATAGGAGGAAGAAGAAGAAGAAGAAGAAGAAGAAGAAGAAGAAAAAAAGAAAAAAAAAGAAACGGAGGAGGAAGAAGAAGAAGAAGAAGAGGAAGAGGAGGAAGAAGAAGAAGAGGATGGGAGGCAAGAGGCAGGATACTAAGAAAAAGGACTATGGAAAAGAAGAAGGCAGAGAAAGAGTAGGATGAGGCATGATGCTAAGAAAGAGGACGATGAGAAAAGTAGGGAATGAGGAGAGTTGGAGGAGAAAGAAGAATAAGGAGAAATGGATGATGAGGAGAAAGGATAGGAGAAAAAGTAAGAGACACAACGGAAAGGAGGAAAGTAGGAACAAGACGAGGAGAAAACACTAAATATATTGACAGAATCATTCTTATATAAACATCATAAGTTATTTTCTTTTCCGAAGACAAAAATCGTCACACCCATTTTCATCATAAACATTATTCTTATTACCGTTCATATGATAATCATTATAGTCATTATCATCAGCATCATTATCATTGTTACCATGATCAATATCACTTCTATATTCATTATCATTGTTATCATTGATATTACTATCATTACTATTATTATTGTTGTTGTTACTATTATAATATCATTACTATCATCATTACCATATTACTTTAATTTATATTATTGTGTGCATTGTTATTACTACCATTACCATTATAAATATCATTATTTTTGCTGCTGTTCTTGTTTTTATTCTTTTTCTCGTCTTTATTCTTATTCTCTTTCTTATTTTCATCGATACCACTGCTGTTGTAGCTGATAATTTTTTTATAACAAGTACAGCAGAAAATTGGCAAAGAAGAAAGAAGAAAACGGAGAAAGAAAAGGAAAAGTGAGAAGAGGAAAAGGGGAAAAAGGAGTAAGAATGGGAAAAAAGGAGAAAAAGAGAAAAATACAAAAGGAGAAAAGAAAAGGAATAGGGAAAATGACAAAGAAGAAAAGATCAGGAAAAAAAAAAGAAAAAAAAGAAAAAAGAGAAAGGAAAGGAAAATGAGAAGAGAAAAAGGATTAAAAAGAAAAGGAAGAATGAAGAAAAGAAGAAAGACGAAGAAAGGAAAAAGAACAAAAGGATAATGGAGAAAAAAGAGAAAGAAGAAGAAAAGGGAGAATGAACAATAAGGAAAAAAAATAGTGAGAAAGAAGAAAAGGAGAAAGAAAATAATAAAGAAGAGGCAAAGGAGGATGGCAGGATGGATGACTCATTAATTTCAATTTATCTCAGGCTAATGATCTCTATAACACGATGATCCTTATAAATTAACCATTATCATACACATACTAATAATTATCATCACTGTTATCATGGTTATCATTATCATAATTACTGTTATTATCATTATTATCATTGTTTTCTTTTTCCATTCTGTTCTTGTTCTTATCGTTATCAATATTCTTATTGCTGTTTTATGACATGTTTTTATCATGTCTTGGAACATCGGAAAGGGTGAAGCAGGGAAGAGATGAAGGGAGAGGGGAAGGCCCACGAGGGTCCGACGCCCGCACGCCCATAAACCCACACACAAACATACACATACACGTATACACACATACGCACACACACACACACATACATACATATATACACACACATAAACACACGTGCACACACACACAATTAATATATATATATATATATATATATATATATATATATATATATATATATATATATATATAAATATATATATATATATACATATATGTATGTATGTATGTATGTGTGTATATATATATATAAATATATATATATATATGTATATGTATATATGCATATATAAATATATATGCGCGCGCGCGCGCACACACACACACACACACACACACACACACACACACACACACACACACACACACACACACACATATATGTATAACAAAAACACGCCAATAAAAACACTCCCAAAGCCACCTACTCTTCCCATTTATGAGCAAAGACGGCGGCGACCTCCGTCCGCGCCTGCCCACGCGCCGCGCAGTGACACGCGCCCTGACACTGCGCCGCCTCCGCCGCCCGCGCTTCCTCCGCGCCCGGAGACGCCCGGCGAGGCGGGAGGCCCAGGGACCGGCGGGGACGCGGGGCAATCAACGCCACGTAAGACATGAGCCACGCCCGCCCGCCCGCCCGCC
>NC_091549.1:1519915-1529915 GCF_042767895.1 Penaeus vannamei
ATCATTATCAATCATTACTCCTCCTCCCATCATCAACCAGTATCCCAAACCCCGTCTCCATAACCCCTTCTTTCGCCTTTTTCTTCGACGCGACGTAGCTCCTCTTAACAAATGCCAACTTCCTCCCCAATTCCTCAATCCCCCCCCCCCTCTCCCCTTCCCTCCCTTCCTTCCCTCACCTCCTCCCTTCCTCCTCCGCCCTCTCTGACTGGCACTTGGGAGCTGGACACAAAGATGACGCCTGCAATCCTTGGCACCGGCTCTCTCTTTGTCTCTCGCTTTCTCTCTCTCTCCCTTCCCTTCCTCCCACTCTCCCTCTCCTCGTCTCTCTCTCTTTCTCTCGCTCTCTCTCTCCCTCTCTCTCTTCTCTCCCCTTCCCTCCCTCCCCCTCTCCTCATCTCCCTCCCCCTCTCCTCTCTCTCATCTCCCTCCCCTCCTCCTCTTCCTTCTCCCCCCTCTCCTCTTCCTTCTCCCCCTCCCCCTCTCCCTCTCCTCATCTCCCTCCCCCTCTCCTCTTCCTTCTCCCCCTCCCCTCTCTCCTCCCTTCCTTCTCCCCCTCCCCCTCTCCCTCCCCTCTCCCTCCCTCCCTCCCTCCCCTCCCCCTCTCCTCTCTCCCTCTCCCTCCCTCCCGTGTGTAGTGACATCCCTAAATACCACCCTCCCCTCGCCCCGAATTCCTTGAAATTTTCCCCGGGCCGGCTATTCTTAGGCTTCTCAGGCCGTGGATAATGGTAAGGCTCGGATCCCGAATGTTGAAGCATCGGTGGACATGGGAAAATATTAATCGTAACTAATAGAGAGAGTTCTCGAATATTTTGACGATGATGATGATGATAATGACAACAACAGCAATAATAAAAAATAATAATAATAATCATTATTATCATTATCATAACTAGAAGCACTCAGAAAGCGCATACCTCCGCCGAGGCAATGAGGGCGCTGATACACAACACTCACACTTGAAGAATAACAACAATGTTCGGCCAGTAAACTACGCACGAAAAGGCCCTGACATTCCCTCCGACGGGGAATACTCCTGGATCCAGACCATGACCCGCATCACCACCAAATTTAAAGGGCTAAGTTGGGCTAAGACACAAAAAAAAAGTCTAACACATCTGTTCATAACTTTTTGAGTTAACCAATGAACAAACAAACTAAATGATCAACGTTACCCAAAACATAACCTCCTAGGCGGAGATAATGATATTAATAATAATGACAATAAAACAATAATAATAATAATAATAATAATAATAATAATAATAACACATACATACATAAACACATACAATGTCATTCTTAATCATGTCATTCCTTTGCCTCTATTTCTAAATTATTTCAATAAAACAATTCTTGCATTTATAAAAAAAAAATCTTCCAAGTTCGTAGCGCTTCTTATTCCTCACTCTTTTTCCTACATACTCCGGGGTGCACAAGCACGAGAGTACGTTCCGCACGCACGCACGCACACACACAGATACAGCCAAAAACACACAGACAGAAGGCAACTTATTTCTGGAAAGGAAATGATACAAATCGAGGCTCCTCGCGGCCTCGCTTGCCTCCGCAGCTATAATTCAGCGCGAATTTCGCCGTACTGCCACCGGTACATTTCCCTCGCACAACTCAAAGATTAAAGTGGGGGAAAAAACAGATAAAAAAGAAGAGAAATTTGGATAAAACCGACGCATTAGCCACGGCCTCCGGTGCTAACATCGCGCAACCGGCCCGGAATAGGCACACGCAAGCACACGCACGTCATCTAACTGCCAGTGCATGAAATGTTCGAGGAAGAAAGTCCTCCAAACACAAGTGCACACCACAGCGCACGCTCGTTCACATGCTAGCAAGCACGGAGGCCTGGCGTGCGCAGTGCAGTACCTGGTAAGTCCCATTATAGTTCGGAAACCCCAACGTCGACAGATGCACTAACACGAACCAGCAGGCAAACAAGCAGCCGGATAAAAAATGATCGGGCCTTTAATGCAGCTCCAACAGGAGAAAGGCTAAAAATAGTCGGATCGGAATAGCGAAGGCCCTTATCAGCTTCTAAAAATAATGATGGCTCCCGCCGGTTTATCTGATCTCGCTTTTTGCCTCGGCGGCCGCTTCGTCTACCCAGCGCCCTCACCAGCGGGCAGGAGGAACCTCGTCTCCGGCTTCTGCTACGGCCAGGTCGCTGTGATACAAAGCTCTCAGCTCCTGTAAATCTCCTTGCTTCCTCTTCCTCCATCCGCTTCCCGCCCCTCTGTTCCGCTCCCCGCCCCGCCAGCGTCGGTGGCACCCGAGGCCGCCGCTCAAGCCGCCAGACAAATGGCCGCTAATCCATCTCCGAGCCTCGCACCGCGTCCGGGCCGGCGGTCGTGTTCCTAGGCACCTGCAGTGCAAAAGGGTCAGCCTAGTAACCATTCTCTTGTCCAGGTACTCCTCCAAGGGCGGCTCTATCGGTGCCTCCATCACGGCCGCCGCCACCGGGCCGACGCAGGGAAAGTCACCTCTCCCTGGTCGCATCTCAACAAAGACTACATAACTGCGTTGCTTGTGACCGACGCAAGAACCCGGCGCTGCGGGCCAACCGCTGCCCAGATAACTGTAATAAATAGCGACGCCTGGAGGGAGAGTCGGGGACAGAAATCCGGGGTTCCTGCGCTAAATAACAAAGACGCCCTCAGGGGAGGCACACGAAGCGTCTCGAGATTTACTTCGATATCGCCGGGCGTCGCAGCAGCCCGTGGCCGGATACGGGCGGACGGACACCTCTGGGTGGTCGGCCGGACGGACGACATACGGTCGGAAAACGGACGGAACAGACGGACCGACCAGTCAGGCGGCAGACGGAGCACAATTTTTCTTCTGCGCCTCTTCCTTTCTTCTTTGTGTTATCTTCCTAATCCTTATCGCGCTAACAAAGCCATGTCATCAAGTAGCCTCAGCGCCGCCCCATACAATGCACAATGGCGCCGTATCATTAGGCTTCCACGCCCGCCATTTTCCTCCTTCCCAACGCAGGCCCGTGGGAGGCGCCCACACGACCTCGGATACATCACCGTCCGACGCCCTTGGGGGCACAGATAGGTCCGGGACGCTCGGAGGGCGGGGGAGGGGCGGGGAAGATGGGGAGAGGGGAGGAGACAGGAAAAGAAAGGGGAGAAACGAGAAGAGGAGAGAGAGGCGGAAGGGGGGTGGGCAGTGAGGAGGACTGAGGGGAGAGGGAGGGGAGAGGAAAGAAGCGAGGGGCGCGGCCGCATCAAGGCGCGAGAGTGTATATATAGACTAATTGGGCAACATCAGGATTTGCACTCACCTGGCCGGCCGGGCCAAAAGCCTCGCGTCGATGATACAGATCGCAAGACACTCACCTGCAAGATACAATGGCGTTAATGGAGAGGTTGGGCAAAAAATATGGCGACTGAGGAGGGGACGCGGGAAGGAGGAAGGGCGGAGGTGGGGCAGAGGGTAGGCAAGGAGTCCCCGAGAAAGAAAGAGAGAGAGAGAGAGGAGAGAAAGAGAGAGGGTATGAGGTCCAAACGTTGCCCCGAGTCTTCAGGGTATTGAAAGGCCGGGGACCCCGAGGCCAGCGAAGACTTAATACCAAAACATGGGCTGCAAGATGCACGGCGGGGAAAGGCCCAGCCAGGCCCTCCTCGGCCGGGACTTTGCAGGCGAAAGGGGTTCAGGGAAAATTACTAAAGCTAAGCGAAAGCAAATATGTAGGTGAAAACACACACACGTACATTATCGGCACACATGCACACACACACACACACACACACACACACACACACACATACACACACACACATACACACACACACATACAACGGCATACATGCAAATATATAGCACACTTACACACACACACATATATATATAGCCTCTGTGTGTGTGTGTGTGTGTGTGTGTGTGTGTGTGTGTGTGTGTGTGTGTGTGTGTGTGTGTGTGTGTGTGTGTGTGCGTGGATATGCATATGTGTATAAATGTATATCTGTGTTTATATATGTTTGTTTATTGGCCTGTACATAGAAATGCATACATTCTCATTCAACACACACACACACACACAGACACACACACACACACACACGCACACACACACTCACACACACGCACACACACACACACACACACACGCACACACGCACACAGACGCACACACACACACAGACGCAGACACATACACACACACACACACAAACACACACACACACACACAATCACACACACACACACACACACACACACACACAATCACACACACACAATCACACACACACACACACACAATCACACACACACACAAAATCACACACACACGCACACACACCCACACCCACACCCACACCCACAATCTCACACACACACACACACACACTCCGAAAACAGCTGCACCGCCGCCGCCGGAGACTTGAATGCCTCCAAGTACCGAGCGCCTCGTCGGTGACCTGGCCGACGCCACAGCACCACAGCTTCGTCAACAAACACAGAGAAATAAAATAATGAAAACTAAGATTATTTTTCGTGTTTCCAATCACTGATTCACGTGATATCAAACGCACGCAGACACACCAGTACACCATAATTAAACCAATCACTAATTGAAGTAATATCAAACGCACAAACACACACCCGTACACCATAATGAAATCTGACAAATTACAAACGGATTGTTTTGCTTTGCTCCAACACTAATTCACGCAATGTCAATCATCATCAATCGCCTAATCACCCCCAAATCCTTACCACCTCCAACCCCAATTTATTATTCATGCCATCACGAAAACAAACAAACCTCTGAATCTTGACAGAATGTATTTCGTAATGCACGATCGACCAGCCCCAACACCCAATCACGTGGCTCGCGGGTTTCTATCAAACGTCTATGTTCTTTAAATCCGTAAAAAAGGACGTCATGATTAAAAAAAAAAAAAAAAAATGCAGGTCATCAATAACCTGGAGTTTAAACATTTTCGGCCCATCCTCAAAAGCCGAAAGACGGTCAATCCAACATATTACCGGACGTTCCACCGGGGATGAAAAAAAAAAAAAAAATCGACCGGGATGGCGTTTGTGTCTATCTAGACCGGAGCTACTCACATATATAAACACGGATTGCGTAAGAGACGAGGGCGGGGAAGGAGGGAGGAGGGGAGAGAGGGGAGAGAGGGAAGGAGGGAGGAGGGGAGAGAGGGAAGGAGGGAGGAGGGGAGAGAGGGAAGGAGGGAGGAGGGGAGGAAGGGAAGGAGGGAGGAGGGGAGAGAGAGAAGGAGGGAGGAGGGGAGAGAGCGAAGGAGGGAGGAGGGGGAAGGGAAGGAGGGAGGAGGGGAGAGAGGGAAGGAGGGAGGACTGGAGAGAGGGAAGGAGGGAGGACTGGAAAGAGGGAAGGAGGGAGGACTGGAAAGAGGGAAGGAGGGAGGACTGGAAAGAGGGAAGGAGGGAGGACTGGAAAGAGGGAAGGAGGGAGGAGGGGGAGAGGGAAGGAGGAGGAGGAGAGGGAAGGAGGGAGGGAGGGAGAGAGGGAAGGAGGGAGGGGAAAAGGGGAGAGGAAGGAGGGAGGAGGGAGAGAGGAAGAGGGAGGAGGGAAGGAGGGAGGAGGGGGAGAGGGAAGGAGGGAGGAGGGAGAGAGGGAAGGAGGGAGGAGGGAGAGAGGGAAGGAGGAGGAGGAGGAGGGGAGGAGGGAAGGAGGGAGGAGGGGAGAGATGGAAGGAGGAAGGAGGGGAGAGATGGAAGGAGGAAGACGGGGAGAGATGGAAGGAGGAAGGAGAGGAGAGAGGGAGGAGGGGAGAGATGGAAGGAGGAAGACGGGGAGAGATGGAAGGAGGAAGGAGAGGAGAGAGGGAAGCAGGGAGGAGGAGGAGGGGGAGAGGGGGAGGAAGGAGAGGAGGAGGAGGGAGAGAGAGGAAGGAGGGAGGAGGGAGAGAGGGGGAGGAGAGGGAAGGAGGGAGGAGGGGGAAGGAGGGAAGGAGAGGAGAGAGAGAGAAGGAGGGAGGAGGGGAGAGAGAGGGAAGGAGGGAGGAGGGGAGAGAGAGGGAAGGAGGGAGGAGGGGAGAGAGGGAAGGAGGAAGGAATAGAGGGAGAGAAAGAGGGAGCTACAGAAGGATACATGCAGTGTCCCTCTCATCCTCTTTGCCTCTTAAACTCACTGCTTCTCTTTAACTTCCAGATTATTTATCCGGTCCTGTCCCAGCCCCTTCCACATTCCCTTTACATCAACTTCCTGCCTTACAACCTCAAAACTCCCATCTCACCACCACTTGACAATCAAACTAATGTTTTTTCATAATTTCCCGCCAGTTACAAGTCGCCCATTTTCCCACGCCCATGTCAAAGTACGCCCGGTGCCTGCAGTGTTATGATGTTATGCTGCGTTCTGAACAATTCTATGGACACGCTGAGCCACGTTTCATTTCGATCGCAGATAAAACAATCCTTCAACACCAACGGTAATTGCCGATCTGTGACTCTATAAAATCACAAACACATATAACGATCTACTGTATGTATGTGCATGTGTACATATACAGTGCATGTATGCTTCTGTATATACATATACAGAAATACACAGATGCACACGCACGAACGTACGTACGTACATACATACATATACATATACACATACACACATATAAATACACACATGTACACGCACGAACGTACGTACATACTTGTATATACATACACACAAACACACACACATATATACATAAATATATATAATATATATAATACATACATAGACGGTGGATAAATAAAGTTTCTCGCACACGCCATAAAACAGATAAACAGAAATCATAACTTACAACCTGTTCCACTGAACTAAACTTACTGTTTGCCTGGCAGAACCCCCCCTCCCCCCCCCAGCCCGAGACTTCCCATGACACACACCCGCTGTCTATGCCTCGACAAATATTCATGTCACTCTCCGTTGACTAAAATACCCCCCTCCCTCCCCCTCTCCCCTTCCCCCTCTCCCCCTTGACACCTCATCCGCCGCCGCCGCCGCCCCCTGCGCTGAGACTCGCCGCCACGCCCCTTTTCCCACCCGCAGACTACCCGTTGCAGCCGTGTTTTCACTCTAAATATACCCCGTCGTCAAGCTAGGTATATCGCAGCCTTCGCGCCGGGTTTTTGCCTTCCACTTGCACTCCCCCCCCCTCCCCCTCCCCCTTCCCCAATCATAAACTCTTCATTTTAACAACCAGATACGAAAGGATGATTCGTCCTAGTTTAACAATTTTCTGCTCCCTACTCCCTCTCTCTCTTTTGTCTTATTTCTCTCTCTCTCTCTCTCTCTCTCTCTCTCTCTCTCTCTCTCTCTCTCTCTCTCTCTCTCTCTCTCTCTCTCTCTCTCTCTGTAAATATATAAGTAAAAAAATCCACGGTTTGCATTTGACACTGCTTCTCTTTCGGAGCACTTAGGGAGATTATGCATATTTCCGGGGTTTGATAATAAGCTTATATAACCGAAGTTAAAGAGAAGTCAGACACCACGAACCACGTGTTAGCCGAAGGAATTGAAATACAGTTTACACATTACCTGTGACGTAAGGAGATACATGATCTGTCGCGTTTAAATTTCCCATGCGATGTGTCTCAATTTGTCTACGTCATATGAGAACGTTGACGAATATCCCCTTGTTCGGTTCAGTAGGATGGCACGAGGTGTCATAAACGTGAAAGGTAATAGGAATTATTGTGCATATATTAATCTCAATCTCAATATCTCTCTCTCTCTCTCTCTCTCTCTCTCTCTCTCTCTCTCTCTCTCTCTCTCTCTCTCTCTCTCTCTCTCTCTCTCTCTCTCTCTCTCTCACCCACACATAATCTCCTTGCTCCTGACACGCTGCCGCAAAAATGACACGCTCCTGCAACGCGAGACGGCCAGGGATCGAAGGCACGACGCGCGGCTCCCGAGCGAAGAGCAAGCATCAGCTCGCCTTGGAACTCTCCTTCATCATGTCCCCATTAACCCTTCTCCGCCTACCGACTCTCGCCCCACGCTCTGCTCGCTCGCAAACCCACACACGCGCGCATGTACATGTACGCACACGCACATGCATATATAGACGGTAAACACACATACATTAGCCCCTCCCTCACCTCTCGGACCCACTGCCAATCCGGGACCCGATAAGGTGCTGGACGCGGGGCTAATTTACGCCTCTGAGCGCTGCCTCGGTCTGGACGCCCCTCTCGCTCCCCGGAGGACCCCCGCAGCACGACCCCCGCACGACCCCGGGCTTCCCTGCTCTTGGCGACGCCGCTAGACACCCCCCCCCCCCCCCGAGGCGCGATTCACGAGACGAGACAAACGGCGTCATACCCTACCCTACCCTACCCCCCCCACCCCACACACACAGACACCCCGAGAGACAGAACTGCAGCGGGAAGCTCGGCGGGAGCGCTCCTCCTCGGAATCGGTTCTCGCACCCCGCTCGCCCCTCGCTCCCGTCATCCCAGCCCGAGTCCCTGTGCAAATAACACCGCTCGGAGAGGTGAGCTTGAATCAATATGTATTGGAAAGAGGCCAGACCGAATTCCCCAGTCATCACACGAACTGGACAATCAACAGTCATTGCTGGCTTCAAAAGTAGCACAATCTACACCGGCCCGGAGACTTCTCAATGAACACTCTGAACAATAATAACAGACGAGGCTTGGATGTTTCGGTCTGCCTGGCCATAAATTGCTCAATCTTTATTTGGAATGTGATGCAAGAACTGACAGCGGCTCCTCAAGACATTCTCGTCTGTATTACAACCTATCTCGTTCAGAAATACATATTCATGTCAGTACGTTTGAATCCTATTTGACTGGCCAGGAACTCCGGTGGCGCAAAATAGCGATCGGACACTCCCTCAGTCACGCTATCTCTCTCTTTCCATATCATCCTTCTCTTTTTTTTTGTCCTTTCCGTTTTCCTTCGACCCTTTCCATTACACGCCGAATCAAAAGGAATATCATTATATTCCCATTATATTTCCCTCAACATCCTGACCTGTTCATGGATACTGTTAGGATAACTCCTATCAATTGTTTCACAGCAGTGATTTTCATATATTTTGTAGCGGGACACCTCGAGCACCTCAAACTTCAGCGAAATCAGACAAAAAAAAAAAAAAAAAAAAAAGATCGACTGCTACAGACGTTTCCGTGAAGTGACAAAAAAAATTGTGAATTCAAAGAATGATACCAATTATAAACGAACTCTGAAGTCAAATGACCTTTCATGCATACTGGGCCCAGATCTTCATCATCCACGATTTTCCAAGTAATCAGCGATACATTAGTACTACAAGGTTCAAACATTCTTCATCTCAAGTCGGGTATGTACCTCAAACCAGTTTTAAAATTGTTTTTAAGCACGCTGACAGCTAGTACGTTTATGAAAATCATATTTCAAAAAGCGCTACTGCACATAAGTGGAAAACGAAAAAAAAAATCTGACATTCATTTGGTTTACTTAAAAAATAGCAAACATGTCTCCCGGCATAAAAAGAGATACCACTGAGAGAGAGAGAGAGAGAGAGAGAGAGAGAGAGAGAGAGAGAGAGAGAGAGAGAGAGAGAGAGAGAGAGAGAGAGAGAGAGAGAGAGAGAGAGAGAGAGAGAGAGAGAGAGAAAGAGAGGGGGGGGAGGTAGAGTGCATCACCTCCACCCTACCCCCCATTCGGCTTCAGACCCTGAGGTAGCCGAAGCCATGCCTCCCCGTGGGCGGTGTGGCCGTGAACACGTTTTACAGTAACAAACCATACCTGGCTTATCTAGACCCAGCAAGAGCCAATTTTATAAGCCTTTCTATGTCTTCTATAGCTAGACGAAGACTGTTAGCAAGGCGGCTGCGTTCAACTTACCTTATTTGAAATATCTGCACCCAGATTTGTGAATTATCTTAAGATTGCTGAATGATAAACAAATACTAGTAAAGATTGTCAAAGGTGAAACACAGGTAGCATAAAAAATAATCTAATCGTCGTCTGTTACTTAAAAAAAAAACA
>NC_091549.1:1539915-1542415 GCF_042767895.1 Penaeus vannamei
GATTCCCCTGTCTCATTGTGCTTCCCAAAATAGCTTTCGGTCATCGGGAGATCCTGTAGGCTCTTATCAGCTATTTTCGTATCGTTCCAGAACACTTTGCACTGCGCCAAAGCTCCGACAGAGGCCGGGCTGCGGCAGTGTGTTATCGGCGCAGCTCCTCCGAAGAGTCGAGGATGAAAGGGCCACGTGGCCAGAGGACCAATGACGTGGAGGGCCATGTGATCGCACACTCTAGGGCCTGAAGTGTCACAGACCCACAGGACCTTCGGGCTGAAAGACCACAGAACCAGCGAGTGCCAAAAGGCCACAAGGATGTCGGGCCGAGGACTCGAGGGGCGTGGATTTCGAGGGTCAACGGGAAGGCACAGCGAGGTCTCTGCCGAGGCGCGCCGACGACCGTCCTCCTAACGAGGGCGACAAGACCTGTTCAGACATGGACCCCGTCTGATTACTGGGCAGCCGTATCAATAAATTAGTCGTGCATTTATGCAGATCAACTTCCCAATCCAGGGCGCTCTATCTTCGGGTCGGCCAGAGCCGCTGGCCCGAATCCCCCACAAAGGTAAATCCAACACATCATGACCTACACCAATGCAAGCTCAGCCAACATGCAGCTTGCGAAGATCCTGTTCACCGCCGGCATGAATCTCGCATATCACAATATGAGCTCCTCCCTACACCCCCTCCCTCCTTCCCTACCTGGCCCCCCAGCTTCCAACTGCTCACATTATGCAATGATATACACCAAACCTGTTACGCCGAAGACACCCGTAGGTCCTGCTACGCCGTGACGTACTACGCGACGCGGTATTATGCGCGCTAACAATGAACCCATAAATCTTCTGCTATATTTATAGATTCAACGCTCCTCGGCCCAATCTGGTCGGGGGCGCAGGCGGCGGCGGCGGCGGCTGCATGACGACGACCTCAAAATATGCCCCCCCCCTCTCCCCTCCCCGCTCAGCAGCCCCTCGAATTTATTTTTAGAGCTCGAAGAACGAGAACGTGAGACGAGGAAGAGGACAAAGACAGAGACGGTGAAGGAGATCAAAGTGGTGGAGGAGGAGGACAAAGACAGGGAGAAAATGGAGGAGGACGAGAAAGAGGAAGAAAAGGAAGAAAAGTAGGTTGAGGAGAGAGTGAGGAAGAAAAGGGGGAACTGAAGGAGGAGAAAGAAGAGTATGAAAAGGAAAAGAGAGGAGGTGGAGCAGCAAATAGTGAAGGAAGAACTGCAAAAGGAAAATAATGGATGAAATAGGATGATGTAGAGGAAGAGCTGGAGGAAAAGATAAAGAAAAGAACACAGAGCACGAGGGAGAGTAGATAGAGAGAAAAATGGGGAGAGTGGGAGAGGGAGAAACCCAATGACCGCAGCCAGAAGACACTGATGGCTGACTCGTATTAAGCGCACCGAGATTGCCATTCCGACATGATGTGCAACATTATGCGCATCCTATTTTTATCTCCCAACTCCTGATCCTGAGCCGTAGCTCCTGCGCCCCCGACGCATCCGGCCTCGTTTCTCCCACCTTCGATAGCAGGAGAACATCGCAGAAAAGGCGAAAAAAGGGCAGGTGTTCGCTCAGGTGCGGTAAGGAGGCCTGTTCCTGGCCCCGCCCCGCCACTTTTCTTCGGGAAGCCAAGGGCCTCTCGCTCCCCGGCCGGCCGACGGAGGGCCTCCTGGTTTTCGCCGATGCCAACCTCGCCCTCGGGGCCCACGCGCGAACTGACGGCGTGTTCCGGCATGGACGGGCTTGGAGGCCACTCCCGAGTGCCACTCTGCCAAGCCTGCCAAGCTCCTTCCATCAGGCATGCAGACAAGAAAGCACACACAGAGGCTGAACTTGGGCTCAGCCAAGCATGGCGACTGCTCCATCTTGTCATAACTTAAAGTCGTCTTTTTTTTCTCTCTCTCTCACAGACCACAAGTCCAGTTCTTGGATATTTTTGCCTGTTTATTCATTCATCTATTCGCAATTATTTTCTTCTCATTTTCATTATCATTGTCAATAACATTAAGGTCATTCCTACAATAATCAATGTAATTAGTACAACTCGCATTATCATCATTACCTATCGCACTGATGTACATATGCCGATAGTAAAGAAGAAGAGGAAGACGAAGACGAAGACGAAGAAACCGACGACGAAGACGAAGAAACCGACCGAGACGACGACGACGACAATCCGACGCGCTAGCCTCCGACAGGCAGCAGCAGACAGGCGAGATCGCGCGCACAAACAAACACAGCCGCCCCTGCCGCACAACGAGTCCCGGGGTCGTCGCATAAATCAAATAAATAACCGAATAAACCAAGCCCCACAACGTCACCTAATTAAGGCTCGCGCACGGCTCTGTTTATCCGCCGCAAAATGTCTCGCCGATGCCATCGCCTTCCAGTTCTAGACCTGTCTGTTTTTGTTCTTGTTGTCCTTATCGTCGTCACTGTCTTTTTGCATTCCTCTTCTTCTTCTTCTTCACCATTTTTCCCTCTTTATT
>NC_091549.1:1554915-1559915 GCF_042767895.1 Penaeus vannamei
TCACCTCCCTCATTAACTTATCCCCATCACCTTATCTGCAACTCCCTTCTCTCACTTGCCCCATCAACTCATCCTTCTTACCTTCACATGTCCCATCAACTCCTTCCCTTACCACCCCATCAACTTCCTCACCCTCAACATCCAATCCACTTCTCCTCACTTCCAGTCCACCTCCCCCATTAACTCCCTTCCCTCACTTGCCCCAATCAACTCATCCTCCTCTCCTCCTTCCCTCACCTCGCCCCATCAACTCACCCCCGCCCTTCCCTTACCACCCAACACGCCTTCCCCTCACCCTCCCCATCAACCCATCCTCCCCCCTTCCCCTCCCCCCATCAACTCATCCTTCCCCCCCCTTCCCCCACTCGCCCCATCAACTCATCCTCCTCCTCTCCTCCTCCTCCTCCCCCTTCCTCCTCCTCGCCCCATCAACTCTCCTCCCCCTTCCCTCCTCCGCCCCCCCTTCCCTCCACTCGCCCCATCAACTCACCCCCTCCCCTCCCCCATCCCCCCCCTTCCTCCCACTCGCCCCATCAACTCCCCCTCCTCCTCCCCCCCCCCCCCTTCCCTCACTCTCAACTTCCCACCCCCTTCCTCCCACTCGCCCTATCAACTCCACCTCCCCCTCCTCCTCCTCCTCCTCCCCCCCTTCCCTCACTCCCCCATCAACTCACCCCCCTTCCTCCTCCTCCCTCCTCCTCCTCCCCCTCTTCCTCCCTCCCTCCCCTCCCCGTGACGCAGCAGCGGCGGGGTGTCCAGGCCTCCCCGACAATGGCTCCCTGGCCTTGCACTGTCCCTGGGCCGCCCCGAGCCGCCCCGAGCCCCACGCGTCCCGGGCCCGATTGACCGACGGGCCGATAGATCAACAGGTCAGTGCCGCCCCCCCCCTCCCACCCCTACCTCCTCAACCACCCCCTTCCTCTCTCGGGCCGCTCCTCACCCCCTCCCCTACCTCCCCTCACACCCCCTCCCTCTCTCGGACCGCCCTCAACCTCCTTCCCCCCCAGCCCCCCACCCCCTCTCCCTTCCCCCCTCCAACCCCCTCTCGGCGCCGCCCCTCGACGCGATCCATCTCCGCGCCCGGCTGGAGACCGTCCCGAGGCCCCGTCGCCGAGAGGGACGCCCTCGGGACCGCCGGACACCTTTCTGATTTCCTCCCTTTGTGCGTCTCCCTGGTGGGGGCGCGCGGCGAAGGAGGGCGTCGCGGGCCCCTCCCCCGGGGGTGTGGCAGCAGAGGGAGGCCGACTCGTGGGAGAAGAGAACAAGGAAACTAAAGAAAATACAAAAAGAAAACAAGAAAGAAAAAGAAAAGAAAAAACAAAAAATAATAAGAAAACAAGGAAAAAGAAAAAGATTAAAAATGAAAGAGAAAACAGGAAAAAAGGAAAAGAAAAGAATACAAGAAAACAAATAAACAAAAAGAAAACAAGAAAAAATAAATAAACAAAAAAAGAAAACAAGAAGCAAAAAAGCCTGAAAAGAAACACATCTTCCATTTCACCGATATCGTTATTTTCTCTCTCTCTCTCTCTCTTTCTCTCTTTCTCTTTCTCTTTCTCTTTCTTTCTCTCTCTCTCTCTCTCTTTCTCTTTCTCTCTCTCTCTCTCTCTTCGAGGGAATGGTCAAAGCTTCGAGAACACTACCTTCACTTCTACATTTCAAACGACCTTATGATCTCCATTCTCTTCCATCCCACCCTATAAAAAAGAGAGAGAAAGAGAAATGAAATGAAAAAAGAGAGAGAAAAAAAAAACGCGCAGGTGAAAGCCCCCCCCCCTTCGTCCCCCGTACCTCCTTCCACCCCACCCCCCACCTTCCAGCAGGTGAGAGCCCCCCATGACCCCCCACGCCACCACCCCCCAGCTGGTGAGAACCCCCTCGTCCCCCTACCACCTCCTCCCTACCCCCACCCCTCCTCCTCCGCCGAGCTTTTCCCTCCCTCCAGCCCTCCCCCTCCCTCCCTCCAGCCCTCCCCCTCCCCCTCCCCGCGTTGCATCAACGATCCATCACCTCCGCAATTACGTTGTTAAGGTTCCCGAAGACATAAATATAAGCGAAACGGGGGAATAAAACCGGCCATAACTCACTCGGACGCCACGGGATCAGCGGGTGGGGCTCGGGGGGGAGGAAGGGAGGAGGGGGTTGGGAGGAGGGGGGAGGGAGAGGGGAAGCGGGCCCCCAAATCCCCCCTCGGCGGTCCAGGCATATCTTTTCGGGGATCAAAACCCAGCACTGCCAATACCGCCGCGGCCTTCCCATACCTAAACACCCACCTTCCAATCACCACTGGCGGTCTATCCCTTCCCTTCCCTTCCTTTCCCCTTCCACCCTTCCCATCCTTTCCTTCCTTCCCTCACCCCCAATCTCACCCCTTCCCTTCCCTTCCTTTCTCCTTCCACCCCTTCCCATCCTTTCCTTTCTTTCCCCCACCCCTCCCCATCCTTTCCTTCCTCTTTCCCTTTCCCCCCTCCTTTCCTTCTTCCCCTCACCCCTTCCCATCCCTTCCTTTCCCCCCCCCCCCTTGCCTCACCCCCTTCCCTTCCTTTTCCACCCCTTCCCATCCTTTCCTTTCCTTCCCCACTCCCCCTCACTCCCTTCCCTTCCCTTCCTTTCCCTTCCACCCCTTCCCATCCTTCCTCTTCCTTCCCCCCACCCTTCTTCCCTTCCCTTCCCTTCCTTTCCCTTCCACCCCCTTCCCATCCTTCCTTTCCTTTCCTTCCCCCACCCCTTCCCTTCCTTCCTCTCCCCCACCCTTCCCCTCCCCTCCCATCCTTTTTCTTCTCTTCTCTTCTCTTCTCCTCTCCTCCCCTTCTCCTTCCCCTTCCCCATTCCCTTTCCTCCCCTTCCCCCTCCTTCTCCCTTCCCTCCCTCCCCCTCTCTCGCCTGTCACGCTACATGGCCTCAGACCCATAACAGCCTCTGAAACTCCATCCATTTTTTTTTTTATCCATCTCAGCCTTTTCCTAACAGCTTTTAAAATGTCAGCCGCGAGAGAGAGGCAAGAGCAATGGAATGAAAAGTAAAAAAAGAAAAAAAAACAGAGAAAGAAAAGAAAAGACAAGAAGAAGAAGACCAAGAGAAGAAAAGAAAAAAAAATACTTTCACGCCATTTTTTCTTCTCTCTCTTTCTCGCCTCCTGCAGAGAAGCACCTTTTATTACGAACGCCTCGCTATCTTCGCCCGGACGCGTCTATTTCTCCGCCCGAAGTGAAACTACGAGAAAGACAGCCGTTTTTTTTTTTATAATTGTGCGCAGTCCGACCCACAGAACATTCATCACACAGACGTGCTTAGAAACCAAAATAAATACATATCTTTCAGTCTAGACATACATATCTACCGGATAGACAGATAGATAAATATATCATCTATCAAACAGATAGACAGATATGCATCTATTTCTGTGCATATGCATGTCCGTATATATGAACGTTCCTTGGGTCGGCCCTCGCATAATCTTAACAAACAGACTAATAAAGTACCTGTCGACTAAATCCACCTTCGAGAAATACAATAACGGAAATAAGAAAAAAACAATAATAAAGAGAAAAATAATGTTACGAGGAATCGAATAATAACCTTAACTACAATAATAACAACAACAACGTGGAAGCAAGGTCTACAGAAGGGGAAGTAGCGTAATAACGGGAAAGCCGAAGAACACGTGGAAATGACGTTAAAAAAATGGGTACACTGAAGAGCACGTGGAAATTACGTAAAAAAAAAGGGTACACTGAAGAGCGCGTGGAAATGGCAAGCATGTCCAGAACGAATTTAATTACTTATGAAGGTTGATAAGACAGTAGAGTAATTACAGAGAAGAGTAAAGAGTAATTACAGAGAAGAGTAAAGAGTAATTACAGAGAAAGAGATCAAGTCAAAGAATATAAGGAAAGTGCAAAATGAGAAGTAAGAAGCACGCAGAGACACACAATTCAATCAAAGAAAAAAAAATCGCATACAGCTAAATAAAATCAAATGAAAAATCATATACTACTAAAATAAATTAAAGTATAAAGAAAAGAAAACCGACAAAAAAAGCGAAAGGCCCCGACACACACCTTTTTGTTCCCCCGGGCATGTCATTTGTTCTGTAAATAACCCCCCGCCCCCCTGATTCCAAACAACTCTTTAATAGCTGTGAGTCCCGGATCAGATTTTTCTCAAAACATTTACGTTTCTCATTTCACAGTTTTGACTCACGTGGCTTTCTGGGAATGTCATCGGAGGAAAGGTCAAGGCTGCGGCCGCCGGACACGCCGCCGCTGGAGCCACGCGCACGGCCGCGGGGCATTACTCAATCGCTTTCGGTGTCTGTCTGTCTATGTGTCTGTCTGTCTGTCTGCCTCTGTTTGTTTTTTTATGTCTGTCTGTCTGTTTGTCTGTCTCTGCTTGTCTGTCTGTTTGTCTGTCTCTGTCTGTTTGTCTGCCTGTCTGTTTCTGTCTGTTTGTCTGCCTGTCTGTCTCTGTCTCTGTCTGTTTGTCTGTCTCTGTCTGTCTGTCTGTTTGTCTGTCTGTCCGTATCTGTGCATATCGGTCTGTATCGGTGTCTGTCTGTATATGCGTCTGTCTTTCACTGTGTCTGTCGGTCTGTCCATCTTCGTATCTGTCTGTCTGTATACGTATCTGTCTTAAACTATCTCTGGCTGTCTGTCTGTCCATCTTAGTGTCTGCATATCTGTCGTCTCCATGTGTGTCTGTCTCTTTGTTTGTTTGTCTGTCTCTGTCTGTCTGTCTGTCTGTGTATGCTTATCGTTGTCTTAACAAGAAGACGTTCACTATCCACCTACCTTAACAATAGGACTCATTATGGGCTTTAGGAAATACCTGCGGGGAAAAGAAGAAATAATAGGATTAAAATACACTCTCAGTCAACTACGCTCATCTCGTCACTAAGATATACATATATATACATATATACATATACGTATATAATATATATATATATATATATATATATATATAAACATACATATATATAAACATACATATATATAAAC
>NC_091549.1:1567415-1574915 GCF_042767895.1 Penaeus vannamei
CCTCATTTTAGAAACATACTATCACAAGGGTAAATACTAAATCTTGGCTTTACAACAAGTGAGAAAGTTGGGCTTTAATCCCTACAGATTATATCACACTCAAACTCAAAAACTCTTCCAATACTTGAAGACACATTCAAAAAAGACAAACAAAGCAACAAGATTAATCAAACAATTTCAAACATTAAACAAAACACCATGACAATAAGAAAAGTAAACACTCTGGCAAGTTTACTTCCTTTACTAAATCACATTAAAAGAAAGAACCCCATGGCTTAGTCTTGTCATTCACCTGCATTTTATCCATTTCATTTACATCAACTTTGATCTAAGATCTCTCATATTTTCAAGATACATTTAATCCTCCCTAAACAATTATTTTTTCCCCCTTCAATTATTAACATAATTCCCTCTAATCAACCTATCTCATTCCCTCCAACCAATCTATTTCACCCCCCTCTTACCACTTCACTTCAATCTCTCTTTCAACCTATTTTATCCCCATTTGCTAACCAGTTGTATCACTCCTAAGCAACTATTCCTCTCCTCCAACTGACTGGTTTCCTTCCCTGTAATAGATTTCCTCCTCTCAAATCAACCTATTTCATCCCTTTCGTTCAGTTTAACTCGTTCTAACCATTCTATTTCATCAACTCGAATCAATCAATTTCATTCCTCAAACCAATCTTTATTTCATCCATTCTAACCAATCTATGCCAATATATTTCATCCTACCTAACCAATAAATTCTATCCCCTCTATCCATCTTGCTCTATCCCCTCTAAAGCAATGAATTTCATCCCCTGCATCTGACTTGTTCTATCTCCTCTAACCTACAAATTTCATCCCTATTAGCCAATCAGTTTCCATCCCTCTAGCCAGTTTATTTTCTTCAACTCTAGCTAATCATTTCATTCTCTCTGACCAATCAATTTCATTCCCTCTAGCCGATTATATTCTATCACCTCCAACTAGTTCGTTTTATTCCCTTTGACCAACAGCCTCTAACTAATTGGTTTCGTCCCCACAACCTTTCTTAGTTCACCCTCTTTCACCCATTCACCCATGTATTTCATACTCTAACAAATCCATTTCATTCCTTCGCACCAATCTATCTCGCTCCCCTAACCAATCCATTCCACCCCAATCTATTTCATCCTCTCAAACCCATTCATTCCATACTCTTAATTAATCTATTTCATTCCTTTTAACCAATCTATGACACTCCTCTCACCAATCTATTCTACCGAATCTATTTCATTCCTTTTAACCAATCTATCTCACTCCTCTCACCAATCCATTCCACCCCAATTTATTTCACCGTAAGTAACCAGTCTATTCAGTCCCTGCTAACCTATTTATCCCATCCCACCCTAGCCAATCTTTCTCATCTCTATTTACCAATCTAGGTCTATTTCACACTTTCTATTGACCTAATACACACTTTCTGGATAAGAAATTATATCCCCTCTGGTCAATCTATTTTGTCTACTCTGAATAAAATTTATAATTGATTTAATCCCAAAGAAGGCCCATGGACACATTCAGTTCTCATTCTTTATCTTTTACATTTTCTTGTCAATATTATAATTTTGGTACGCAACTGATGTGCAAATTACATTAATCTTCATTTTGTAACTATACAATGCATTTGTGCAAGTACTTAAGAGGTCTTGTTAATAGCTAATAAAAAATAATGATTTATGAAATGGAAGTTATGAACCACAACTAACAAAACCATTTGTCAAATACCTGCCACACCCCGCCCTAGATGAATATATATGCAGTAGAACTGCACTACTTCTATGTTTACATTTATGAATTTAAATCAGATCTATACTCTCGTTTTGACAATAGCACACAATAAAGCCAAGCTATAAAGATTACATATACCTCATTACCATCAAGTCAAATTCAAATACACTCAATTCTATTCTCCAAACTGACAGAAAAATAATCTGAGCTTTAAGGATATATACAAAAAAATAACAACATTTCTATTATGAGGAAATGATATGCCATAAAACAAAACACTGTATTTTATACCTGGAGCTTCTATCTTGGTGTAGTGATAAGGATTGACGCAAACCTCCTCCTTTTTGAGGTTAAACGCGTATGTGCAGTGGTCAAGAGCACGCAACTCGTGGTGGCTCTGTAGCTCAGGCCAACGCCACAAACGGCAATAGATAACATGCGGCAGCCCCTTACGGTGGGACACCTGCAGCCGCCCATCCAGTGACCTGCAAGTAAACACTGCGTCAGTCTTAAGTTCACGAGTTCAGTTTCAGACAGTAAATTCAATCTTACAACAACAATGCAATCGAACTGCATTCTATTTTCAAACCATAAATCAATCATAGACATAATCTGCTTCAACCACAAAATCAAATTCCATTACCCTTTCACTAAAACATTCACACAAAAAAGAAGCAAAAATATGGATGACTTAACATGACAGAAAATCACAAATAAGAAATATGAAGTTCTTTTTGTTACAAAATAGTAAGCAATGGTCATAATGGCAAAAAATAATAAAGAAATACCTCAAAGTCATTATAAACTAAATGATAATGATAAAAAACAATATCCACAAAAAACATAATACTCAGTATACATCACTGATATGATTATAACAATAAGAAAAATGATGATAGTAATAACACTACTAATAACAATAACAAAACATGTCAGCCCTAAGTATAAATATCATTATTATTGTTGTCATCCCTAGCATCACTATCATAAAAATATCATAAAAAAAAATTATCATCATTATCATATTACTGAATATTGTTATTACCATGATGATGATGATAATAAAAATCATGGTGATGATAATCTGGCATATACCAATAATAACAATGATGAAAAATAACAGCTACAATAATAATGATAATTAAAATAACAATAACAAAAATAAAAACAAACAAAATAACTACAAAATAATAACAATAACAACAACAAATCATATTACCATAACAGTAGTCTAAGAATAACAATATCAATAATAATAATGATAATAACCAAGAAAGCAAAAGAACAATAACAAAATAATAACAGTAACAATAACAATAATAATAATGACAATAAAATAGCAAAACACCAACAATAATAATCATAATAACAATAACAATAATCACAATCATCATCATAGTAGTAATTATCATTAAAACAAAAAAACAATAAGAACAATAAGAATAACAATAATGGCAATACCAATGGTAACTACCATAACTACTAGAACTATTACTACTACTACTACAACGACTACTACTGCTGCTTCTATTAATAATAATCATAACGACCAAATCAACAACTATCCCTTTAATGAACAGAATCACAAAAGAAATTGCCAATAGTCATGTACTGCTCTTCATAATAACAACAATAATGACAATGAATATAAAGAGTGCATGTCAACATCCATTATAACAGTAGTAAAAATACTACTAATAACAGCAGAAGTCACACAACAGTTATACTAAAGCCATCACAATAGTTATACTAAAACCAATAATAATGATGACAACATTAATAAAAGCAAAAAAATTATATCTTATCAATGATTATGTAAAGGTTAGCATTATCTTAATAGCTATCATTATTAGAACCACTTGCACTACCATCACTGAAAACAGTAGTATCAATGTCCATAACAATACACAAAATATGATAAATAATAATATTCATGTCAGTAGTAACAACAAAAACTTTGCTTAAGATCAGAGATCATAAGATCATAATTACATCAACAATAACAATAACAACAATAATAATGATATTAATGATAGTAGTATTAATAATAATAGTAATAATAATAACAATAATAATGGTAATAAAAAAAAATAATAATAATATTAATAATAATAATGATAATACTAATGGCAATAATAATCATGACAAAAACAAAAAGGGTAATGATGAAAATGATAATGACAACAACAATAATATTCACACTATATCTAGCCCAGCCTCTCCACGGTGGTAGTCATCAATAACAAATATATATATACATATAGGTATATATCTATATAAATTTGCATATATATATATATATATATATATATATATATATATAATACATATAATACATATAATTATATATATATATATATATATATATATATATATATATATATATATATATATATATGTATGTATATATATATATATATATATATATATATATATATATATATATATAAATATATATATATATATATATATATATATATATATATATATATATATATATATATATACACAATTATATAAATATTTATATATATATATACATAACTGAAAGTTAGTGTATGAAGAATTGTTCTTCAGAAAGCCAAATCATTGTAAATATTTCAGAAATTATACTGATGATGATAACAACTAAGATAAATACTATAATTATTACCAGAACAGTATCTTAAAAATCATAATAATAAAACTAACAATTACTATTACAATCATGAAAGTGTGTTAGATAGTTTAATAATTACTATTATGATAATGTAAGGATAATAATCCTTTTGAACATTTGTAAAAATGATAGTAATAATGGTGTTAGTGAGAAATATTATATAGTAATAAATTTAATTAACAAGTATAAAAATAATATGGACAGTGAATAATAACAATAATATTTACCAATAACAATATGTCATGACAACAAAGCAAATATATCAATGGAAAAATCACTATAATGATAATGATAATAATCCTGATAATAATGATGATGATGATGATTCTCATCATAATCATCATTATCATCATAAATTCAATAATAATTGTTAGCCAGCAATAATAACATGAATAACAATATTATAAGCAGTAATATATATGATCATAAATAATTTCAACAATACCAATAATAATAAAAATAATAATAATCATAATAACTACAATTAATACCAGTACTATTGAAAATAATTACAATAAAGATGATACTCCTACTGCTACTGCTACTGCTACTGCTACTGCTACTACTACAACTACTACTACATCTATTACTACTAATAGCAATAAAAGCAATAACAACAATACTACTACTAATAACGATAACAATAATGACAAATATTATATTAACAATGATGATGGTGATGATAATGATGATGATAATAATAGCAGTAACAACAAAAAATGTCAATGATAATTAATAATAATAACAAAAATGAGAATTATATCAATAACAATAACAATAAAAACAACAACAATAATAGATAATAACAATTATAATAACACTAATAAAAAGACAATAATAATAATAATGAAAGAAATAATAAATAATAGCAACAATAAAAATAACATTGACAATAACAACAACAATAATAATAATAACAATAACAACAATAGCAATAATAATAGCATAATAACAATAATGAAGATGATGATGATGATCATAATGTTGATAAATAATAATAATAATAATAATAATAATAATAATAATAATAATAATAATAATAATAACAATAATAATAATAACAACAACAACAGTAATAATGATGCTAATGATAGTAATATAACAATAACAATAACAATAATAATTATTATTATAATACTAATAACAATGACAACAAGGATAATAATAACATTAGCAATAGCAATAATAATAACAATAATAACAATAATAATAATAATATTAATAATAATAATAATAATAATAATAATAATAATAATAATAATAATAATAATAATAGTAATAACAATAACAAAAATAATAACAATACTAATACTAATAATACTAATAAACAATAAATAATAAATAATGAATAATAATAATAACAATAATTCTAATGATTAAAAAAATAATAATAATACAAATAACAGTAAGAGTAGTAGTAGTAATAATAATAATAATAATAATAATAATCATAATAATAATAATAATAATAATAATAATAATAACAACAATAATAATGGTAATGATAATAATAATAATAATGATGATGATAATCATAGTAATAACAATAATAATAGTAATAATAATAATATTAATAACAATAATGATAAATAATAATAATGATAATTCTAATAATGATACTACAACTAATAATACTTATGATAATAATGGCAATAATAATAATCACAACAATAATAACAACACTAACACTAACAACAACAGCAGAAAAAGCTGTTCCAAAAATAAGAAGGACGACCAGTGTGATATCTCCATACTAAAAACTAAGGGAAACAAAAGTAGGAATATACATAAATAAAAGAATCTGAAGTGTTTAATGGTTTTAAGATAATTGCTGATGAGAACTGAAGATAAAAGCATTAGATCCTCTCCCTTGAGTGTCTCATATCACTCGTCAAATTAAGAGCTTGGATGCACATGTTATGCTGCATAAATTTGGTCTATAACACTAGTTGAGATCTGAATAGAGGTGAATAATTCACACAGAATGAATGGGTCATTTAACATTCTGTCAAACATAATAAATCCTTCATCAGCAAAAAAACATAAAATAAATTAAAAAAGAGTAAAATCAACAGGTCAAATAGTTCACCTTTCTCTGTGCCATCAATTATTCTTATTTATGTATTTGTTTGTTTGTATGTAACATGCATAAAAGTATGTGGAAGTATATATACCCTCACATGGATAAAAGCACAAAGAGTAAATTTACCGTGGAACAAAGAATTACTTTCTCTGTATTCTCTGGTTATCTGCCATAATAATTCTCTTAAAAGGAAGTATGAATACATTGTGGCTTCCCTCCCCTAACTGAAACCTTCTCCCTGCATAGTTATAATATACATATTCCTGGTACTTTCTTAGCCTACTCTAACAACAAATTACAAGATGATCTATGACTCTTTAAAAGTCCAGATATTACAAAAATGGATACCTAAGTGGATCCTTTCTCACTTTGGCAGATAGTTTGTTGTGTTATACAATCAACTTCTTGAATAGATACATGTCCTGTGACCTGTAATGTTATGTGAATTTGACATTGTGTAAGCAACATGTTATACAGGGTTTCTGCTAGAAAAAAAAATGCATACTCATATATCAAGGCATGCATTAAAGAGTGGAAGGGTACTATCAATCTTAGGCCCTTTCGTGCTAAATCACAGGCACTTTTAATGAAACTGAGGAAGTCCAAATGAAGATGTCTTCTTTTCATAATAGTAATTCCATATCGCATTAAACATTAGGATGTAGCTTGTAAAAACACCTTCTATCCATTTCATTTCTATATAATACACTATGTCAAAAAACAAACAAACTTTTTTTTTGTAGTTTTGGGTATATAACTGTACCTATTCTATTTTTCCTAATAATTTGGGTTATATAATCTCTACCTTCTCCCATCTTGGCAGAAACCAAGATGAAACTATGGAATGCTTTTGCTGACTTAGCAGCACCTACTTCCCTATGTTCAGAAATCACAATGAACATATTGTTGAGACTTTCAAAACAAAAATGAACTGCGAAATATGCTACTGACCAACACTCAAGAGATGTGCAGTACATGAGATTAGAGTTCGCTGACAGATGAA